>NC_056725.1:173854475-174181975 GCF_019279795.1 Protopterus annectens | reverse complement strand
ATTTGCAAATCAAGGCGGGAAAACCATGTAATTGATCATTCCAGATTTTGTGTTAGAAGTTCCATATGACTTTTTGTCTGATTTCATAAAGAAGTTTTAATAAATTACAAGTGATTTATGCGTATCATCAAGACTCAATAGGCAGTACTTCAAGTGTCTTTGCACTGGTTGTGCACTGTTGACAGACAGGCTGCTTTTAAGAATACCTGCTCCTCACCAAGAAAAAAAAAAACAAGGGCTGCATCATTGTTGAGCAGCCTTGTAACAGGTCCATCCTAAAAGAGGTTTTCTGGGAAATGTATACCTGGGGAATATTGTATGGTTGAAAAAGTGATGGTCAAACTTTTTTTCCTGAATGCTTTTGCCCGTAATTTGTGTCAAGAACAAAATTCTACGTTCCTTGAATGAAACTTGTCTTCGTTTAGGGCAGTGTGCTTTATGCAAACATTTTATCTGTAATGGGTGTGCTTTATCACAGAAAGTGTTATTTACATGTACAGTTTGACATGTTTAGAGCTCTATACTGACTCTAATTGCATTATTCTTTGTGGCAGAATTATGTCAGAAGTGTAAGAACCAGGTGGCAATATCTCCCATGATTGTACCCCCCAAAACAAAAAAAAAAGTTTAGGATTGCAGTTGTATTTTTGGGTCTGGACAATTCCTCAGCATGTAAAGGTTTTCTCTGTGACCTGTATAAAGATGGAATATTAAGTAAGAACTGTTTCTCATGTTGTAGTACCACATTACCCAATTCTGAGTTTAAGTTTATTTAACATAAAGTATCAAGCCATTTATGTAAAATGTAATATGTAGAAGCTTCACAGGAAACATTTATGCAACATAATAAGCTATTTCTAGCGAAAGATATGTTTATGACGTCAGTAGGGAGTTCAGAGATGGTAGGTACAAGTAGGGCATGCTGCAGGTGGTAGTCAAATAGTAGAAAGCAAAACGGCACTTTTTAACCAAACAGTAAATGGAGAGAATTAATAGAAAACGCTTGAAAATAGATTGCTTTGTATGGCAGTAACATGGTGATTCATAATAGTAATTAACTATATTAAATTAAGAGGTAGTAGGTTTAGCGAAGTTGGCTGTCAACATTCCATTGCTTTACATTCTTAGAAGAGTGACCCCAGTTGCTAAGGGTAATGTTACTTGTCTGTAAAGTACGGTTTGTCAGCTCACTTCGACACAAAGCTAAATTGTCAGCTGATAGTACAACCAGTTTTGTCAGAAAACAATCTCATGCTAAAAAGCACTGGCACCAGAATTTAGCATAGCAGAGTGGCTGAGCTTCTCAGTACCAATCAATTATTAACCCCCTTCCCCTTCCAGTGATGTAGGATTTTGTTTAGCAGTCTTCGGTACTTTTTGTTAGATTAGTGGAACACCTTCCATGCTGTTTTTTTGAGCAGTGGTGATGGGCAATACAGCTTTTAGCAGAAGTGTTTGCTTCGTGTGCTGTCTGGTGAAGGATATTTAGTATGCTGTATGAAAAACTAGTTTCTTCATAGCATATCTTTGTCTGAAGCTGGAATGGGTTGCATAGTTCCAATTATCATGTGCATGCTTTAGTAAGACTAGAAGTAATTCTTTCGTTTTTGCAGTGAAGTGCTGGTGAAATTGAATGAGAGTAAAGAAATCAGATGACTGAATCATGAAAAAGTCTTTCTGTTACGGTCCTGCAAACGTGGTTAGAAGTTTCTGAATGCTGTCAAAAATAGTTAAAATCTAGATGGTCTGCGAGAGCAACATTTCATTACTAGCCTGGGAAAAAAATTGGGTCTCATTTAGGTAGTCTCGTTTGTAATGTTTACAAATTAAAGCTTTTTAATTATTTTTTTTTTTGCTGCCCATGTGATTTCCCCTTCATGTCATCTGTATTGGTATCTGATGTTTTCTTCAGTGTGGGTCTTTGATTGGGAAATCCTCTCCCTTTTATCTTCAGTCTGACTGTATTTTTCTTTAAAAGATCCCTCTCTGGCTTGTGTGTCACCCAGCATTGCCAGCTGTTCAGACACCAGGCATGACTTTCATCTTGAAAAATTTCCCATGTGCTCTGTTTAGAAAACCCGAAAAGTTTGTGTTTGCGGCTACCAGATCATGAGCATAGACCTGGACCTGAATTGCCTTTTTAGTGATTAATAGAGGAAGAGGACTTCAAATCCTGCCACAAGCGCCAGCATTTTAACCTATCACACTGAAAGATGCAGGAGAGACTTCAGGCCTGTCAGACATGCAGAAATATGGGGGGGGGGTCCTTTGTCATCCCATTTAGGTGCCAGGGAAGCATGAAAAGGCCGAGGATAATAGCAGACATTGGTCATAACTTTCTTGAGGTAAAGCTTAACCCTGCAGTGATTTTGCAGCCTGCACTTAGTGAACAAACACGAGTTTGAGTCTGCAGATGTTCTTCCCCTAAGAGGGTTGCAGGGGGGATCTGTAAGAGGTGTAGCCTCATAATAGAAATGACTCATTCCTAAAGAATAATCCATCAGCTGTTGGCACCCAGTGCTCTGCGATTGCACTTTTTGATCCAAAGACTCTTCGCTGCACCGCTCTGCCCTCTCCTTGGTGTAAGAAAGCTTGATTGCCAAGAGTGAGGGAAGATAAGCTGGGTTCTCCCTACCCCATGATTTGCTGGCAAGGCCTTCGACACAAGACCATTTTGAAATTCAGTACCTGGTTTTACAGATACTGGGGCACACCATTAGTGAACATAGACTTAATCCACTACTAGGCCCCATTCACTTTTTTTTTTCCTTCCACTCTTTTTCAAGTGTGCTGTCAAACACTGATGCCTTCATACATACCTGGTGCTCATCTTCACACGCCAAATCCTACTCCATTGAATAAATGTGGTTCTCTGTGTTTTAGAGTTCTGTTTAGGAAAGGTTATCCTCTACCCTTCCTGTCCTGGCAACAGGTGTCAGTGAGCACACGCCAGTTTTGCAGTCAGTGTAATGAAGCAACTTCCCCATGTATCCCTCCACAAGAAAGACCCCTTCGCAAAACCCTTAAGGCTTAAGAAGGCCTTTGTAGTCTGGTTTGTGGTTAACAGGATTTGTCCCTTCTTGATGGGCCATCACAAAAAAATAGGGGTTTATCATTTTCACTGTCAGCCCCATGATAGTTCTTTCTCCCAGACAGTCCACAACTTATGAACAGAATCATTGCTGCAGAGTTCTTAAGACAGGCCCTGTCCTCCTCATGGATCCCATAACGAATCTTCCACCTTCAGAAAGAGGCTTTACAGGCACTCTTAGTTTGGAAAAGGACAATACATTTTAAATCTTACTGTAACTTAGCAATGGTCAGCCAGTTGCATTAAATTGTGGGGGTTGACTCTAAGAGGTTTTGTTTGTACTGCTCCAGGACATGGATGCTGTTGCTGGACATATGATTTTTGGGACTTCATTGTCTTGGAGGTCCACACTGGAGATTATTTTGATGTTCTTCGCGTTTCACCACACTTGGGTTATCTGCCTGCAGGTAGCCCTCAGTTGGCCCGAATACTAGAGACTTAGTATTTGTGCGTCAGTTGCTGTCGCTCCAGGACTGACGTCCGGTTGTCAGAGGTATAAAAACAGGCAGCCGACGCCATTACATCAGTCTTTCTTGCCGAGGACCCAGAAGCAGTTTGCAAGTGCCGGTCGGCCGCTACCTGAGTTTTTGTTTACGAATTGAATAATCCTCAAGCCTTCTAAAGCTTAGTACCCGGTTGAGGATCCTTTCTTGCTCTTACCAATGTCAGAAAAAGTTAACAATTGCCTTTCTTGTGGAAAGCAAATACCACACAGATTTTCATTCTTACTGTGTCACCTGCTTAGGCCCAGACCATGACGTATCTCGCTGTCTGTTTTGTGCCTTGTTCAACTCCCGAAACATTCTTCGTCGGGCTCTCATTGTCGCTAGATTCTTCCGCTCTCTATCTCTGTATTCCAAAATGGCTTTGGTAAGCCATCTGACTACCGATATTCTGAAAAAAAGTCAGAATAAAGACAGACTGCACAGGTCCAAGCTAGTCGCCAGTTCGCCGGTACTCTGTGAGGTGCTTTTGCAGCCCCTGATGCCCACTTCAGTGGATTTGCAGGCCTCTGCCGAGACCCGTTTGGAGTCTGGCGTGCCGAGAGACGACTCTTCGACTATGGAACCTGCAGATGTCTCTACCTTGTATGGGTCCGGAGCCTCTGAGCAGGCATCTGCTTCTGAGGCAGTTCTTCACACTACCGATGTTCGACTGAAACCAACGACTTCATTTTTGTCTAAAAACTACCAAGTTTCTAAGGCCAAGAATACGCACTATGCATAGAAAACTTGACTACCAAAGCACATGCACCTGCTCCCTTGCCACAATGACAAATGCTTAGAAAGGCAGAAGGCTTTATTATGCTGATTAGGGGAAGTCAGCCTTCTTCTGCTAAGAGAAAGAGACCAGTCCCCTGCAGCTTCAACAGACCAGGAGTCCGATGACTCTGAGGTATCTGATGATGAAGTCATGCCCTTATCTGCTTATGAGGATTCAGATGCAGAGGAATCCATTCCCTCAGCCTCTCCTCCAGAGGATTTTTCTTTTGGTGAAACCTTACATACTTTAAGAGAGCATTTCCACTGGGAATGCCAAGACTGTCCTCAGTCCAAAGAGAGACTCAGAGAATTTCTAGATTTGCCACAGCACAGGCCTTTAGCAATATCCCCAGTCCTGGAGGTTGTTAATGTCTTTATGGAATCCAGTTTTACTCCTGATACTTTATCCCCTGCCCCTAGGAAACCAGACAGGTACTACAGAGTACCTGACACTCACAAATTTCTTTTCAAGAATCCTACTGCTGACCCAGAGATCATTTCCCAGGGGGCCTAAAGGTATCAAGGCATCTACAGCCAAGAATCCCATCCCTTTGGACAGGGATTCCAGAGCTTTGGACAGATTGGGTAAGCAAGCATATACCTCTGCAACTCTTGTCATTAGGACATTGAATTGTCAGTTTCACATGCTGAAGTACCAGCAACATATTATGGAACTTATTAAACAAAATGTAGCAACCTTTACAGACTGTGCAGAAAATAAAAGAATTGCAGGAGCTTATGCAACCTGCAAGCCAAGTCAGCAAGCATACTTTGCAGTGTGGCTTTGACTCACTAGAAGCGTCTTGTTAGGGCAGCAGTCGCTGGTTCTGTACTGAGAAGGCATGCTTGGCTTAAGGAGCAGACCTTGCCAGACCATCTCAAGTCAAAGTTACTAAACGCTCCTTTGAACAAGGACAATTTGTTTGGCAGCAAAGCATAAGGGGTTCTTAAAAAGATGGAAGAAAAAGCTAAATCTATGCAGACAGTTAAAGAATTCTTAGAAGTGCAACCTCCTAGATTCAGTAGGCATTGCCCCTCAAAACACTGGTCCTTTCCATCCCCCTCCAGGCCATCTCAAACCAGACCCAGGGGAAGCAAACCACCCAGACTACAGTCTCAGGGTATGCAGAGATCTAAACAATGGAGTGCCTCCACCCCCAAAACAGGGAGTGGTAAGCCACCTCCTTACAGTAAAAACTCACAATGACTTCTCTGCTCCACTCCCAGCTTCTGCCCAATTGTTTGTGCCCCTAGGTGGAAAACTTGCCCTTCATGCAAAAAACTGGGTGTCCATCACAAAAGACCGATGGGTCCTCAACATTGTATCCCAGGGGTACAAATTCTATTTCCATTCTCTGCCAACCCCAAAAGGGTTCCCAGACCTTCCTCCAAACCAGTGCACAGAGGCACAAAACCAAGTCCTATACCTGCTCTCTCTCAGGGCTATTCAGCCGGTTCCGGCAGAACAGGTAGGTCAAGGATTTTATTCCAGACTTTTCCCGGTACCCAGAAAAGAGGGCTCTTGGCGCCCAATCCTGGATCTTTCAATTCTCAACACGTTCCTGGTGTACCAAAATTCAAAATGCTTACCCTGCAACAGCTTCCACCTATGCTAGCAAAGGATGCCTGGTTAGTCACTAGACTTAAAAGAAGCCTATCTGTACATCCCTATAAGGGAGTCAGGCAGGGAGTGTGTACGTTTCAGGGCAGGATCTGTGCATTATCATTTCTCTGCACTTCCCTTTGGCTTATCCCTGCACCCAGAGTATTCACAAAATGCCTTGCTCCAGCCATTGCATACTGCAGGCAGAGAAATATCCAAATTTACCCGTACTTGGACAACTGCCCGATTCAGGCAGACAGTCAGGAATTACTGTTGTAGCACCTGACATTTGTGGAAAACCTCATTTCCCTGGGGTACACTATCAACGAAAAGAAATCAAAACTGGTGCCCAGTCAAAAGTTTGTATTCCTGGGAGCAAGCTTGAACACAGCATCCCAGATGGCATTCCTCACTTCATAAAAACAAGTCTGACAGCCTACTTTAAACAAATGCCCACCAGAACCCAGCTATCCGCAAGGAAAATACTGCAGGCCCTAGGGTTCATGGCCTCATGTATACTGCTAATTCCATATGCAAGACTGCATATGAAGAAACTTTAATGGTACTTAAGTCTTTGGTGCCAACATTCTCAGGACCTGGAAACAGTCATTCCTATCATACCCTGTCTATGGCAGAGTTTCTTTGGTGGGCAGAAGCATGCAACCACAACAAGGGACTGCCCTTTACTCAACCCCACGCCGCCCAGACCCTAACCACAGACGCATCAGACAATGCCTGAGGAGCACACATGGACGGCAAATGCATTCAGGGCCACTGGAGCCCAAGTCAAAGTCATCTGCACATCAACCAAAAAGAGATGCTAGCTGTGCAGAATGCCCTGACAGCTTTCAGATCCGTACTCTTTCCAAGACAACTACTAATAAAAACAAACACCACCACAGTTATGTGGTACATCAACAAGCAGGGGGGATCCCATTCCTATCCATTCTGCAGGTTAGGCATGGCCCAGTGGAACACTGCCTTGGACATGCAAGTCCATCTGCAAGTTCAGTTCCTGCCAGGCAAACAACAATTACTGACGACTAAGTGAGCAGAAATCTCCTGGACCCGCATGAGTGGCAGTTAGAGCTCAGCACCTTCAACCTTTTGATTCAGAAGTGGGGGGACCCCAGAGGTGGACCTCTTTGCCTCCCCCTACAACCACCAGCTCAGCAAATTCTGCACCAGGAACCCTCATAGCAAGGCCTGGAAAGTGGATGCCCTATCTTTTCAGTGGGTAAATCTCTCAATTTATGCATTCCCACCTCTGCCCCTTCTCACAAGTGTATTACTCAAAATAAGACAGGACAGATCGAGGACAATTCTGATTGCCCTGGACTGGCCACGCCAGCATTGGTACCCACTCTTGTGCAGCCTAACATTGGTGCCACCATGGCACCTACACCAGAACCCTACCCTACTCTCTCAGCAGGAGGGGCAGATCTTGCAGCTGCAAACCTTAAATCTTGCAGCCTGGCTTATCCCTTGAATCCTACCCCAGCAACTCTAAGCAAGCAGGTGCTGGACGTCATTCTTGAAGCCAGAAGACCCAGTACAAGGAAATCCTATGCGGATAAGTGGAAAAGGTACTGCTCCTGAAGTCTGTCTAAAGGAGAGAACACAACTCTGCCCTCCCTGCCTTTAATCCTGGATTACTTATCAGATGTACTCCACAAAGGCCTGCCCTTCCCTTCCCTTCTATTAAGATACATGCCTCAGCCATTTCAGCTCATTACAACATTGAGCCACCTCTCTTCTCGCATCCTCTTATCAAACAGTTCCTGAGAGGGGCAAGCAACGTAATGCCACCAAAGAGAGCACCCACCCCTGCTTGGGACCTTAACTTTGTACTGGAAAAGCTCACACTTCCACCCTTTGAGCCTGTGGCATTAGCAGACTTAAAATTCCTCTCTTGGAAAACAGCATTGCTTCTGGCCATCACTTCAGCTGGAAGAGTGTCTGAACTACAGGCACTTACGGCCGTGGAACCCTTCATTATTTTCCATGCCGGCAATCTCCCTCAGGACAAAACCCTTCGTTTATGCCTAAAGTGGTTCTAGTGTGGCTCTCAACCAATCCATACATTTGCCAACTTTTTTCCCTAATCCTCAAAATAAAGGGGAAAGGATCCTGCACTCCTTGGATGTGCACAGACAGCTCATATTTTACCTGGATAAGACTTAAGCCCTTCAGAAAATCAGACCAGTTACTAGTCAGCTTTGCAACAGGGGCAGAGGGCAAGGCCATTTCAAAGCAAACAATCTCTAAATGGATAGCACATTGCATCCATTTCTGCTACAAGCACCATGGGAAACCAACCCCTCAGGAGGTGAGAGCACATTCTACTAGGTCAACATCTATCTCTGCAGCATTTCACAGTGGAGTCCCTGCCAGGGGCATCCTGGAAGCTGCTACCTGGAGTTCAGTACACATTTTCACCAAGCACTACAATGTACGTGTCTTCTCCAAATCCAGGGCAGGTTTTGCAACAGCAGTCCTGCAGGGCATTCGTGCCAGCCCTAATTCTTCTTGACTGTCTCCACCCTTCTTCAGCTTTGGGAATCCACCCAAGTGTGATGACTGCAACAGTGAAACACAAAGAACATAGTACAGTTGTGTACACTTACCATAAATGTAGATGTTCAAGTGTATTCACTGTTGCAGTCCTGGTTTCCCTCCCTCCAACCCCCCCCCCCTGTTTTTCTCTATGCCTCTCCCCCCCCCCCTTTCAGGGGTATTGGTATTTACTTTTTATTGGTGGTGTTTTCCTCCACCATAGCTTAGCTCCCTATTGGGGGGCTCCTGACATTTTGGGCAAGAAAAACTGATGGCGTCTGCTGCCTGTTTTTATACCCCTGATGACCTGACGTCAGTCCTGGAGCGATAGCAACTGACGCAGAAATGCTAAGTCTCTGGTATTTGGACCGACTGAGGGCTACCTGCAGGCAGATAACCCAAGTGTGATGACTGCAACAGTGAATACACTCAAACATCTACATTTATGGTAAGTGTACACAACTGTACTTTTTGCTGTGGGTGGGAACCAATAGCAGAAAGCACTAATGTTTGGGTATTTTGCCCCCTGAGTATTTACTAAAGTTTTAGACATTATATTGGAGACATTGCCAAAGAAGGAAGTTTGTTTTCTTATTTTGACAGCTTGATTCTGGTGACTGTTGAAGAACCCCATGAAGCCATTCCTCGTGACATTTCAGTCGTCGTAGTCCATAGAGGAGTCTCCATAAAGTGGTAGACTTGCTTTCCGCAGTTGTATCAGGATAGCCTTTACTAGGACAGAGATTGAGGACACAAAGGTTTTTTCTAACCATGGATACAGCCTAGGAGGTAAAGTCTTTGATAGTATGGGTAAAGATGCAAAGGATAGGGTCAGGTTTAAAGATTCTGCACATGTTATAGAAGCCATTTTCATCATGACTTCTTTCAGTGGCTGATGATACTACTGTTGAGGTGGACCGATGTGTGAGTGGGTGCAAAATACCATTCCCTTATTGATCTGGTATCAGAACATGTTACTGGGCCTTGGGGAGAAGGATAAACCATAGTGTGGGGGTACTTCACTAGTGGAGTGGGCAGTGTACCAATGATCTTGCCCACTTCTAGAAAAATAGATTCACCTTTAGAGTGGGCTGCACATAAACTAGGTAGATCTTGCGGTACTGTATGTTGCCTTTAAGGCTCTGGAGGTGGAACCTAAGGTTGGATTCATCACCCCACTTGTCCTGATTCAGTTTGACAATTAGACCATCATGTTTGATCCCTGCATTGCACAGCAACTTTCACACATCCCCTTGTGTAAAACAATGATGTTGGTCTAACATTAGGTCATAGATAAGGGGAGTCTTTGGGCATTGTGCATCTGAGGAGCATGTGAGTATATTGGCAGACTCCCTGAGCCATTCTTCCAGTTCTGTTTAGGTCTTGAGAATTTTGAAGTCGTGTTTGGAAATTCTATTCTGAACATGGGGCATCTTGGAGGTGGACATGATTGCCACATGACAAAGTACAATCCTCTGTCCCTTCAGTGCAGTAGAACAAAGGGGATTTGATGGTGGACACAGAGTTACTCTCCTAGTAAAGGAGAGCTTTGCATATTTTTCCACAATTGCCTCATGTTGTGTCTCTAAAAAAAATTAATTGGAGGACCAAGTAATAATGCCCAGATGGTCCCTTTTCCGGGCCGACCTTGCAGCAATGTCTGGTTTAAGTGACTTGCTAAAATTGGCAGTTGAGTGCTGAGGGAATAAAACCCTGAAACACAGGAAGTACAGCTGACATTAACCCTCTGCACCAACTGCTAGACAAAGTATATCCTTCTTGCCTGAGACGGATGTAGTTTCAGGTTGTCTGATCCCTGATGGTATAGGAATCTTTCCTTATCCAAGGCAAAGATGTTTCAAACCCACCAGATCCTAGGATGGGGTAGCAACCAAGTCCACCTGATTGTGTTGATCCTTGTTTTTATATCCTATGATCCACTACATTTTCTAGCCATACTTGTCGGATGTAATGGAAGGTAGTGGAAAATCTTTCACTTGTAAGTGGAAGTGTTTCATATTGAAACGTTCTGCTGTCTACAGTGGTTTATAAATTCAAGTGCTTCAGGCCTGCCTTGGGCACCTGTACTGTTTGGGTCTGTATTATTTCAGAGGCTTGGTGCATATCTTGGCTATGGTAATCTAGTGGAGGGTAGGACTTAGCTCATCGTCTGGTAGTCACTTAAAAGGATCTTTTTGTGTGTTTTCCTCCATTGTAGCATTCTTAATCTCCCCTGGGAACTTGGATTTCCTGATTGACAGAACTGCCTGGCATTCCATCCTGCTTGAGTGGTGGCTTTGAAATTTGTTTCTTAGACACTTTTTTTCTTGATCACATTTGCTCGCTAGATGTTCAAACTTCTGACTGTTTGAAAAGAACTTTATATGGTTTTCTTAAAGTTGGGTGTCTCTTAGAACTACCCAGTCTTTCTATCTGAAAATGGTATAAGAATTTTTCCCTTAAACTAATCCATTTGTCTCTGTGCTTTCTTTCCGGGCAAAGAAACTGACAGCTGTAGCTGGGCTGATTGGTGCCCCCACACACACACACACACACACACACACACACTTGGTTCCCTCAGCACTTGAAGTAGAGGACCAAAAAAAAGTCTTCAGAAAGCTGAGGTCTCCCACGCCAAAATACCTTTTCAGCTAATCAGAAGCAGTCCTGTATCTAGCCAGTATGTACAAAATAGCTTCTTTGTTCTCATCTCTGCTAATCCGTGGTACAGAGCTGAGCTAGTTACTTGCTTTGCAGTTCAATGACCTTCTGCAGGCCAGATAAAGCTATATTAACATGAGGTCTCCCACTCCAAAATAATTTTTCAGCTAATCAGAAGCAGTCGTGTATCTAGCCAGTATGTACAAAATAGCTTCTTTGTTCTCACCTCTGCTAATCCATGGCGCAGAGCTGAGCTAGTTACTTGCTTCACAGTTCATTGACCTTCTGCAGGCCAGATAAAGCTATATTAACATAACTTTTTACCTCAGTTTTACAAAGCAGTTTTTAACAGCTGTACTAGCTCCTTGCTGCATGTCCTGATACGCACACTGGCATCATGGCTGCATAAGTAAGTGCTGATCCTGTTTACAGTGGGTCAGTCAGCAGTGCAGCTGTGGTGGTGTTCCTTGAAACAGCTTGCACTTGGAGCAGCTGCCCTTATGTCCAATCCTTGCTGCAGCTTTGTCAAAAGGTAAAAAGCTTGTGACAGCTCAGATATGCACAGCCAACTTGTGCTCATTCTGAAGCAGATACACAAGTTCTGGAAGACTGAGCATCTGTTTGTCCCATTTACTCCCAGGAGTGGAGGGGCTGACTGGCAGTTACCAAGCAAACCTTCTCAAAGGAGCTTACCGACTGCATAATCCTGTGAAGTTAGGTGGCTAGCTATCCACTGAAAAGTGCTGCTATATCCAAAAGCTTCTCAATCGGAGGCATAGCTGCTTCCATTGCTTGCTTTAAATGTCGCCTTGTGGGTATTTTTTCTTGTGGGCACTTGGTCATTGATTCTTATGTGCTTGCTTAGCTATTGATTTCAGGAGTTGGGCCTGTCTTGAGGTGCCTTTATTTAAGGTCGCGATCTTGTGAAACTTCACTCTTGGGATGCTTTTAAGAATAGCTGGGATTTTTCCCAGAGATAGACACTCCATGGTGACTCAAGATTTCAGGTACAACAAATATGTACTCACTTTGTCAGGTGATCTATGAGATGCCCTCTTTATTGGGCTTTACCCTCTTGGCATTGCCCTTTGCTTAGATATATCTTGTATCCAGTGGCTGCTGTTTTAGTTCCTTGCAAGTCCAGTGCTTAACAAACCAAAATAAATCCCTGTGCGTTTATTTGGGGAAGGTCCAGTACTGTGCTATTCAGGCCAGCGATTTGAAGAGTGCATGTGCAGGAGCAAATAAACACATTTTCATAGCAAGATAAATTAGCCAGATATACTGTGCTTCTGGGTTGTCAGGGTAGAGTTATGAGCATCAAAAATACAGTACCCCACAGGGGAGAGATGGCTGCTGCCTCTCACTTCTGTGATGTCCTGTGAGCCCAGGAGCAGGGAGGAACAAAGGAAGTAAGTTGTTGGGATATGTCTTGGATGGTTGTTTAAGTGGAGGGAATGGATTCAAAAAGTTATGTATAAACACCTTTGGTGCATACCTCTCAACTCTTAGAGCAAGAAATCTAGACAAAGCCATAAATAATGGGCGACACAAATAGGGGACACATTTTCAATATTGCTCTTACAAACTTGGAAACTTGATAGAATTACATGTTCTGCATTAGCATGAATTTTCTGAAGGGTATGAAGCCAGTAACTCAAATGTCTACCATTATTTCCTGACTTCAGTCCTCAAATGATTTGTGAATCATTTGTCAGAACACCAAAATTTATGAGAAACAGACCAAAAAATATGAGCATTATGCAAAACTCTGGACAGTTGAGAGGTGTACTTTGGTGCAAACATTCAGCATTCCCAGTACCTGTAAAAATGAATGAGTATGTTGCGTCATTGAAAATACTACCTAATTTTAATTTTAGAAAACGTTTGCCCATAGCTTTTAATTTCAGAGATTTCATAACTTGAATCGTCCAGTATTTATTTTAAAAAATGTAACTTAAGTAGTTGCTTTAAAACAAATGTAAAAAATAGGACATCTTTCTAGGTATTTTATTACAAGAGAGAGAAGAGGATTGAGTGTCTTAAATGAATAACATCTGTCTGCAAACTTCAGTTTGAGTCAGTTGATCTCTGTTTCCCTTGTATCTTTGTAGATGAGCAAGCTGATGTTACAGGTAACATGTTGCTCATTTAGACAGAAGACGGCTATCTGAATGATACTCATTCTTTTACCATTTGGGGAAGTTCAAGTACTTAACCCTATTTGTATTAGAACATTTGTTTTATATGTATATGTATTGTATGTATAATGGCATAATTCTGTAAATGTGTATCATGTAAAACTTGTTTGAGCTACTTAATGATTTTAATTGTAGATCATATTTTTTTTTCAAAGCTTGACTCTAGTTGTGGGTATTTTAGACCTGCTCCCATCAGTTTGACACTACCTGTATAATATACTAAGTTTACTTTAGGGTTTTATCTTAAAATCCTTATAAGTCTCAACTTTGTCATTTTCTTCATATTTAAAATGATCTTTTAAATTTTTTTTTTCCTGTGTATATTCTTGTAAGTTGTTGAATTCTGATGAACCATAATTGTACAGGATTAAAACATTTGAAACTTCAGAGCTGTGCTGCACCAAACTTAGTTTTTGGTACTTGTATTTTTCACATGTAAAAATGTTCTGTGTTAAATTTTAACACATACTTTTGAGTTGAAAGTATTAATATGATTAGTCAGGCAGAGACAGTACTTCTGTTTTTATTTTCAGGAAAATTCAAAACTGTATGCAAAGAAAACTGCAAAGGTTATTGTTCATATTTTAGGGTCCTAACAAAGCCATCCTTGGTTATTGGTGATAGAAATTTCTTTTATGTTTATTTTAATTGAATTTTTTAACAATTCTGTGGTTTTCAGGGCCAGTTCTGTTTAGTGCATGATGATGATGATGTAAAGCTAGGTTAGATCCCCTTCTGCTAAAGGTAACAGAATAAAATCATGTATTTGCTACAAAGTATTGTAATTTGTCTCAATGGGAATGGTGTACAAACTTTAAGGCCTTATGTAATATGTATTATAGTTAATAAATCAATATTGTTAAAAAAAAAAAAAAAGTTTTTAGGTCTTGTCTTCTGCAGAGTGGTTATGGACTCATGTTAAGTTCCTCCTAGTCATATAAGAAAAGTTACTTCAGGGAGGACTTTTGCCTGGGTAACGGGACTTAGACTGCCTGTATTAATCTTTCTACAGACCTCTTTTTGGCTTTCTATGAGATTAGGGCTACATGTCCTGACTGAAGTCACTGTTGCAGTATTCCTGACATATGGGTTGTCGCCACTGACATCCAGCTGGGATACCAAAGCTTTGCCTTCGTTAGATGTTCTTCGTGTTTCACTCGTGCAGTCATCACATTTGGGTTATCTGCCTGCAGGTAGCCCTCAGTCGGCCTGAATACCAGTGTCTTGGGATTTCTGCGTCTGATGCTGTCGCTTCTTCCATGACGTCAGGTCGTCAGGGGTATAAAACATGCAGCCGACGCCATTACATCAGCTTTTCTTGCCGTGCAGTGGCCGAAGCAGTTTGCAAGTGCCTGTCGGCCGCCTCCTGAAATTTTCATTTTTCAAGTTTCAGACGTGAAGTTGTCTAAAAGATAAGTACCCTGTTGGGGATCCTTTTTTCTTGCTCTAACCGACGTCAGAATAAGAGTTAATGCATTCTGCTAACCAAGTTGAAAAACATACTTTTCAATGTGGTTTTGATGCCTTAGAAGCATCTTGCAGGGCTGCTCTCACTGGGTCTGTTCTTAGAAGGCTTGCTTGACTTAAGGAACAAATCTTGCCAGACCATGTCAAAGCAAAATTACTAGATGCACCATTAAACCAAGAATGCCTGTTTGGCAATAAAGCAGAGGAGGTCCTCAAAAAGATGGAGGAAAAAGCTAAATCTATGCAAACTGTTAAGATTGCCTACAGGTACAGCCACCTAGATTCAGTAGGCATTGACCAAAACTGATCCTTTCCAGTCCCTCCCAGATCTTCTCAGTCCAAACCCAGGGGCAGCAGACCACCAAGATTACAGTCTCAAGGTATGCATAGATCTAAGCAATGGCTCCCACTGCTAAAACAGGGAGTAGAAAGCCACCATCCTATGGTAAAATCTCACAATGACTTATCCTTAACCCTTCCAAGCCTTTCCCAAGTACTTGCATCCTTAGGAGGAAAACTTGCCCTGCATGCAAAAACTGGGAATACATCAAGGACAGATGGGTCTTGAATATTGTATCCCAGGGATACAGATTCTACTTCCACTCATTGCCAACCCCAAGCGGATGGTCAGACCTCCCCCCAAACCAGTGGGCAGAGGCCCAGAAGCAAGTACTTTTTCTTCTCAGTATCAAGGCTATTCATCCTGTCCCAGCAGAGCAAAGGGGACAAGGTTTGTACTCAAGACTGTTCTGGTACTCAGAAAATAAAACTCATGGCGCAGTATCCTGGATCTGTCTATTCTCAACACCTTCATGGGTGGTTCCAGGATTCAAAATGCTTACTCTCCAACAGCTGCTTCCTGTGCTAGCTAAGGACTCCTGGCTAGCCACCCTAGACTTAAAAGAAGCTTATCTGTGCATCCCCAAAAGGGAATCTTGCAGGAAATATCTATGTTTCAGAGCAGGCTCTATGCACCATCAGTTCTCTGCACTTATCTACTGCGTCCAGGATATTAACAAAATGCCTAGCTCCAGATCTTGCAGGCAGAGAAAAATTCAAATTTACCCATACTTGGACAATTGCCTGATTCAGACTGTCAGGAATTGCTACTAAAGCACCTGACATTTGTAGAGAGACTTCTAACTTCACTGGGGTACACCATCAACGAAAAGAAATCACACCTGGTATCCAGCCCAACAGAATGTATTCCTGGGGGCAAGCTTGAACACAACTTCCCAGATGGCATTCCTCATGCCAGAAAAACAAATTTATTTGACAAACTGTTTCAATCTACTGGCCACCAAAACCCAGCTATCTGCAGGAAAAATACTGCAAGCCCTGGGGTTCATGGCCTCTTGCATCCTACTAATTCCATATGCAAGACTGCATATGAGGAAACATCAATGGTGTCAACATTCTCCGTACCTGGAAACAATGATTCCCATCATTCCTTGCCTAAGGACAGTGTTCATTTGGTGGGCAGAGGCCTGCTACCACAACAAGGGGCTCCCTTTCACTCAACCCCGTCACCCAAACCCTAACAGATGCATCAGACTATGCATGGGGGGACTCACATGGCAGGACAATGCATTCAAGGCAAATAGAGCCCAAAGCAACTGCACCTACATATCAATCAAAAAGAAATGTTGGCTGTACAGAATGCTCTGACAGCCTTCAAATGCCTTATTCATCCAGGGCAACTATTGATAAAGACAGACAACACAGTTATGTGGTATATAAACAAGCAGGGGGGGAACCCATTTCTACCCACTCTGCAGATTAGCCATGGCTCTGTGGAGCACAGCCTTGAGCAATCAAGTTGACCTGCAAGCTCAATTCCTGCCAGGCAAACTAAATTCACTGGCAGATGACTTAAGCAGAAATTTAATGGACCCACACAAGTGGAAACTGGAACCCAAAATATTAAAGCTTCTGATCCACAGGTGGGGGGGGGGCACCAGTGGTTGGACCTCTTTGCTTCCCCTCAGAACTATCAATTGAGCAAATATTGCACCAGAATTACCCACAGCCAAGCATGGAAAGTGAATGCCCTGTCTTCACATGGGAAAACATCTCAATCTGTGCCTTTCCCCATCTGCCCCTCCTCTTGAAGGTTCTACTAAAGATCAGACAGGACAAGCCAAGGACAATCCTGATTGCACCGGACTGGCCATGCCAGCACTGGTACCCACTTATTTATTTTTATTTATTTTTACCTTTGTTGACCGGGATAGTCCGACTGGATACATGTCTATTTTCAGCGGAGGCCCGGGGCAAAAAGCTCCAAGATAATACACATTGAACATTTAGTAAATGCTAGCATGTTTGCTAAGCCTGACAGTAGTGCCGCCATGGCACCTGCCTCAGACCCTTTCCCTGCTGTCCCAGCAGGAGGGCCAGATTTTGCATCCTCCGCTACAGACCCTGAACCTAGGAGCCTGGCTTATCCACTGAACTGATCACCAGCAACCCTCAGTAAATAGGTGCTCTGTCATCCTTGAGGCAAGGAGGCCTAGTACTAGAAAATTCTACTCGGAAAAGTGGACACATTACTGTTCTTGGAGCCAGTCTCAGGGAATGGAAACAACTGTGCCCAGCTTACCTCATATACTAGATTACTTAACAGAAATGCTCCACAAAATCCTATCCTTCTTTTATTAAAATTCATGCCTCTGCTATCTCTGCTCATAATACTGAGCACCCCTCTTCTGTCATCCTCTGGTCAAACAGTTCCTGGGAGGAGCCAAATGTTTGACCCCCCCAGGAGAGCTCCCACTCCAGCCTGGGGCCTTAACTTTGTATTGGAAAAGCTCACTCTTCCACCCTTTGAACCTGGTGCTACAGCAGATTTAAAATTCCTCTCTTGGAAAACAACTTTACTTCTAGCCATCACTTAGCAAGAAGAGTGTCTGAATTGCAGACCCTTATGGCCGTGGAACCTTCATTATCTTCCATGCGGACAGGGTTTCCCTCAGGACTAACCCATCATTTATGCCCAAGGTGGTGTCTAGTGTGACTTTAAACAAATCCATTCATTTTCCAACTTTCTTCCCTAATCCTCAGAAAAAAGGGGAAAGGATCCTGCACTCCCTGGACGTGCACAGGCAGCCTAGGTTCTATCTGGACAGGACTACCCTTTCAGAAAATCTGACCAGATGCTAGTCAGCTTGGCTACAGGGGCAGAGGGCAAGGCCATTTCAAAGCAAACCATTTTTAAATGGATAGCACACTACATCCATTTCTGCTACAAACACCATGGGAAACCTACCCCACAGGGGATCAAGCACATTCCGCTAGGGCTGCATCAACCTCTACGGCATTTCTCAGGGGGAGTCCCTATCAAGGACATCCTGGAAGCTGCAACCTGGAGCTCTGTACACACTTTCATTAAGCATTATCACTTACCTACCTTATCTAAACCCAGAGCTGGATTTGCCACAGCTGTCTTACAAGGCCTGCTTGCCAGCCGTAATGCTTCTTGACTGCCTCCACCCATCCTCAGCTTTGGGAATCAACCCAAATGTGATGACTGCAACAGTGAAACACGAAGAACATAGTACAGATGTCCTTCAAGAATGCAACTGCAGTCATAACATATGGGTTGTCCTGCCTCAGGCAGCCCTCGGTCGGCCGAATTCCAAAGTCTGGGTCCGGCGTCGGCCGGAGTCGCCTCCTCTCCGACGTCACCACGGCTGAAGTATAAAGGCATCGGCCGACGCCATCTTCTTCAGTCTTTCTTGCCACGCGGTGCCCGAAGCAGAAGCAGTTCGCAAGTGCCGGTCGGTCAGCTCCTGTGTTTTCAGTACCGAAGTCATCTAAAAGCTAAGTACCCCGTTGGGGAACATATTCTTGCCTCAGCCGATGTCAGAACAAATTGAGAAAGTTAATAATTGTTTGTCTTGTGGTAAACAAATACCTCATAAGGACTTACATTCTCTCTGCCTTCCCTGCCTGGGCCCAGACCACGACGTCTCGGCCTGTGCTGCCTGTGCTTGCTTTAATAAGCGCACTCTCAGGCGCTGGGCAGAGTTCGCCAAGGACTTTTTCGGTGAATCTTTTGCGTATATCATGCCGTCGGATCAACCAACTACCCAATCTGCTACAAAACGCAAGGACCGGGACCGACATCCTCGGCCCGCGTCCACTACTGATGCTACTCCCAAATCCTCTGCTAGTGCTCCTGTCCCTTCGGAAGTGGTAAATTTACCGCTCCAGGCCGACACAGCGTTAACACGACCTTCGGTCTCTGAGATCTCTCTGGTGCCGGTTGTTGATTTTTCTCCGGAAACCGAAGTTCTGGATCTACCCGACACCATTTCTGTGGACAAGGTTACGCCTGCACGTGGGGCTGCTAGGCCTCCTGTATCCATGTCCATCAAGGCCTTTGCACGTGCTAAGGCCGCCAGTCAGGCCAAGGCCCATCCTAGACCTACTGCCCAGGCCCCTTCTTCTGATAAGCAGATCATGTCTCTGGCTGCTGATCTTATTTCCCTTATCAGGGGGTCTCAGCCTCAACCGGAAAGGGGTTCTCAGCCACCTGCACAGAAAAGGCCCAGAACTGAGCAGGCGGACGACCTCTCTTCGGGTGAAGCCTCTGGGGATTCTGAACATTCTGATACCCAAGAAGAATCCTTCCAGGCCTACGAGGACTCTGATGCTGAGGAATCAATTCCCTCTGCCTCCCCTCCTGAGGATTTCTCATTTGGTGAAGTCCTGCATTCCATGAGGGAACATTTTCAATGGCAGGGTCAGGAATTCTCTGACTCCAGGAAAAGGCTTCGTACCTTCCTCAAGCTTCCCCAGCACAGGCCTTTAGCTATTCCACCTGTTATGGATGTTTTGGATGATGTTTTCTCTGACTCCAGTGCTAACCCTGATTCTCTTCCTCTGGCTCCTGTCAAGCCGGACAGATATTACAGGGTCCCTGACACTCACAAGCACCTTTTTAAGGCCCACTCTGTGGATCTAGAAACTATTTCACAGGGCCCCAAGGGAGTGGCTACCTCCTCTGCCAAAAACCCTCTGCCAGCAGACAGGGAAGCAAGGTCCCTGGAGAGATGGGGTAAAAAAGTATATACTTCTACTACCCTGGCCATGAGGTCACTAAATTGCCTTTTTCACATGTTTCAGTACCAGGATTTTCTCCTGGATGATTTACAGAAAAAGTTAGCTTCTCCTGAGCCTATTGATAAAAAGGCATTGCAGGATCATATACATAACACTCAGCAGGTTAATAACCATTTTCTACAGTGTGGTTATGATGCACTGGAAGCTTCATGTAGGGCAGCTATGACTGGGGCTGTGATACGTAGACATGCTTGGTTAAAGGATCAGTCTTTGCCTGACCATGTTAAAGTAAAGTTACTTGATGCACCTTTGGAAAAACAGAAGCTTTTTGGTGCTAATGCACAAGATGTATTGAAATCCATAGAGGAAAAAGCAAAGTCAGTACAGACAGTCAAGGATTTCCTTCAGGTTCAGCCACCCAGATTCAGCAGAAACTGGCCCTCAAAGAATTGGTCCTTCCCCGGCTCAGACAAGTTTCAAAGGGGAAAAAGCAGACGTGCCCGAGGTAGAGGGCTATACCTAGGATCTTACAGGGGACGCCGATGGCAACCTCCAAATCAAAGAAGTGGTGCAGACAGTTCAGCTGCACCACAAGGACAATCGCAATGACTTGATTTTCTTTCTGCCTACAAAGGTTCAAAGAGAAGCACCCTTGGGCAGAAAATTATCCTTATTCTCACAAAACTGGCATATCTTAACCAAGGACAACTGGATTCTGGATTTGATAGACAAAGGTTACAGATTCCACTTCCACACATTACCAATAAGACAAGGCATGCCAAACCTGCCACATCATCAAAGGGCAGAGGCATTCTCTCAAGTTTCCAAGCTGTTAAGTATAAAAGCAATAGAAAGGGTTCCTCCTCAGGAGCAAGGCCAGGGATTTTATTCAAGGCTGTTCCTTGTTCCGAGAAAAGAAAGCAAATGGAGACCCATACTGGACTTGTCATCTCTAAACACTTTTCTCATAGTGCCAAAGTTCAAAATGCTGACGTTGCAGCAACTCCTTCCCATGCTAGGCAAGGGGTCTTGGCTGGTCACGCTGGACCTCAAGGAGGCATACCTGCATGTCCCAATCAGACAAAGCTGCAGAAGATACCTCAGATTTCTTGCAGGGACAGAGCATTATCAATTCTCAGCATTGCTGTTTGGCTTATCTACTGCGCCCAGAGTGTTCACGAAATGCCTGGCATCAGTAGTGGCACACTACAGACTGCAGGGGATTCAAATATACCCCTACTTGGATGACTGCCTCATACAAGCAGACAACAAACAAACCTTAAAAGAAAATTTGGACTATGTCATGCATCTACCGCAGGCCTTGGGATACACAGTCAACATTCAGAAGTCAAGACTACTGCCATCCCAACAGATTATCTTCTTAGGAGCCAAACTGGACACAGAAAACCAAATGGCCTACCTCACAGAGGAAACACAGCAGCATTTACCAGAGTACTTCAAAGGCCTAGCAAAACTCTCCCAGCTGACTGCAAGGAAAATCCTGCAGGCCCTGGGGTTCATGGCATCTTGCATCCTTCTGATACCTTTAACAAGACTTCATATGAGAAAGCTGCAATGGTATTTAAAAAAACTTATGGTCTCAACACAGCCAAAGCCTAGAGGACATAATCCCACTTATTCCATGTCTGCAAAAAGAATTTTTATGGTGGGCTCAAGCCAGTCAGCAAAACAAAGGTATGTCTTTCAACAGACCTCAAGCAGGCCAAATGATTACAACAGACACCTCAGACCATGGATGGGGGGCGCACATGGAGGACAGATGCATTCAGGGGCAATGGACCCCAAAGGAAAGACATCTGCACATAAACCAAAAGGAAATGTTGGCAGTGATGTATGCAATCGAGACTTTCGAAAAATCACTACAACAAGGACATTTACTGATAAGGACAGACAACACCACTGTCATGTGGTACATAAACAAGCAGGGAGGCACTCATTCTTATCCCCTCTGCAGACTAACAATGCTTCTCTGGGAAAAATCCCTGAGCTTGAACATACATTTACAATCCCAGTTTGTACCAGGCAAGGACAATGTACTGGCGGACAACCTGAGCAGAAATTTCATGGATCCACACGAATGGATGTTGCATCCTCACATTTTCTCTCAACTGACGAAGACATGGGGAAGACCAGATGTAGATCTTTTCGCATCCCACTTGAATCATCACCTGAAAAAGTTCTGCACAAGGACTCACCATCCTCTAGCTTGGAAGACGGATGCTCTCTCCTTCAGCTGGAATTCTCTAAAAATGTATGCATTCCCTCCTCTGCCTCTGCTGACCAAGGGTGATGCTGAAGATCAAAGCAGAACAACCAACAGGTATTCTTGATAGCTCCAGACTGGCCAAGGCAACACTGGTACCCATTGCTATTGACCATAACTCTGACCAAACCATGGCCTCTGACCCTGTGGCCCCTGCTCCTAACACAACACAATTACAGGACTGTACATCAAGACCTGAAATCATTACATCTGACAGCCTGGAGGCTAACATGATTTCTCCACCTAACTCTATCAAAATCGGTTCAAGAAATCTTGCTGGAGGCACGCAGACCTTCCACAAGAAAAACATATTCAGCCAAATGGAAGAGATTCAGCATCTGGAATGCCAACAGGGGTCAGGACACAGCATTACCGAGTAAATACTTGGCAGAACTGCTTCATACTGGACTTTCATACTCTTCAATAAAGATTCATGCCTCAGCAATCTCAGCAAAATACAACTGTGACCCTCCAGTGTTTTCTCATCCCTTGCTAAGACAGTTTCTAAGAGGAATAAAGAATATCAAACCTCCCAGAAAACAGCCAGTACCTGCATGGGACCTCAATTATGTGTTGGAAAAATTAACTCTTCCTCCATTTGAGCCAGCAGCAAGTTCAGAAATGCAATTTCTTTCATGGAAGACGGCCTTCTTATTGGCAGTCACATCTGCAAGAAGAGTTTCGGAGATACAGGCACTCATGGCAGTGCCTCCCTTCCTCATTTTTCATCAAGACAGAGTTTCTCTAAGAACCAATCCTTCATTCATGCCCAATGTTATTTCCAGGGTGTCTCTAAATCAAGCTATTCACCTGCCTGCATTCTTCCCCAATCCTCAAAATAAGGGGGAAAAGCTACTGCATACTTTGGACATACACAGACAACTACGTTACTACTTGGACAGAACTAAGGCCACCAGAAAGTCTGACCAACTGTTTGTAGCCTATGCTGCTGGAGTGCAAGGAAAAGCAATCTCCAAACAAACAATTTCAAAATGGATTGGACATTGCATCAGATTCTGCTATTCTTTCCATGGAAAAGGTGTGCCAGCCAATATTAGGCCGCATTCCACCAGAGCTGTGGCCCCTTCCACAGCTTTACTAAGAGGAGTGGCAACAAAGGACATTTTAGAGGCTGCTACATGGAGCTCCGTGCATACATTTACCAAGCACAACAACCTGCCCTTATATTCCAGATCCCGAGCAGGCTTTGCTTCGGCAGTCCTGCAGGGGATTTTAGCTACACCATCCTTATCTTAGTTCCATCCACCCCCAGCTTGGCTATGGTATTCAACCCATATGGTATGACTGCAGTTGCATTCTTGAAGGACATAGTACAGTTTTGTACCTACCATAAATGTAGATGTCCGATAGATATGCAACTGCAGTCAGATTTTCCCTCCCACCTTCCCCTCTGTATCCTTCTTTTTGGGTCCCTACCCCTTTTCCCATTAGCTGGGGGTATTCCTATGGTGTATCTGTTTATTCCTGTTGTGCAGGTTTGGTATTATTTTTATCCATTTACCAAAGTTAGCCTTCCTAGGAGGGCACCTGGCATCTGGGGCAAGAAACACTGAAGAAGATGGCGTCGGCCGATGCCTTTATACTCCAGCCGTGGTGACGGAGAGGAGGCGACTCCGGCCGACGCCGGACCCAGACTTTGGAATTTGACCGACCGAGGGCTGCCTGAGGCAGGACAACCCATATGTTATGACTGCAGTTGCATATCTATCGGACATCTACATTTATGGTAGGTACAAAACTGTACTTTGTGTACACTTAACATAAATGTAGATGTTCTTGTGTATTCACTGTTGCAGTCTTGGTTACCCTCCCTCCAGCCCCCTGACCTCTCTATTCTTCTACCTATCCTTTTTGTTTGGCCATATCTTGTATCATTGGTATTATCTTTTTGCTGGGGGGGGGGTTCCGCCCCACGTAATTGCTCCCTATTTTGGGGGCTCCTGACATCTGGTGCAAGAAAAACTGATATGTAGTGGTGTTGGCTGCATGTTTTATACCCCTGACAACTTGACATCATGGAGGAAGCAACCACATCTGACACAGAAATCCCAAGACACTGGTATTCAGGCCGACTGAGGGCTTACCTGCAGGCAGATAACCCAAATGTAATGACTGCAGCAGTGTACACTCGAACATCTACATTAATGGTAAGTGTACGCAACTGTACTTTTGTCTGATGAATGACCTCAGTTCTTATGCAGTGGGGTATGCTGAGTCATACAAGCATGGATCCGCAGACTATCTCGCCACCAGCCCAAAGGGTTCCTATCACGTAGTCGAACTTTTACAAGTTCGTACCACATACGGTAGAGACCATATGTTAGAATTTGTAAAAGTTCGAGCATGTGAGTGGAAATCTCCATAAGCGGAGGTTTCTATTCACTTCAATGTGGTGCGATCTCGGAGTTGGTATATTTAAGTAGTAGGGGTGTGGGGGCACAGGGGGACTTGCCCCCCTGTATAAAATTTATTTTTTTGTCCTTTTTATTCTTTTTTTTCGGTAGTCCTTAAGTTCTGTAACTTCAAACTTAATGGTTCGAACATTAGGTTTTCGGAGTTACGGAACTTCGACTCTGTGTGATATAGACCCCAGCCCAAATGCAGGTCGTGCATCCATTGGACTGTTTGCTGTTTGGTCATTGGTACCTTTTCTTCGATTGTTTATCCAGTTAAGTGCTCCTTTGGGGAATCTTCCATTTTATTTTATGATATTTCATTGCAAGTTGTATACGTCAGCCAGGAGGGGTTAGTGCGAGTGTGTTAAGCAGAGTCTGTGCAAGGACTTGATTGTTGTCAAGTGTCTTTTCAAACACTATCTCAGATATTGTTCATTCTGTCAATCGTTCATTACCAAAACCCTTAGGTCGAGGCTTTCTACTCAAATCCTTGAGATGCAGCACCTTAAATGCTTGGCCCAGTCCAAGATAGCTGATTTAACATCCTCAAACATCTGTCTGCTGCTGAAAAAAAAAAAACTAGAGGCCTAGAATGGATCCGCAGTCCAGCATTTGACTCCAGCATACCCACTAAGGTTGCAGAACCCCCCCCCCATGTCGTGCTACTTCTGAGTTGCCCATTACCAAGACCCCCATCAGAAACAGCAGTATAGCTTCTGAGGCCTTGCCATCTGCCAATGTCTGCGGATTCATAGCTCTTCATTTCTGTAGGCGTCCCTCAAACTTTAGTTGGGGAAGAGATCCCATATGCTCTCTAATACCAGGGAGATGGGGTACCGAACCTCAACATCTCATCCTGGTGGACATTGTACCTAAAAAGGGAAAATAGAAGACTAGACATGTGGCTTCTCATTCAGAATTTGAGTAGATAGACTTTTCATAGTGGTTGTCTAAAGCTGTTTGTTTGAAACACCCTTTTAGTCGGGTCTGAATAGCAGTGCACACAGATCTCTTGATGTTTAGAAGAGGTATTGCACCCTTTCGGAGATGGATACCTTTTGCCCCTTCTCAAAGTCCCTTGTGGCTTTGCAGGATGCCTTTCAGTCAACCTCTTCTGCACGTGATTCTCAGCTACCAGCTACTAAGAGACCAGGTGGGTTTTACTAGGTGCCTGATGAGCTAAAATTTTAATACAAGAACCCAGTAGCAGAACCCTCTGCAGTGTCTCTCTCTTCAGATAAGAACTGCAAGCTTCGGCCCAGTGCAAATGCCCTACCTGCTGAAAAAGATAGATGGGGATTGAAGGATGATGTTCATCGTGTTTCACTGTTGCAGTCATTACACTTGGGTTGTCCTGCTGGCAGGCGACCCGAGTTCCAAAGTCTTGGTCTGGCGTCGGTTGCTTTTGCCTCTTCCCTGACGTCAGAGCACCAGGGGTATAAAATTTGCAACAGACGCCATTTTCTAAAGTCTGTCTTGCCGCGCGGTGCCCGAAGCAAAACCAGTTCGCAAGTGCCGGTCGGCCGACTCCTGAGATTTTCAAAATTGAATTTCAGAACCGAAGTCTTCAGTAAAGCTAAGTACCCCGTTGGGGAAACTTTTTCTTGCTCCAGACCGATGTCAGTAAAAGTTAATATTTGTATTTCTTGTGGAAGCAAATACCTCATAAGGACTTTCACTCTTAATGTATTCCTTGCCTAGGTCCTGACCACGACGTTACTAGTTATCGGTTTTGTGCTAGATTCAATAAACGAACTATTAAACGCCAGTTTGATTTTGCTCTACATTACTTTGGCCAAAGGTTTAATTACATAATGCTGTCGGAACAACCAACCCAGTTTATAAAAAAACGCAAAGAAAAGGACAGGCATCCGAGGCCCAAAACCGACGACAAAGCCTCTTCTAGGCCAGTCACCGGTTCTCAGTGAGGTGCTTTCGCAGCCCCTGACACCCGCTACCTCAGAGCCACAGGCTGTAACTAACAGCCACGTGGAGACACCAAGGCCTGTGGGAAACTAAAGGTATTGGGCCTACGGAAACTACACCCTCAGATGGGTCCAGATCCGCTGAGCAGGCATCTGCTTCTGAGGGTGTTTTCAGACCTTCACAGCTTACAATTAAGCCCACTACAGCAGCAAAGGCAAAGTCAAAAACACCATTAAAGACAAGGAAACAAGTACAGCATTCTCCAGAACAGTCATCCATGCCAAAGAAACAGATGCTTAAAATGGTGAAGACCTGATTACCTTAATCAGGGGTTCCCACCCCCCCCGACAAAAGGCCTAGGCAGGATACTGATTATGACTCCTCTGACCAGGTTTCCATTTCCTCCTATTCCTATTCTGATCAGGGATATTCTCTCCCTCCCTATGAGGACTCTGATGCAGAAGAGTCCCATACCTTCGGCCTCTCTGCCTGAGGATTATTCTTTTGGGGAAACCCTGCACACCATGAGGGAGCATTTCCACTGGGGGAGCCAGGATTATTCTCAATCCAAGAAAAGGCTCAGAGACTTACTTTTATTGCCTCAGCACAGGCCCCTGGCTATCCCCCCTGTGCTTGATATTGTTGTTGATGTTTTTTCTGAATCCAGTCTGTCTCCTGATTCTTTACCCCTTGCACAAGTCAAGCCAGATAGCTACTAAAGAGTCCCTGACTCTCATAAATTTCTTTACAAAAGCCCTGCTGCAGACCCAGAAACAATTTCCCAGGGTCCTAAAGGGGTTAAGGCTTCTACTGCTAAAAATCCTGTCCCCCTCGGATAGGGATTCAAGACCTCTGGACAGATGGGGGGGAAAAAAGTTTACAGTTTTGCTACTTTAGCTGTAAGAGTTTTAAACTGTCAGTTTCACATGCTTAAATACCAACAGTACCTCATGTCTTTGTTAAAGCAGAAAATGGTTTCAAATACAGAAGGTTTTGACAGTAAAGAAATGCAGGATTTATTGCATGCAATTGAACAAGTGGGAAAGCATACTCTGCAATGTGGTTTTGATTCATTAGAGGCTTCTTGTAGAGCCGCAGTTACAGGCTCTGTTATTCGAAGGCATGCTTGGTTGAAAGAACAAAATTTACCTGACCATGTTAAAGTAAAATTATTGGATGCTCCATTACAGCATGATACTTGGTGTTAAGGCAGAAGCGGTGTTAAAGAAAATGGAGGATAAAGCAAAGTCAATGCAGACAGTGAAAGATTTCTTACAGCTTCAACCACCTAGATTTAGCAGAAAATGGCCTTCAAAAAAATTGGTCCTTTCCAGTGTCAGGCCACAGAGAGAATGATACAGACGTCCAAGAGCCCCAAGGCTCCTACAGACATAAGCAATGGGGTGTTTCCGCCCCCAAAGGAGGGGAAGACAAATCGCAACCTTATAGGAAAACAGTCCCAATGACTTCCTTCTGCAAATGGCAAGCACTTACCTCTTGACAGCACCCCTAGGGGGGAAGCTAGCACTTTTCTCAAAAAACTGGCACATGATCACCCAGGACCAATGGGTGCTGAATGTTGTTTCTCAGGGTTACAGGTACCACTTCCATACGCTTCCAAAATCAAAAGGTATGCCAGACCTGCCACAAAACCAATGGGCAGAGGCACAAAAACAGATTGCTGCTCTTATGGACATGTGAGCTATTCAAAAAGTTCCACAGCAAGAACAGGGACAAGGATTTTACTCGACTTTTCTTAGTACCCATAAAGGACCAAGCCTGTAGACCAATACTGGACCTGTCAATCCTAAATACTTTCGTGGATGTTCCAAGATTCAAAATGTTAACACTGCAGCAACTTCTGCCCATGCTGGGCAAGAAGGCTTGGCTAGTTACTTTGGACCTCAAGGAGGCATACCTGCATGTCCCAATCAGACAATCTTGCAGAAGATACCTCAGATTCATAGCAGGCTCAATGCATTACCAATTCTCTGCACTGCCCTTTGGCTTATCTACTGCACCCAGGGTCTTCACAAAATGCCTGGCACCAGTAATTGCATTTTGCAGACAAAAAGGAATTCAAATATATCCCTACTTGTACGACTGCCTTATTCAAGCAGAGAGAGAGGACATTCTTCTAAAGCATCTGGCGTCTGTAAAAAGATTGCTAATTTGCCTAGGGTACACAGTAAATGAAAAGAAATCAAAACTAGTGCCCTCTCAATAGATAATATTCCTGGGTGCAAGCTTAAATACAACTGCCCAGATGGCTTATCTCACGCCAGACAAACAAAGGCAACTGACTCATTACTTTCAAATGATGGCAACAAAAACCCAGCTTCCTGCAAGAAAAATTCTGCAGGCCCTGAGTTTCATGGCATCCTGCATTCTACTAATTCCATATGCAAAACTGCATATGAGGAAACTGCAGTGGTACCTAAAGTGTTTGGACTCAGCATTGTCACAGTCTGGAGACAATCATAACCTTAATTCCCTGCCTACAACAGGAGTTTCGATGGTGGGCCCAGGCCTGTCACCACAACAAGGGACAGCCTTTCACTCTACCCACAGCCAGGCAGACAATAACAAAAGATACATCAGATTATGTCTGGGGGCACATATGGCAGGAAAATGTATTCAGGGCACGTGGACCAAGGAACAAATGCATCTTCACATCAATCAAAAAGAGATGCTAGCTGTACAGAATGCCGACAGCTTTCAAGGACCTAATACATCCAGGACAACTATTAATAAAGACAGACAATACCACAGTTATGTGGTACATAAACAAGCAAGGGGGCACTCATTCTTACCTCCTATGCAGACAAGCTGTGACTTTGTGGAACACAGCACTGACCTATCAAGTACATCTGCAGGCACAATTCCTGCTAGGAACAAAAAACACACTGGCAGACGAACTAAGCAGAAATCTCATGGATCCTCACGAATGTAAGCTCAATCCACAAGTATTCAGCATAACAAGGAAATGGAGATGCCCAGACATAGATCTCTTTGCCTCCCCTCACAATTACCAAATACGGAAATTTTGCACAAGGACTTATCACCCTCAAGCATGGAAAGTGGATGCTCTTTCATTCAGCTGGAAAGGCCTGACAGTCTATGCCTTCCCTCCGATGCCTCTTCTCACCAAAGTGTTACTAAAAGTCAGACAAGAAAGGCCAAGAATTATCCTGATTGCACCAGACTGGCCACGCCAGCACTGGGTACCCAATCCTAAAGAATTTGTCTCAAGGCCCACCTTGGATTCTACCTCTGCCTCATCTTCTGACACAACAAAACAATCAGATTCTGCACAGTCAACTCAGAACCTTAAACCTTGCAGCATGGCAGATAATGTAGCCACTCAGACTGCACCTCTCTCTAAAGCTGTTATGGATGTCACTTTAGAAGCCAGGAGGCCCAGCACTAGGAAATCTTATGCAGAAAAATAGAAGAGATTCTGTGCTTGGAACCAGGCACAAGGGCTCGAACCACTGGTCCCTAATATACCTCAGATTTTACAATACCTAACAGATGTTGAACAAAGGCTCATCTTTCTCATCTATTAAAATCCATGCCTCTGCCATTTCAGCTCATTACAATACAGAACCTCATATTTTTTTCACATCCTCTACTACGGCAGTACCTCAGAGGGGCAAAAAATATAAGACCCCCAAGGAGAGCACCAGTACCTACTTGGGACCTCAATTTTGTTTTAGAAAAACTCACACTGCCTCCTTTTGAACCAGCCAGCATAGCTGATCTAAAATTCTTGTCATGGAAAACTGCTCTGCTCCTAGCAATAACTTCTGCAAGAAGAGTCAGAGTTACAGGCATTAATGGCTGTGGAACCTTTCCTCATTTTTCATCAGGACAGGGTGTCTCTTAGGACAAACCCAACATTCATGCCAAAGGTGGTCTCCAGTGTGGCCTTAAACCAAACCATTCATTTGCCTACTTTTTACCCAAATCCCCAGAATAAAAGGGAGAGACTTCTGCATGCTTTGGATATACACAGACAGCTATGATTCTATTTTGACAAAACAAAAGCTTTCAGAAAAACTGAGCAACTATTTGTAGCATATGCTGCAGGATCACAAGGAAAGCCTATTACAAAGCAGACAATCTCGAAATGGATAGGACACTGCATCCACTTCTGTTATGCACAACATGGCAAATAAGAGATAAGGGCATTAGGCCTCATTCTACCAGTGCAGCAGCCACTTCAGCAGCTTTCCTCAGAGGAGTACCAACCAAAGACATTTTAGAAGCTGCAACCTGGAGTTCAGTGAACACTTTCACCAAGCACTACCACTTACCTCTCTACTCTAAATCCAGAGCAGGCTTTGCCACTGCAGTTCTGCAGAGCTTGTTAGCCTCTCCAAATCCAATTTAGACCCAGCCTCCCAACCTCAGCTTTGGGATTCTACCCAAGTGTAATGACTGCAACAGTGAAACACGATGAACATAGTACAGTTGTGTACCTACCATAAATGTAGATGTTTGAGTGTATTCACTGTTGCAGTCCAGGTTACCCACCCACCATCCCCCTTTTCCATTGCTGGGACTTTTCTGTACTACTCATCTCTATGCTACTTATGTGTTGTATTTGCTTTATAGATGAAAGAAATGTTTATAGTTATATATGAATGTTTGTTGGCGTAATTTTATCTTTCCAGCCTTCCTATCTGGGGGCATCTGACATCTGGGGCAAGAAAAACTGAAGAAAATGGCGTCTGTTGCAACTTTTATACCCCTGGCGCTCTGACATCAGGGAAGAGGCGACAGCAACAGACGCCGGACCAAGACTTTGGAACTCGGGTCGCCTGCCAGCAGGATAACCCAAGTGTAATGACTGCAACAGTGAATACACTCTAACATCTACATTTATGGTAGGTACACAACTGTACTTCGTTTCACTGTTGCAGTCCTCCTCTGTGGGTTATCCCTGCTGTGGTAGCCCTCTGCCGGCCCGAATACCAGAGTCCCCTGTAGTCCAACGTCTGATCGTCAGTGCTATAAAGCAAGGCAGCCACTGTCATTACATCAGTCTTTCTTGCCGTGGTGCCCGTAGCAGAAGCAGTTCGCACGAGTGCCAGTCTGTCGCTACCAGAAGTTGAATTTCAGCTAAAAACATCTAAAGCGAAGTACCCTTTTGGGGATTCTTTTTTTCTTGCACTAACCGATGTCCAAAAAAGTTAACCATTGTCTCACCTGTGGAAAGCAGATCTCACACCGAGACTTCCATTCTTACTGCGTCACTTGTTTAGGCCCAGACTACGACGTCCCCCGTTGCTGGTTCTGTGCCCTCTTTAATGTGAAAACCATTTGCTGTACAGCTCTTTTTGTAGAGTTATTTTCGTGTTCCATCTTTGCATTCTGATATGGCATCTGTCAGCCAACAGTCTGTGGACATTCCAAAATAAGTAGAGATGAAATATAGACCGCACAAGGCTAAGTCTTCTGACGACGCTACTGCTGAGCAGGTAGTCAGATGTTCTTCATGCCTCACTGTTGCAGTCATCACACTTGGGTTATCTGCCTGCACGTAGCCCTCAGTCGGCCTGAATACCAGAGACTTAGCATTTCTGCGTTGGATGCTGTTGCTTTAGGACTGACGTCAGGTCATCAGGGGTATAAAAACAGGCAGCTGATGCCATTACATCAGTCTTTCCTGCTGAGGAGCCCAAAGCAGAAGCAGTTTGCAAGTGCCAGTCAGCGCTGCCTGAATTTTCATTTACGAATTGAGTAATCCAGAAGTCTTCTAAAGCTAAGTACCTCATTGGGGATCCTTTTTCTTGCTCTAACCAATGTCAGAAAGTTAACAATTGTCTTGCCTGTGGAAAGCAAATACCACAAAGATTTTCATTCTTACTGCATCATTTGTTTAGGGCCAGACCATGATGTACTTCGCTGTCAGTTTTGTACCTTGTTCAATGCCTGAACCATCCTTCGTCGGGCTCTCACTGTCGTTAAATTCGTTCATTCTCTATCTCCGTATTCCGAAATGGCTTCGGTAAGCCATCCAACTACCGGTATTCTGAAAAAAATGTAAGGATTAAGACAAGAGACAGACTGCATAGGTACAAAGCTGCCGACAACACTTCCGTTAAGCTAGTCACCCGTTTGTTGGTACTCAGTGAGGCACTTTCACAGCCCCTAATGCCCACTTCTGATTCGCAGGCCTCTTCCGAGACCCATTCAGAGTCCGGTATGCCGTGAGACACTTCGACTATGGAACCTGTGGCTGTTTCCACCTTGGATGAGTCTGGAGCCGCTGTGCAGGCATCTGCTTCTGAGGCAGGTCTTCGCTCAACCGATGTTCGACTCAAACCAATGAGTTTATCTAAAACTACCGAGTTTCTTAGGCCTAGAGTACGCGCTACGCCTAGAAAACAGATGACCAGAGTAAGCGCTACCCCTAGAAAACTGATGACCAAAGTGCATGCACCTGCTCCCATGCCACGATGACAAATGCTTAGAATGGCAAAAGACCTTATTACACTGATTAGCGGAAGTCAGCCTTCCCCTGCAGAGAGGAAGAGAGACCAGTCCCCTGCAGCTTCAGCAGACGAGGAGTCTGATGACTCTGAGGTATCTGATTATGAAGACATGCCCTTATCTCCTTGTGAGGATTCAGATGCAGAGGAATCCATTCCTTCTGCCTCCCCTCCAGAGGATTTTTGTTTTGGTGAAACCTTTAAGAGAGCATTTCCATTGGGAATGCCAAGACTATCCTCAGTCCAAAAAAGACTGAGATTTCCTAGATTTGCCACAGCACAGGCCTTTAGCAATACCCCCTGTCCTGGAAGTTGTTTTTATGGAATCCAGTCTTATTCCTGATACTTTACCTTCTGCTCCTAGGAATCCAGACAGGTACTACAGTGTACCTGACACTCAAATTTCTTTTCAAGAATATTACTACTGACCCCCAGATATAATTTCCCAGGGCCCTAAAGGTATCAAGACAACTACAGCCAAGAATCCCACCCTTTTGGACAGGGATTCCAGAGCTTTGGACAGATTAGGTAAGAAGGTATATACCTCTGCAACTCTTGGTATTAGGGCAGTGAATTGTCAGTTTCACATGCTGAAGTACCAGCAACATATTATGAAACTTATTAAACAAAAAGTGGCTACCTTTACAGACTGTGCAGAAAATAGAATTGCAGGAGCTTATGCACTCTGCAAGCCAAGTTAGCAAGCATACTTTGCAGTGTGGTTTTGATGCCCTAAAAGCATCTTGCCAGGCAGCAGTCACGGGATGTTGTTCGTGTTTCACTGTTGCAGTCATTACATTTGGGTTATCTGCTTGCAGGTGCCCTCAGTTGGCCTGATTAACAAAATCTTGGGTCCTGCATCGGTTGTTGTCCCTTCTTCCATGATGTCAGGTCGTCAGGGGTATAAAACATGCAGCCGACGCCATTACATCAGTCTTTCTTGCCGTGCGGTGCCCGAAGCAAAAGCAATTCGCAAGTGCCGGTCGGCCGACTCCTGAAATTTTCGTTTTTGAGTTTCAGAACCGAAGTCTTCAACTAAAGTTAAGTACCCCGTTGGGTAAACCTTTTCTTGCTCCTTACCGATGTCGGTAAAAGTTATTAATTGCATTACTTGTGGAAAGCAAATACGTCATAAAGATTTTCATTGCCTAGGCCCTGACCAAGATGCACCTCGCTATCGGTCGTCTGTATATTTTCACCTCTAAATATTTCAGTTCTCGGTTTAATTATCCAGAAATGTCGTCGGTTAGCCATCCGACTACCGGAATTCCGAAAAAAAGCACAAGGACAGACGGGCTGCCGAGCCCGGTAGTCAGTGAGGGGCTTTTTCAGCCCCTGATACCCGCTACTTCTGATTCGCAGGCCTCTACTGAGACCCATTCGGAGTCCAGTATGCTGTGAGATGCTTCAACTATGGAACCCGTGGATGTCTCTACCTTGGATGGGTCTGGAGCCGCTGTGCAGGCACCGGCTTCTGAGGGTGTATTCAGGCCTACAGACTTGCATTTTAAACAGACGCCTCTTTCTTTACTTGGACCTAAATCTCGATCCATGCCTAAAAACCTGATGCCCAGGCCACATGCTCAGGCCTCCATGCCTGAAAAAATGGTAAGAATAGCTGAAGATCTAATAACTCTAATCAGGGGTAGCCAGCCCCCCCCCCCTTCTAAGAGGGCTAGGACAGAAGTTGAATATGAATCTTCTGATCTGGATTTGCCCGTATCTACTTATGAAGATTCTGATGCAGAGGACTCCATTCCCTCTGCTTCCCTTCCTGAGGATTTTTCTTTTGGGGAAACCTTACATACTCTAAGGGAGCATTTCCACTGGGAAAGCCAGGGTTTTTCTGATTCAAAAAAGAGGCTTGGGGATTTCCTTCTCCTACCTCAGCATAGGCCTTTAGCTATTCCTCCTGTACTGGACATTGTTGATGATGCTTTTTCGGAATCTAGTTTGCCCCCTAATTCCCTGCCTCCTGCTCCCAAAAAAACTGACATACTACAGGGTCCTTGAGTCCCACAAGTTCCTTTTTAAAAATCCTATTGCAGATTCAGAGACCATTTCACAGGGGCCCAAGGGCATTAAGGCTTCTACTGCTAAAAATCCTACCCCATTCTGATAGAGATTCCAGGGCGCTTGATAGATGGGGTAAGAAAGTTTACACTTCTGCAGCCTTGGCCATTAGGGCTTTAAACTGCCAGTTCCACGTTAGTCAGCAATATATTATTGGACTGCTTAAACAGAAAATGATGTTGATTCCTGACTGTGTGGAAAATAAAGAATTACAGGATTTAATGCATTCTGCTGAACAAGTTGGAAAACATACTTTGCAATGTGGTTTTGATTCATTAGAGGCCTCTTGCAGGGCGGCTGTTACTGGGTCTGTGCTCAGAAGGCATGCTTGACTTAAGGAGCAATCTTTGCCTGATCATGTTAAAGCTAAATTGTTGGATGCTCCTTTAAATCAGGACCACCTGTTTGGCAACAAGGCTGAGGAAGTTCTTGAAAAGATGGACGATAAAGCTAAATCTATGCAAACTGTTAGTTTTTTACAAGTTCAGCCTCCTAGATTTAGTAGGCAATGGCCCTCTAAGAATTGGTCCTTTCCACCCCCTTCCAAGTCTTCTCAAGCCAAACCCAGACACAGCAAAAAACCCAGGTTTCAGTCCCAGGGGAGACAGAGAACTAAGCAGTGGAGGGCCTCCACTCCCAAATCTGGGAATAAGACTCCCAGCTATGGTAAACTGTCTCAATGACTTTCTTTTAAAATTTCCAAGCACTTATCAACTGACAGCCCCTCTGGGGGGAAAGATTGCTCTTCATGCAAAGAATTGGGAATGCATTACCCAGGACAAATGGGTTTTAAATAGTGTCCCAGGGATACAGATTTCATTTCCACATGTTGCCAACACCAAGCGGGTGGCAGGACCTACCCCCAAATCAGTGGGCAGAGGCCCAAAAAGAAGTACTTTCTCTCTTAAGCATGGGGGCTATTCAACTGGTACCAGAAGCGGAAAAGGGACAAGGTTTCTACTCAAGACTTTTCCTGGTACCCAGAAAAGACAATTCAGGGTGTCCTATCCTGGACCTGTCTACTCTAAAACACCTTTTTGGAGTTTCCAAAATTCAAGATGCTGACTCTTCACTAATTACTTCCTATGCTACGCAAAGATGCCTGGTTGGCAACACTAGATTTAAAAGAAGCATACCTGCACATCCCAATAGGGGAATCTTGCAGAAGATACCTATGCTTCAAAGCAGGCTACATGCATTATCAGTTCTCTGCACTGCCCTTTGGCTTATCTACTGCACCCAGGGTATTCACAAAGTGCCTAGCTCCAGTTATTGCATTTTGCAGGCAAAGAAATATTCAAATATACCCATACCTGGAAGATTGTCTAATTCAGGCAGAAAGCCAGGACATACTTTTGAATCATCTGGCCTTTGTACAAAGGCTTCTAACTTATCCGGGGTACACAATAAACAAAAAGAAATCACACCTGGTACCCTGTCAACAAATTATATTCCTGGGAGCAAGCTTGAATACAACTTCCCAGATGGCTTAACTCACACCAGAGAAAAAAATTAATTTGACAACCTACTGGCCACAAAAAACCCTGCTATCTGCAAGACAAATACTGCAAGCCTTGGGGTTCATGGCCTCCTGCATTCTTCTTATTCCATATGCAAGATTGCGTATGAGGAAACTACAGTGGTATCCAAAAAGCCTATAGTGTCAACATTCTCAAGACCTAGAAACAAGGATTCCTATCATACCTTGCCTATGCCTAGAATTCCTTTGGTGGGCAGAGGCCTGGCACCAAAACAAGGGACTACCTTTCACACCACCCCCTGCCACCTGAACCCTAACAGATGCATCAGACTATGCATGGGGTGCTCACCTAGCAGGGAAGTGCATTCAGGCAAATGGAACCCAAGTCCAATGCACCTGCATATCAGTCAAAAAGAAATGTTAGCTGTACAGAATGTTCTGACAGCCTTCAAGGACCACATTCTTCCAAGACAACTAATGGTAAAGACTGACAACACCACTGTTATGTGGTACATAAACAAGCAGGGGGTACACATTCTTACCCCCTCTGCAGACTAGCCATAGCATTGTGGAACACAGCCTTGAGCTACCAAGTGCACCTGCAAGCTCAATTCCTGCCAGGAAAATTAAATACACTGGCAGACGGACTAAGCAGAAACCTCATGGACCCACACGAATGGAAACAAACCAAGGATTTTCAACATGACAAGCAAATGGGGGAGCCCAGCTATAGACCTGTTTGCCGCTCCCTGGAACTACCAATTGGACAAATTTTGCACAAAGAATCCACACAAACAAGCCTGGAATGTGGATGCTCTGTCATTCGACTGGAAAAACCTATCAGTCTATGCCTTCTCCCCTCTGCCTCTGCTCTCCAAAGTGCTACTAAAAATCAAACAGAACAAACCAAGGATGATTTTGATTGCTTCAGACTAGCCGTACCAACACTTGTACCCGCTCCTGCATAGTGTGTCACAGTTATCTCCATGGCACCTGCCTCAGATTCCTTCCCTGCTGTCTCAGCAGGAGAACCATATTCTGCACCCTCAGCTTCTAACACTGAACCTTGCAGCCTGGCTAATTACTTAATCTCTCCTTTACCATCCCTCAGCAAACCTGTGATGGATATCATTTTGGAGGCAAGGAGGCCTAGTAGTAGAAAATCCTATGCTGAAAAAGGAAAAGATTCTGTGCCTGGAACCAATCTCAAGGGATGCGCACAGCAGCGCCCAATTTACCACAGATTTCACAGTACTTAACTGAGATGCTTCACAAGGGCCTGTCTTTTTCCTCCATTAAAATCCATGCCTCAGCCATTTTAGCTCATTATAACACAGAACCTCCCCTCTTCTCTCATCCACTGCTCAAGCGGTTCCTCAGAGGGGCCAAAAATTTGAGTCCACCCAGAAGAGCTCCAACCCAAGCCTGGGACCTTAACTTTGTCTTGGAGAAACACACTTTACTTCCTTTCAAGCCAGCTGCTACAGCAGACTTAATTTTCTTTCTTGGAAAACAGCTTTCCTTTTCAGCAATCACTTCAGCTAGAAGGATATCTGAATTACAGGCCCTTATGGCAGTGGAGCCTTTTATCATCTTTCATGCGGACAGGGTCTCCCTCAGAGCCAATCCCATCCTTCATGCCCAAGGTGGTATCCAGTGTGGCTCTTAATCAGTCCATTCATTTGCCAACTTTCTTTCCCAATCCACAGAATAAAGGGGAACAGCTACTGCATTCCTTAGATGTGCACAGACAACTTAGATTCTACTTGGACAGGACTAAACCTCAAAAGGAAATCTGAACAACGTCCGGTGGCATTTGCTGCAGGGGCAGAGGGGAAGGCTATTTCAAAGCAAACCATTTCTATATGGATAAGCCATTGCATTCATTTCTACTATAAGCACCATGGAAAAATCTATCCCCTGTGGATCAGACCTCACTCCACCACGGCTGCATCTACCTCTACAGCCTTTTTCAGAGGCGTCCCTACCAGGGACATCACATACTTTCACCAGGCATTATTCGCCCATTTTCTCTAAATCCAGAGCTGGCTTTGCCACTGCAATCTTGCAGGCCCTTATAGCTGGCCCTAATGCTGTCTAAATTCCTTCTCCCAACCATAGCTTTGGGAATCTACCCAAATGTAATGACTGCAACAGTGAATCCACAGACATAGTACAGATGTTCGTGTTTCACTGTTGCAGTCATTACATTTGGGTAATCTGCTGGCAGGTTGCCCTCAGTCAGCCTGAATTGGGTCCTGTGTCAGTTGCTGTCTCCTCTTCCATGACGTCGGGTCATCAGGGGTATAAAACCTGCAGCCAACGCCATTTTATTCAGTCTTTCTTGCAGCGCAGTGCCCGAAGCAGAAGCAGTTCGCAAGTGCCGGTCGGCTGACTCCTGAAATTTTCGCATTCAAGTTTCAAAACCGAAGTCTTCAACTAAAGCTAAGTACCCCATTGGTGAAACTTTTTCTTACTCCTTATGATGTCAGTAAAAGTTAATATTTGCATTACTTGCGGGAAGCAAATACCTCCTAAGGATTTTCATTTGTACTGTATTCCTTGCCTAGGCCCAGATCATAACGTGCCTTGCTATCGGTTTTGTGTTAGATTTAACCAACACACTTAAACATCGGTATATTTTTGCTTCTAAATATTTTGGATCAAGATTTAATTACCCTGAAATGTCGTCGGTTAGCAATCCGACTGAGTTCACAAAAAACGCAAAGAAAAAGACAGACCATCTAGGTCCATAACCAACGAAACTTCTAAGCCAGTCATGCTTTCGCAGCCCCTGATACCCACTACATGTTCATCGTGTTACCCTGCTGCAATAATCACACTTGGGTTATCCTGCCGTCAGGTGGTCCCGCAGTCGGCCGGAATTCGAAAGTCTTCGTCCGGCGTCAGTTGCTGTCGCTTCTTCCCCAACGTCAGTGCGCCAGGGGTATATATGATGCATCCGATGCCATTTTCTTCAGTCTTTCTTGCCACGCGGTGCCCAAAGCAGAAGCAGTTTGCAAGTGCCGGTCGGCCGACTCCTGAGATTTTCGAACTCTAATTTCAGACCAAAGTCTTCTATAAAGCTAAGTACCCCCATTGGGGAAACTTTTCTTGCCTCAGACCAATGTCAGAAAAAGTTAACAATTGTATTCCTTGTGGGAAGTAAATACCTCATAAGGATTTTCATTCTTATTGCATACCTTGCCTAGGCCCAGACCACAATGTCACTAGTTGTCGTTTTTGTGCTAGGTTTAATAACCGTACTATAAAAAGACGCTTTGATTTCGCACGACACTACTTCGGTAGAAAATTTAACTACACAATGCTGTCGGAGCAACCGACTACCGGCGTGCACAAAAACGCAAGGATAAGGACAGGCAGCCCAGGCCTAAGCCTGATTCCGAGGCCTCGGCTGGCCCAGTCTCCGGTTCTCTGGCCTTCAGTGAGGCTCCGACGCAGCCCCTGACTACCGCAGATCTGGAACCCGAGACAGCTTTGGGACTTTTGGCAGAATGTACCAGGCCGACGCAGTCCTTTTCTTCAGGCCCTACCGACAAAACTGCTGAAAAAGATGTCGGTGCTGCAGAAACACCTTTGGTTTCTGAAGGTGTCTTCAGACCGACTATGCTCACCATTAAAACGTATCCTAAGATGAAGACTCCTATTAAACCTAAAAGGACTGCACTTCAGTCCCCTGTTCAAGGCCCCATGCCTAAGAAACATATGCTCAAAATGGCTGAAGATTTGATCTCTTTAATCAGGGGTTCCCAGTCCCCTCCTGACAAAAGGCCTAGACAAGAGGAAGATTATGCATCCTCTGAATAAGTGTCCATTTCTTCAGACTCCTCTGAGGACCAAGATTACTCCTTCTCCCCTTATGAAGATTCTGATGCTGAGGATTCCATTCCCTCAGCTTCTCCTCATGAAGACTACTCCTTTGGGGAAACTTTACACACTATGAGGAAACATTTTCACAGGGAAGGTCAGGACTACTCTGACTCTAAGAAAAGGCTCAGAGAGATGTTCTTCATCTCACATTGCTGCAGTCCTTACACTTGGGTAGTCCGCTGTCCTCGATCGGCCCGAATATCAAAGTATTAGGCTGACGTCGGTCAAGGCGCATAAGACTGACATCAGGACGTCAGGGTATATATGCGCATGACCGACGTCATATCCTCAGTCTTTTTTGCCGCATGGTCCGATGCAGAAGCAGCGTTGCAAGTGCCGTTCGGTGTTCTGAAATTTTTCGAATTCGGAGTTTCAGACCGAATCAAAGTTGGCTAAGTACCCCGTTGGGGAATATTTTAGTTTTTCCTTGCCTCAGTGGTTTACCGGATGTCAGAAAAAGTGAATAACTGTATTTCTTGTGGGAAACAGATACCGCATAGAGATTATCATACTTTGTGTATTCCTTGTTTAGGGCCTGAGCACGACGTTGTTGGGTGTCGCTTTTGTGCTAGATTTAATAAGCGCACTATTAAGAGAAGATTAGATTGTGCCAGGTTAGTCTTCGGGAAGCGGTGCAATTATAATATGCCGTCGGATGCTCCGGCGTCTGCTTCTTCGAAGAAGCGCAAGGATAAAGCAGCTAAGCCCAGACAAGACGAGTCGTCCGTACCGGACGCCGGTTCTTTAGAGGTGTTGGTGGAGCCGGTGGTTCTGCCGGAGGTTTCTCTGGAGTCCCAGGGGGAAACCTTGTTATTGCAGGATGTGGCCTCTCAGGAGGCAGGTCAGGCTGAAGGGGCTTCTCAGGTTACTGTACACCCCTCCCTTCCTAGGGTGGTTAGGCCTTCTCCTTCTGTTTCCAAGGCTTCTCCCAGAGGCAGGCCAGGTTTAGCTTCAGTTGGTGTCACTCCTAGTTCTTCAGGATCTGTGCCCAAGAAGCATATGCTTAAAATGGCAGAAGATTTGATTACTTTGATTAGAGGTTCTTTGCCCCCTCCGGATAAGAGGCCTAGGGTGGAACCTGAGTTGGGGACTTTTGAGCAGGCTTCAGATGTTTCAGAGTCTTCGGCTGAAGACTTGCAGGAGTATTCTCCTTATTCTGATTCTGATGTGGATGATTCTACTCCTTCTGCTTCTCCTCCTGAGGATTTTTCTTTTTCTGAGACTCTTCATTCCATGAGGGAGCATTTTAAGTGGGAAGGTCAGGACTTTTCTGACTCCAGGAAAAGGCTTAGGGAATTTTTGTTTTTACCCCAGCATAGGCCTTTGGCTATACCTCCTGTTCTGGATGTTGTGGAGGATGTGTTTGCAGAGGCTTCTCTTAATCCTGATTCTTTGCCTCCTGCTGCTGTTAAACCGGATAGGTATTATAGGGTGCCTGAAGCTCATAAGTATCTTTTTAAGAGTCCTAGGGTGGACCCAGAAACTGTTAGTCAGGGGCCTAAGGGTGTTAAGGCTTCTGTTGTTAAAAATCCGGTTCCTCCAGATAAAGAGGCCAGGGCTTTGGATAGATGGGGAAAGAAAGTCTATACTTCTTCCACCCTAGCTATGAGGGCTTTGAATTGCCAGTTTCACATGTTGAAATACCAAAACTATCTACTTTCTCAATTGAAGTCTAAGGTAGATGCTCTGGTGGAAGGTATTGAGTGTAAAGAGTTACAAGATTTGGTACATGTCTCTGAACAAGTGGGTAAGCATTCTTTGCAATGTGGTTTTGATGCTGTACAGGCCTAGTCTAGGGTGGCTGCCACTGGGTCAGTTCTTCGCAGGCACGCCTGGCTGAGGGATCAGAATTTATCTGACCATGTTAAGACAAGGATTTTAGATGCTCCTTTACAGTCTGATGTGTTGTTTGGTTCACCTGTTGAGGCAGTCTTAAAGAAAATGGAAGACAAGGCTAAGTCTATGCAGACTGTTAAAGATTTTTTGCAGGTTCAGCCTCCGAAGTTTAGTAGAAATTGGCCTACCAAGGGGTGGACGTATCCTTCTTATGATTCCCAGTCTAGGGGTAGGTCTAGACGGGGTAGGGGCAGAGCTCAGGGCTCTTTCAGGCCTAGAACAGGAGTTCACCTGCACAGTCTTCGGTGAGGGCAGGGGTCAGTCCTTTCGTAAACAGACCCAATGACCTACCTTTTCAGCTGCCAGAGCCTTCTGCCTGGCAGCACCTTTGGGAGGAAGGTTGGCACTTTTCAAGGAAAATTGGAGTTTAATTACCCAAGACAGATGGGTATTGGATATCATACACCAAGGTTACAGGTTTTATTTCCATACCTTGCCTCCTTTCAAAGGCATGCCAGACGTTCCTCCTCAGCAAAGAATAGAGGCTCACAAACAGATTTCTCTGCTGCTCCAAATAGGCGCCATACAACCGGTCCCTCTGTCAGAAGTGGGCCTAGGATTTTATTCTCGCCTGTTCCTAGTACCAAAGAAGGGGAACACGTGGAGACCAATTTTGGATTTATCTATCCTCAATTCCCAAGTTCAAAATGTTGACGTTACAACAGCTTTTACCTCTACTGGGCAAAGATCACTGGATGGTGACTCTGGATCTCAAGGAGGCTTACCTTCATGTTCCCATCAGGCTAAGTTGCAGGAAGTATCTACGTTTTCGGGCTGGGACTTCTCATTATCAGTTCTCTGCATTGCCCTTTGGCTTATCTACTGCGCCCAGAGTGTTCACGAAGGTTCTGGCTCCAGTGATAGCTTTCTTCAGGAAAAGAGGAATACAGATCTATCCTTATTTGGACGATTGCCTGATTCTGGCTCAAGGAAAGGACGAACTTCTTCATCATCTACACTATGTGATAGCAGTGCTAAGATGCCTGGGGTATTCTGTGAACGAAATAAAGTCCAGTCTAGTACCCTCTCAGGACATGTGCTTTCTGGGTGTGAGACTGAATACAGCTTCCCAGATGGCCTTTTTGACCCCGGACAAACAAAAGAATCTTCCTCTTTACTTCCATCAATTGTCTCATCAGTCCAGGCTGACTGCAAGGACAGTCCTTCAAGCCTTGGGGTTCATGGCATCTTGTATTCTGGTGCTTCCCAATGCCAAACTGCATATGAGGAAGCTACAATGGTATCTCAAAAATGTATGGACACAGCACTGCCAAGATTTGGACACTGTCATTCAGATAATACCTTGCATTCAAAAGGAATTTTTGTGGTGGGCTCAGGAATGTCACCTAAACAAGGGACTCTCTGTGACCCGGCCAGAGGCGAGTCAGATTCTAACGACAGATGCCTCAGACAAAGCTTGGGGAGCTCATCTAAATGGAAAGTGGATACAAGACACGTGGCCTGCCAGACTTCTACATCTACATATCAATTTGAAGGAGATGTTAGCAGTCCAATTTGCATTAATAGCTTTCAAGGATTTACTTCTTCCAGGGCAGGTGTTGATTCGAACAGACAACACAACTGTCATGTGGTACATCAACAAGCAAGGGGGAACACATTCTTATCCTCTGTGCAGACAAGCAATGATTTTGTGGGAGACTGCTCTCAGTTTACAGCTAAATCTTCAGGCAAGGTTTCTGCCGAGCACAGAACTCCTTAGCAGACGTATTGAGCAGACAAATAATGGATCCCCACGAGTGGAAATTGGATCCTCATGTTTTTCAGAAATTGACAGTGTCATGGGGAACTCCAGACATAGATCTGTTCGCTTCTCCACTAAACTACCAGCTGCCAAAGTTTTGCACAAAAAGTTTTCATCCCACAGCCTGGAAAGTGGATGCTCTCTCATTCAATTGGAGCAATCTTCATGTGTATGCCTTTCCACCTCTGCCTCTCCTCCCAAAGGTACTTCTGAAGGTCAGACAGGACAAGCCAAAGATGATTTTAATAGCTCCAGATTGGCCTCTACAGCACTGGTACCCACTACTGGGAAGTCTGGTACAGGAGCCTCCATGGCCTTTACCTTCGATTCCACACCTGCTGTCTCAGGAGAACAGTCATTTACTCAATGTCAAACTTCACTCTCTTCACCTGACAGCCTGGCATATTCTGTTTTAAACCCTGGAGGGTCTCAGCTTCCACAGCAAGTTTTGAAAGTTATTTTGGAGGCCAGGAGGCCTAGTACAAGGAAAGTGTATGCAGATAAATGGAAGAGATTTTTATTTTGGAGTGCAGCAAAAGCATTTGATGTTTCTAAGCCTAATTTAAGTGTGGCTCTTCAATATCTTCTGAGTTACTGGACAAAGGTTTGTCCTTCTCTTCTATTAAGATTCATGCTGCAGCAATTTCTGCTCACTATGACTGTGGCCCACCATTGTTTTCTCATCCTTTGTTTAAGCAATTCCTTAGAGGGGCAAAGAATATAAGACCCCCACGGAGAGCTCCTACTCCTGCTTGGGATCTCAATTTTGTGTTGGAGAAACTCATTCTACAGCCTTTTGAGCCTGCAGCTACTGCTGAGTTGAAATATTTATCATGGAAGACTGCTTTTTTGTTGGCCATTACCTCTGCGAGAAGGGTTTCTGAATTACAGGCCCTTATGGCAGTTGAGCCCTTCTTAATTTTCCATAAGGATAGGGTATCTTTGCGTACTAATCCTTCCTTTATGCCTAAAGTGGTTTCTAGTGTGGCTTTAAACCAAACTATTCATTTGCCTACCTTTTATGCGAACCCACAAAATAAAGGGGAAAAGATTTTGCACACTTTGGATATACACAGGCAGTTGCGATATTATTTGAGCAGAACTAAAGGGTTCAGGCAGTCTCAGCAGTTATTTGTTTCTTTTGCTTTGAGTTCTCAGGGCAAGCCTGTGTCAAAACAAACTATTTCTAAGTGGATTGGGTTGTGTATTGCTTTCTGTTATTCCCATCATGGTAAGGAGATTCCAGCTGGGATTAGGCCTCATTCCACTAGGGCTACTGCCACTTCTACGGCCTTTCTAAGGGGGGTAGCAACTAAAGATATTTTGGAGGCTGCTACTTGGAGTTCAGTGCATACTTTCTCTAAGCATTATCACCTTCCTCTTTACTCTAAATCAAGGGCTGGTTTTGCCACTGCAATTTTACAGGGCATTTTGGCAGCTCCTACTGCTTTTTAGTTGTGCCAACCTCCCTTTTCTCTGCTTTGGGATTCTACCCAAGTGTAAGGACTGCAGCAATGTGAGATGAAGAACATAGTACAGTTTTGTACCTACCATAAATGTAGATGTTCGAAGATCCACATTGCTGCAGTCCAATTTACCCTCCCTCCTTCCCCTCTGTAGTTAGAGGCGGTTGTGTGGTGTGGGTTGTACATATTATAAATATTGTATATATTGTACATATAGTTAGTACATAGGTGTTTGGTTGTTTTTGGTTGTCTTTTGGTTTTGACCTTTCTGTTTAGGGTCTTCTGACATCTGGGGCAAGAAAAGACTGAGGATATGACGTCGGTCATGCGCATATATACCCTGACGTCCTGATGTCAGTCTTATGCGCCTTGACCGACGTCAGCCTAATACTTTGATATTCGGGCCGATCGAGGACAGCGGACTACCCAAGTGTAAGGACTGCAGCAATGTGGATCTTCGAACATCTACATTTATGGTAGGTACAAAACTGTACTTTTCTTTTACTCCCCCAGCACAGACCACTTTCCATCCCACCAGTTTTAGACATTGTGGATGATGTTTACTTAGAATCCAGTTTGAACCCAGACTCTCTACCTCCTGCTCCGGCCAAACCTGACAGATACTATAGAGTGCCTGATTCCCACAAATTTCTTTATAAAAGCCATGTTGCTGATCCAGAGACTATCTCCCAGGGTCCCAAAGGGGCTAAGGCTTCTATGGCTAAAAATCCTGTACCCTCTGAAAGGGGCTCCAGAGCACTAGACAGATGGGGAAAAAGGTTTACACCTCAGCCACTCTAGCTATGAGGGCACTAAATTGCCAATTTCACATGCTAAAGTATCAGCAATTTCTTATCTCTCAGTTAAAACAAAGAATGAGCACTCTCCCTCAACAGTCTGAATTGAAAGAAATGCAGGATCTGTTGCATGCAACTGAACAGGTGGGCAAACATACTTTACAATATGGGTTTTATTCTTTGGAGGCCTCCTGCAGAGCAGCTGTCACTGGGTCTGTTATACGTAGGCATGCTTGGTTAAAGGAACAAACTCTGCCTGATCATGTTAAAGCAAAGCTTCTAGATGCTCCCTTACAGCAGGATGTTCTTTTTGGAGTTAAAGCAGAAGTCTTAAAGAAAATGGAGGATAAGGCAAAATCTATGCAGACAGTCAAAGATTTCCTACAGGTACAGTCCCCTCGCTTCAGCAGAAACTGGCCAACAAAAAATTGGTCCTTTCCAGCTACTGACAGACCACAGAGGGGTAAATACAGACGTCCAAGAGGCAGAGGGCAACCACAAGCCCAGTACAAACATCGCCAATGGGGCACTGCAACACAGAAGGGAGGAGAAGACAGGTCCCAATCTACCAGAAGGCAAACTCAATGACTTGCACCTCATCTGGCCAAGCAACACTCTTTTGGCAGCCCCCTTGGGAGGAAAACTTGCACTTTTTTTTTTTCAGACAACTGGCATATTGTCACAAAGGACAAATGGGTCCTAGACATAATTTCACGAGGATACAGATTCCATTTTTACACCTTGCCAATGAAAAGAGGAATGCCAAACCTGCCACAAAATCAATGGGCAGAGGCACAAAAACAAATTACAGCACTCATGGACATGAGAGCCATTCAACTGGTACCTACTCGAGAGCAAGGTCAAGGATTTTACTCAACACTCTTTCTAGTGCCCAGAAAGGACAATGCCTGGAGACCAATTCTGGACCTTTCAATTCTAAACACCTTCTTACAAGTACCCAAATTCAAGATGCTAACACTACAGCAGCTTCTTCCCATGTTGGGCAAGGAAGCATGGCTAGTAATGTTGGACCTCAAGGAGGCATACCTGCATGTCCCTATCAGACAAAGTTGCAGAAGATATCTCCGTTTCATTGCAGGTTCAACCCATTACCAATTCTCTGCACTGCCCTTTGGCTTATCTACTGCACCCAGAGTCTTCACAAAATGCCTGGCACCAGTAATTGCATACTGCAGACAAAGAGGAATTCAAATATACCCATACCTGGACGATTGCCTCATCCAAGCAGAAAGCAAGGATATTCTCTTACAACATCTGGCTTTTGTAAAACATCTCCTAAGTTGCCTGGGGTACACAGTAAACGAAAAGAAGTCAAAACTAGTACCCTCACAAAATATGACATTCCTGGGTGCCAGCTTGAATACAACGGCATAGAAGGCTTATCTGACGCCAAACTACTACAACTGACTCAGTATTTCAAAACAATGGCAACAAAGACCCAACTAACTGCAAGAAAAATTCTGCAGGCCTTGGGCTTCATGGCATCTTGCATACTACTACTACCATTTACAAAGCTGCATATGAGGAAATTACAGTGGTACCTAAAAAGCGTATGGTCGCAACACAGCCACAGCTTGGACACAATGATATCTCTCATTCCCTGCCTACAACAGGAGTTTCTATGGTGGTCACAGGCATGTCACTTCAACAAGGGTCAGCCTTTCACCTTGCCCCCCAGCCAGGCAAACTATGACAACAGATGCATCAGACTACGCCTGGGGGGCACACATGGCAGGACAGTGCGTTCAAGGCGTATGGACTGCAGATCAAAGGAATCTGCACATCAATCAAAAAGAGATGCTAGCTGTACAGAATGACAGCCTTCAAGAGTCTATTACATCCAGGACAACTTACGATAAAGACGGACACCACCACAGTAATGTGGTACATAAGCAAACAAGGGGGTACACACTCCTACCCTCTATGCAGGCAGGCAATGACCTTGTGGAACACAGCTCTGGTTTACCAAGTTCAGTTACAAGCTCAATTCCTGCCAGGAAAGAACACATTGGCAGACTACCTCGGCAGAAACGTCATGGATCCCCACGAGTGGAAACTGGATCCACAAGTATTTGCAATGATAACTCAAAAATGGGGCCTTCCAGACATAGACCTGTTTGCCAGTCCTCAAAACTATCAACTGACAAAATTTTGTACAAGGACATTTCACCATCAAGCTTGGAAAGTGGACGCACTCTCATTCAGTTGGAAAAACCTGACAGTATATGCCTTCCCTCCATTGCCTCTGCTCACAAAGGTGCTTCTGAAAGTCAGAAAGGAGAGACCACGACTGATACTCATAGCCCCAGACTGGCCACGCCAGCACTGGTAACCCACTATTGAGGAATATGGCCCAGGGCCCACCTTGGATTTTTACCACAAGTTACCCATTTGCTCACACAGCAAAACAATCAGATTCTTCACAGCCAGCTCAAAACCTTAAATCTGGCTGCATGGCAAATCACCTAAGCATCCAGCCAGCTCCTCTTTCCCAAGCAGTTATGGATGTTATTCTGGAAGCTAGGAGGCCAAGCACCAGGAAGGCTTATTCGGACAAATGGAAAAGGTTTTGTGCCTGGAACCAAGCCAAAGGCCAAAACATAATTCAGCCTCACATGCCTCACATTCTACAGTATTTAACTGAGATGTTGCACAGAGGACTTTCTTTTTCTTCCATTAAAATCCATGCTTCAGCTATTTCAGCCCACTACAACACGGATCCACCCTTGTTTTCGCATCCACTGCTACGGCAGTTCCTCAGAGGGGCAAAAAACATTAGCCCCCCCCCGGATAGCACCTGCACCTACACCTACATGGGACCTGAATTTTGTTTTGGAAAAACTTACAACTACCTCCCTTTGAACCATCTTTCTCTGCAGAACTACAGTTCCTATCATGGAAAACTGCCCTGCTGCTAGCAATAACTTCAGCTAGAAGAGTATCGGAGCTGCAGGCACTAATGGCAGTGGAACCTTTCCTCATTTTCCATCAAGACAGAGTTTCTCTACGAACTAATCCTTCCTTCATGCCTAAAAACACCCCAGTGTGGCTTTAAATCAAACCATCCACTTACCCACCTTCTTCCCTAATCCACAGAACAAGGGAGAGAGACTCCTGCATTCCTTGGACATTCACAGACAACTTCATTACTACTTGGATAAAACTAAGGCTTTCAGAAAATCTGACCAGCTCTTTGTATCCTATGCTACAGCTTCACAAGGGAAGGCTATATCAAAACAAACCATTTCCAAATGGATAGAACATTGCATTCGTTTCTGCTATACCCATCATGGAAAACCAGTTCCTGCTGCCATTAGGCCCCACTCTACCAGGGCAACAGCTACATCTACAGCCTTCCTCAGGGGGGTTCCAACCAAGGAGATTTTGGAAGCTGCAACTTGAAGTTCAGTACACATGTTTACCAAACACCATCACTTACCACTTTACTCTAAGACTAGGGCAGGCTTCGCCACGGCAGTTCTGCAGGGCCTTCTAGCCTCCACTAACCCTCTATGACTCCTCCACTCATCCTTATCTTTGGGATTCTACCCAAGTGTGATGACTGCAGCAGGGTAACACGATGAATATAGTACAGTTTTGTACCTACCATAAATGTAGATGTTTGAGTGTACACCCTGCTGCAGTCCAGGTTACCCTCCCTCCACCCCCTCTGATCTAACTGGCTAAATCTCTACAATACCTTCCTGATGTATTTGCTTATAGCTGGAGGGATTTTGTTTGTGCAAAATTAACTCAATTTGGTGCTAATTACTGAACCTTTTTGGGGGCACCTGACATCTGGGGCAAGAAAAACAGAAGAAAATGGCGTCGGATGCATCATATATACCCCTGACGCACTGACGTCAGGGAAGAAGTGACAGCAACCGATGCCGGACCAAGACTTTGGAATTCCGGCCAACTGCGGGACCGCCTGATGGCAGGATAACCCAAGTGTGACTGCAGCATAGTGTACACTCGAGCATCTACATTTATGGTAGGTACAAAACTGTACTTTTGAGTCGCAGGCCTCTACCGAGACCCATGCAGAGTTCGGTATGCCACGAGATTCTCAGAGTATTGAACCCGCTGATGTCTCTCCCTTGGATGGGTCCGGAGCCGCTGAGCAGGCACCAGCTTCTGAGGGTGTTTTCAGGCCTCAACATTTTTATATTAAACCGATGCTAGCCTCAAAAGCAAGATCAAAAACATCTATGTCTAAAAAAACGACGCATGAGCCACGTGCTCAGGGACCTGTGTTTAAAAAAACTGATGATCAAAATAGCTGAGAACTTAATTACCTTGATCAGGGGTTCCCAACCACCACCCCCCCTGCTAAGAGGCCTAGGCAAGGCACTGATTATGAATCTTCATATCATGTTTCCATTTCTTCTGATCACGAATTTTCTGTTCCACCCTATGAGGATTCTGATGCAGAAGAATCCATCCCATCTGCATCTCTTGAAGATTACTCTTTTGGGGAAACCTTGCATACTTTAAGGGAACATTTTCACTGGGAAAGTCAGGATTTCTCTGAATCAAAAAGAGGCTTGGGGATTTCCTCCTTCTTCCTCACCATAGGCCTTTGGCAATACCTCCTGTATTAGACATTGTTGTTGATGTGTTTTCAGAATCAAGCATTGCTCCTGATTCCCTACCTCCAGCTCCTACTAAGCCAGACAGATATTACAGGGATGTCCTTCAAGGATGCATCTGCAGTCATCACATATGGGTTGTCCTGCCTCAGGCGGCCCTTCGGTCGGCCGGATTCCAAAGTCTGGGTCCGGCGTCGGCTGATGTTGCACTTTCCCCAACGTCAGAGCGCTTGGGGTATAAAAGCATCAGCCGATGCCATCTTCCTCAGTCTTTCTTGCCTCGTGGTGCCCGAAGCAGAAGCAGTTCGCAAGTGCCGGTCGGCCAGCTCCTGTAATTCAGCTACCGAAGACTTCAAAAAAAAGCTAAGTACCCCGTTGGGGACTCTCTCTTGCCTCAGCCGATGTCAGATAAAGTTAATAATTGTTTAACTTGTGGGAAACAAATACCTCATAAGGATTTCCACTCTTACTGCCTACCCTGTCTAGGCCCAGACCACGACGTCTCGGCCTGTTCAGCCTGTGCTTCCTTCAACCGACGCACTCTTAGACATCGGGCGGAGTTTGCAGAGGAATTTTTGGGGGCTAGTTTTCCATATAAGATGCCATCGGAGACTCCGACTTCTCATTTAGTTAAGAAACGGAAGGACAAGGACCGACACGCGGGCCGCGGTTTCGGCTGAAACCACGGCCAGGCCTACCGCGAGTGTCTCGGCTGAAACAGTCCTTGGTACTTCCAATTACTGAAACCGCTCAACCGACTACCTCGGTCCCGGAGGCCCCGGCTGAGTCTGTTATTGAATTTCCAACAGAAACTGGTGTCCTGGAACCTTCCGACACCATTCCTTTAGACAAATCTACACCAGCACGTGGTGCAGCCAGGCCTCCTGCATCCATGTCCATTAAGGCATTCTCCAGGGCTAAAGCTGCTAAACTCTCAAAAGCTTTGCCTCCCAAGGTAATCCCTCAGGGACCCTCTACTGGTTCACAGATTCTAAGCTTAGCAGAGGATCTTATCTCCTTAATTAGGGGCTCTCAACCTCACCCGGACAGGGGCTCTCAACCTCCTCCAGACAAAAGGCCCAGGGTTGAGCCCTCTGATTCCCACTCCTCAGATGAGGCCTCTGATGGCTCTACTGTCTCGGACCACCAGGAGGAGGCTTTTTCGGCCTACGAGGATTCTGATGCAGAGGAATCTATTCCCTCGGCCTCCCCTCCTGAAGAGTTTTCCTTTGGGGAGACACTACACTCCATGAGAGAGCATTTCCAATGGCAGGGCCAGGAATTTTCTGATTCCAGGAAAAGATTAAGGACCTTTTTACATTTGCCTCAGCATAGGCCTTTAGCTATTCCTCCTGTTTTGAATGTCATTGATGATGTGTACTCTGACTCTAGCACTACCCCTGATTCTCTCCCTCCGGCTCCTGCCAAACCCGATAGGTACTACAGGGTCCCGGACTCGCATCTTTACCTTTACAAGGCCCAGTCTGCTGATCCAGAAACTATTTCCCAGGGCCCTAAAGGGGTTGCAGCTGCCACTGCTAAAAATCTTCTCCCCTCTGAAAGGGAGTCCAGAGCTTTAGAGAGATGGGGTAAAAAAGTGTATACTTCTGCTACTCTTTCTATGAGGGCATTAAATTGTCAGTTTCATATGATACAGTACCAAGAGTATTTGTTAGATGAATTGCATAAAAAACTCTTCACCTGACCCCCTAGACCGCAAGTCACTTCAGGATCTGGTACATAACTCACAACAGGTTAGCAGCCATTTCTTGCGATGTGGTTATGATGCATTGGAAGCTTCATGTAGGTCAGCTATCACTGGCGCAGTCATACGTAGGCATGCTTGGCTGAAGGAACCATCTCTGCCAGACCATGTTAAAGCAAAGCTGCTGGATGCTCCTCTGGAAAAGCAAACGTTATTTGGCTCCACGGCTCAGGAGGTCCTAAAGAAATTTGAAGAAAAGGCAAAATCCGTACAAACAGTCAAGGATTTTCTCCAAGTACAACCACCAAGATTCAGCAGGAATTGGCCTTCCAAGAATTGGTCCTTTCCAGACACAGAGAGGCAAGAACAGGCATGCCAGAGGTAGAGGGCAAGCTAGAGGCTCCTACAGAGGACGTCAATGGCAGCCTCCCAACCAGAGAGGTAATGCAGGACCTTCAACTGCTGCACAAGGACAGGCTCAATGACTTTACTTTGACACCGCCAACCAGGGCTCAATTAGAAGCACCTTTGGGCGGAAAGCTTTCTTTATTCTCAGAAAATTGGCACAGTATTGCAAGGGACAAATGGACACTACAAATAATAGACAAAGGATACAGGTTTCATTTCCACACATTACCAAAAAGAAAGGGCATGCCAGACCTGCCACCGAATCAAAGGGTAGAGGCTTTGAAACAAATTTCCAGCTTAATGCAAATGATAGCTATAGAAAAGGTTCCTCTCTCAGAACAAGGCCAAGGATTTTATTCCAGACTATTCCTTGTTCCAAGAAAAGAAAAACAATAAAGGCCTATTCTCGACTTGTCCGCACTGAAGACTTATCTCATTGTGCCAAAATTCAAAATGCTGACTCTACAGCAGCTCCTTCCCATGCTGGGCAAGGGGTCTTGGCTGGTTACTCTAGACCTCAAGGAGGCATACCTGCATGTCCCTATCAGATAAAGTTGCAGAAGACACCTCAGATTTCTTGCAGGGTCAGAGCATTATCAATTCTCAGCATTGCCCTTTGGCTTATCTACTGCGCCCAGAGTATTCACGAAATGCCTGGCATCAGTAATTGCACACTGCAGACTTCAGGGGATTCAAATGTACCCATATCTGGACGACTGCCTTATACAAGCGGAACAAACTTTGGTAAAACACTTAAATTATGCCATCCACCTACTTCAGGCCTTGGGATATACAGTCAACTTTCACAAATCAAGACTTGTTCCATCCCAAAGAATAACCTTTCTGGGTGCAGATCTAGATACAACCACCCAAATGGCCTTCCTCACAGAAGAAAAACAAAATCAACTACCAGATTACTTCAAAAATCTGACAAGACAAACCCAGCTGACTGCAAGGAAAATCCTGCAGGCCCTGGGTTACATGGCTTCTTGCATCCTTCTGATTCCGCAAGCAAGACTACATATGAGGAAACTACAATGGTACCTAAGGAGTTTATGGACTCAGCACAGTCACAGCCTGGAAACTTTGATACCACTCATTCCTTGCCTTCAAAAGGAATTTCTGTGGTGGGCTCAAGCAAGCCAGTCAAACAGGGGTCTGCCTTTCAGCAAACCAATAGCCAGCCAAACCATTACAACAGACATTTCAGACCACGGATGGGGAGCGCACATGGAGGGCAGATACATTCAAGGTCTATGGTCACAAAAAGAGCTACGCATGCACATAAACCAAAAGGAAATGCTGGCAGTGATACATGCAGTCGAAGCCTTCAAACCCTTTCTGCATCATGGCCATCTGCTAATAAGGACAGACAACACCACGGTTATGTGGTACATAAACAAGCAAGGAGGCACCCATTCCTATCCTCTTTGCAGGCTGGCAATGAATCTATGGTAACTTTCCTTGAAACTCAATATACAGCTACAATCCCAGTTTGTGCAAGGGAAAGACAATATACTGGCGGACAGCTTAAGCAGAAATATCATGGATGCACACGAATGGATGCTGCACCCAGACATGTTTCTGCAGATAACACAATCATGGGGGAGGCTGGACTTAGATCTTTTTGCCTCCCCCCACAATCATCAACTGAAGAAATTCTGTTCAAGGACATACCACCCACAAGCATGGAAAGTGGACGCCCTCTCTTTCAGCTGGAAAACTCTAACAGTGTATGCATTTCCACCTCTCCCATTAATGACCAAGGTTTTACTGAAGATCAGGACAGAGCAGCCAAAAGTGATTCTGATAGCTCCGGACTGGCCAAGACAGCACTGGTACCCACTGTTAAAGAGCCTGCCATGCACAAAACCATGGCCTCTTCCTCTATGGCCACTTCTACTGACACAGCACAATTACAAAACTCTGCATTCCAACCTGAAAACCTTGCAACTAACAGCCTGGAAAATACCTTGACTCCTCCTCAGGACAAGCTATCCCAGAGTGAAAGATATTATTATGGAAGCTCGCCGGCCTTCCACAAGAAAGGCATATTCAGCAAAATGGAAAAGATTTCACATTTGGAACACCACAAAGGGTCTAGATGCGACAGTGATGAACATGGCACATATCCTGGAATACTTGGCAGAAATGTTCCACAATGGTCTGTCTTACTCCAATTAAAATTCATGCTTCAGCAATTTCAGCAGAGTACAATGCTGATCCACCTGTCTTCTCTCATCCTCTCCTAAGACAGTTTCTAAGAGGAATCAAAAACATCAATCCTCCAAGGAAACCACCTCTACCTACTTGGGACCTTAACTTCGTGTTGGAAAAACTAACACTGCCTCCCTTTGAACCAGCAGCATCTGCAGAACTACAGTTCCCATCTTGGAAGACTGCTTTCCTTCTGGCCATAACCTCAGCAAGAAGAGTATCTGAGTTACAGGCCCTTATGGCAGTACAGCCATTCCTTATTTTTCATCAGGACAGAGTTTCATTGAGAACCAACCCTACATTTATGCCAAAGGTAGTATCCAGGGTTTCATTAAATCAAGCTATTCACTTGCCTACCTTCTTTCCAAATCCACAAAACAAAGGGGAGAAACTTCTGAACACTCTGGACATACACAGACAGTTGTGCTACTACTTGGACAGAACTAAAGGTTACAGAAAAACTGACCAGCTTGTTGGTAGCATATGCTGCTGGTACACAAGGAAAAGCAATTTCCAAACAGACAGTTTCAAAATGGATAAGGAATTGCATTCGTTTTTGTTACTCCTTTCATGGAAAAACTGTGCCAGCTAACATTAGACCTCATTCCACGAGAACCACAGTCACCTCCACAGCCTTCTTAAGAGGGGTGGCTACCAAGGACATTTTAGAAGCTGCTACATGGAGCTCCGTGCATACATTTGCCAAGCATTACAATTTACCTTTATATTCCAGATCCAGAGCAGGCTTTGCTATGGCAGTCCTGCAGGGCATTTTAGCTATACCATCCTTTACATAGTTCCTCCACCCCCATATTAGCTATGGTATTCTACCCATATGTGATGACTGCAGATGCATCCTTGAAGGACATAGTACAGTTTTGTACCTACCATAAATGTAGATGTCCGATAGGTATGCATCTGCAGTCAGGTTTACCCTCCCTCCTTCCCCTCTGTGGTATTTCTTGGGTACTTACCCCTCTTATAGCTAGCTGGGGGGATCTATTATGGTGTATTTGTTTTTATATTATTGTGCACGTTTGGATTTTTAAATGCATCTCTCCAAATTTAGCCTTCCTTAGAGGGCACCTGGCATCTGGTGCAAGAAAAACTGAGGAAGATGGCATCGGCTGATGCTTTTATACCCCAGGCGCTCTGACGTCGGGGAAAGTGCGACATCAGCCGACGCCGGACCCAGACTTTGGAATCCGGCCGACCGAAGGGCTGCCTGAGGCAGGACAACCCATATGTGATGACTGCAGATGCATACCTGTCGGACATCTACATTTATGGTAGGTACAAAACTGTACTTTCCTGACTCCCACAAATTTCTATTCAAAAATCCTGCTGCTGATCCTGAGACTATCTCACAGGGTCCCAAAAGGTGTAAAGGCCTCTACAGCCAAAACTCCTACCCCCTCTGATAGCGATTCCAGGGCACTTGATAGATGGGGAAAGAAGGTTTATACATCTGCAACCTTGGCAATTAGGGCCTTAAACTGCCAGTTTCATATGCTTAAGTATCGGGCGTATTGAAACAGAAAATGATGTTGATTTCTGATTGTGTGGAAAATAGAATTACAGGAATTATTGCATTCAGCAGAACAGGTTGGAAAGCATACTTTGCAATGTGGTTTTGATTCCTTGGAGGCCTCTTGCAGGGCCGCAGTAACTGGATCTGTAGAAGGCATGCCTGGGTCAGGGAGCAAAATCTGACTGATGATGTTAAAACTAAATTGTTGGATGCCCCCCTTGCAGCATGATACTCTGGTAATAAGGCAGAAGAAGTTTTAAAGAAAAAGGAAGACAAAGCTAAATCTATGCAAACTGTAAAAGATTTCTTACAAGTGCAGCCACCCAGGTTCAATAGGCACTGGCCTACTAAAAATTGGTCCTTTCCTGTGTCCAACAGAGCCTCTCAAGGCAAATCCAGGCATTCAAAAGGCTCTAGATACCAATCACAGGGTTGTTACAGGTCAAAGCAATGGGGGTGCCTCCACTTCCAAATCTGGAAGAAACAAAGCACACAACCCCTACAGTAAGCAGTCTCAATGACTTCCCTCTACCTTCACCAAGCACTTAACTTTTGGCAGCCCCCTTGGGGGGAAAATTAGCACTTCGTGCTCAAAATTGGCAGTTAATTACCCAGGACAAGTGGGTATTAAATATAGTATCCCAGGGGTACAGATTTCATTTCCATATTTTGCCAATTCCAAATGGTTGGCCAGATCTGCCACACAATCAGTGAGCAGATGCTCAAAAACAAGTTATGTCCCTCGTGGATATGGGGGCTATTCAACCAGCACCAGAAAAGGAAAAAGGACAAGGTTTTTATTCAAGACTTTTCCTGGTACGCAGAAAAGAGGATGCCTGGCGTCCAATACTGGATTTATCGATTTTGAACACATTCCTGGACATTCCAAAATTCAAAATGCTGACTTTACAACAGCTACTGCCTATGCTGAGCAGGAACGCTTGGTTAGTGACTCTACTTAAGAGGCATACCTGCATATCCCAGTAAGGGAATTGTGCCGAAGATACCTCCACTTCAAGGCATTTTTTTTGCATTACCAATTCTCTGCACTGCCCTTTGGCTTATCTACTGTGTCCAGGGTCTTTACAAAATGCCTGGCACCAGTAATTGCATTCTGAAGACAAAGAAGCATACAAATTTATCCTTATCTGGACGACACTGTCATTCAAGCAGAGGACAAGGACACTCTTCTTCAACATCTGGTGTTTGTAAAAAGGCTTCCAACATGCCGGCTTCCAACATGCCTAGGGTGCACAGTAAATGAAAAGAAATCCCAACTGGTACCCTCTCAAATAATTACATTCCTGGGTGCAAGCTTGAATACAATTGCCCAGATGGCTTACCTTACACCATTCAAACAAAGGCAACTGACTACCTACTTCAAACAAATAGCAACAAAAACCCAGTTATCTGTCAGACAAATTCTGCAGGCTTTAGGGTTCATGGCATCCTGCATTCTACTAATTCCATATGCGAGACTACATATGAGGAAGCTTCAATGGTACCTAAAAAGTTTATGGAGCCAACATTGTCACAGTCTGGAAACAATGATTCCTCTCATTCCCTGCCTATAACAGGAGTTTCTTTGGTGGGCAGGGACATGTCACCAAACAAGGGACTGTCATTCACTCTACCCCCTGCCACCCAAAACCTAACTACAGATGCATCAGACTATGCATGGGGCGTCCACCTGGCAGGGAGATGCATGCAGGGGAAATGGAGCCCAAAACAAATGCATCTGCATATCAACCAGAAAGAGATGCTAGCTGTTCAGAATGCTCTGACAGCCTTCAAGGACTTGCTTCATCCAGGACAACTACTGATAAGGACAGACAACACCACGGTTATGTGGTACATAAGCAGGGGGGTACACATTCCTACCCTTTGCAGACTAGCCATGGCATTGTGGAACACAGCTTTGACTTGCCAAATGCATCTTCAAGCTCAATTCCTGCCAGGAAAACAAAATACGCTGGCAGATGACCTAAGCAGAAATCTTATGGACCCGCACGAGTGGAAACTGGATCCACAAATCTTCAGCATGTTAACACAGAAGTGGGGGAGCCCAGACATAGATCTATTTGCCTCTCCCCAAAGTTATCAACTGGACAAATTCTGCACAAGGGCTTATCACAGACGAGCATGGAAAGTGGATGCCCTATCCTTCAGTTGGATAAACCTATCAGTCTATGCCTTTCCCTCTCTGCCTCTTCTTAAGGTCAGACAGGAAAAAAACAAAAGTTATCCTAATTGCTCCAGACTGGCCTCGCCAGCACTGGTACCCAATTCTAAGGAATATGTCTCATCTCCCTCCGTGGTACTTGCCTCAAATACCTCATCTACTGTCTCAGTAGAACAATCGCATTCTGCACACTCAGCTCCAAACTCTGAATCTTGCAGCATGGCTGATCATTTAATTATTCAAACAACACCTCTCAGTAAATCTGTGATGGATGTCATTTTGGAAGCCAGAAGGCCTAGTACCAGAAAATCTTATGCTGATAAATGGAAGAGATTCTGTGCTTGGAACCAGTCACAAGGAATGGACACAGCCAAGCCCAACTTCCCTCAGATTTTACAATATTTGACTGAGATGCATCACAAGGGCTTATCTTTTTCTTCAATAAAAATCCATGCCTCTGCCATCTTGGCTCATTACAACACGGAGCCTCCCCTCTTTTCTCATCCCCTGCTTTAAACAGTATCGTAGAGGGGCCAAAAATTTAAGGCCTCCCAGAAGATCACCAACTCCTGCATGGGACCTCAATTTTGTGCTGGAAAAACTCACCCTGCCTCCTTTTGAACCAGCAACTACTGCGGATATAAAATTGTTATCTTGGAAAACAGTTTTCCTCTTGGCAATCACTTTAGCAAGAAGGGTTTCAGAACTACAGGCTCTCATGGCTGTGGAGTCTATTACATTTTACCTGGACAGGGTGTCCCTTGGGACCAATCCTTTTATGCCTAAGGTGGTATCCAGTGTGGCTCTTAACCAAACAATTCATCTGCCAACATTTTTACCTAAGTCTGCAGAACAAGGGGGAGTGGTTTCTGCATTCATTGGATGTACACAGACAACTAAGATTCTACTTAAACAGGACCAGATCTCTAAGAAAGTCTGAGCATCTACTGGTGGCATTTGCGGCAGGATCAGAGGGGAAGGCTATATCAAAGCAGACTATTTCTAAGTGGATAAGCCACTGCATTTGTTTCTGCTACTTGCACCATGGTAAACCTGTGCCCAAGGGGATCAGGTCACATTCCACCAGGGCTGCCTCTACCTCAGCAGCTTTTCTCAGAGGAGTTTTAACTAAAGACATTCTAGATGCTGCTACTTGGAGCTCTGTCCATACCTTCACAAAGCATTATCATTTGCCTCTCTTCTCCAAATCCAGGGCAGGCTTTGCCACTGTAGTTCTGCAGGGCCTTATAGCCGCTCCTAATGCTATTTAGTTCCATCCTCCCATCCATAGCTTTGGGATTCTACCCAAATGTAATGACTGCAACAGTGAAACACAAAGAACATAATACAGTTGTGTGCACTTACCATAAATGTAGATGTTAGAGTGTATTTACTGTTGCAGTCCAGGGTACCCACCCACCATCCCCCTTTTCTACACTTCTCTTTCCTTCGCTGTATTCTAAAGCCTTTGTGGTGTATTTGTTTTTAGATGAAGGTAAAGTTTATGTTGCTAAAAGTGTATATACATAGATTTCTGTTTTATATATACGTATATTTTTGCTCCACATTTGAGGGGCACCTGGCATCTGGGGCAAGAAAAACTGAATACAATGACATCTGCTGCATGTTTTATATCCCTGACGACCTGACGTCATGGAAGAGGAGACCGCAACCAATGCAGGACCCAAGACTGTTATTCAGGCCGACTGAGGGCAACCTGCCAGCAGATTACCCAAATGTAATTACTGTAACAGTGAGTACACTCGAACATCTACATTTATGATAAGTGTACACAGATGTTAGTGTATTCACTGTTGCAGTCCTGGTTACCCACCCTCCAGCCCCCTAACTTGTGACTCTACCTCTACTTTCCTTTACTATGCTTAAAAGCCTTTTTGGTGTATTTACTTTTTTGTTTGAGGTATATCTTTGTACTTTTATATTTAATTGCTTCCCATTAGGGGGGCAGCTGACATCTGGGGCAAGAAAAAACTGCTGCATGTTTTATACCCCTGACAACCTGATGTCATGGAAGAAGGGACAGCAACCGAGGCAGGACCCAAGACTTTGTTAATCAGGCCGACTGAGGGCTACCTGCTAGCAGATAACCCAAATGTAATGACTGCAACAATGAATACACTCGAATATCTACATTTATGGTAAGTGTACACAACTGTATTTTCTGTACTGAGAAGACATGCTTGACTGAAGGAGCAGACCTTGCCAGACCATGTCAAATCAAAGTTACTAGACGCTCCTAACAAGGACAGTTTGGCACCAAAGCAGAGGAGGTTTTTAAAAATATGGAAGAAAAAACGAAGTCTATGCAGATTGTTAAAGAATTCTTACAAGTGCAACCCCCTAGATTCAGTAGGCATTACCCTTACAAACACTGGTCCTTTCCAACCCCCCAGGCCATCTCAAGCTAGACCCAGGGGGGAACAGAGCATCCAGATTACAGTCTCAGGGGTATGCAGAGATCTAAATAAAAAAACACTTTAGAGAAACAGAAATAATCCAAAAATCACGACAATAGATCCAGTTCCAGTAATTTATTGCACACAAGTTACTGACCCTAGCGCCTCGGCCTTCGCCTTCCAAGGGAATACAATCAACTAACATTCCAACATCTTATATATATCTATCAATAAAATAATTCAATTAAATAATTCAATTATACAAACAATAATATAATTATACAATTCATTATAAAAAAACTTTCCAATTGCATTCTGAATTCATACCTCTAGGTGTCATAGTATCATACTTTAGTATAAAAACTGTTTCTTTATACAATAATGTAGATTTTACTTTTTCTTCACATATATTTGTACTTAAACTTTCTAAAACTGTAGCTAACAGATCTTTAGGATCACTGTTATGAAACTCCTTAAAATGTACAGCGACAGGACTATCCATTTTTTTATGTTTTATGTCTCTTAAATGCTCCTGAAGCCGGGTTTTAAAAGCCCTTTTACTTTCACCCACATAAAACATATCACAAGGGCATTTTAATGCATATACAATTTTTTCACTGTGACATGAAAATTGTCCTTTAGGATAAAATCTCTTATTATTAATTCTATCAAATGTTCTATTCACATATTTACAAGAAATACATCTGTTACATGGATAAGTCCCACATAACTTAACATTCACCTGTGTATTTAAATTCACCTGTGGAGTAAAAAAGGCTGCATGAACTAGCATATCCTTAAGATTTCTCCCCCTCTTAAAAGAGAAAGTTACTTTTTTTGGAAAAATTAATGCTAAATTCTTATATTTAAACAGTGAAGTCCAATAATACTTAATCATATCCATAATTTCTGAAGATAACAAATCATATGTCAATACCATATATATATTTTTTAATTCATTCTTACATATATCTTTCGGTGTTTTATTATTATATCTTCTTTGTATTCTATTCCTTACTTCATCTGTTTCCTTCATTTTATTTAATAATAACTCTATTTCTTGAGCATCATACCCTCTTTTAATGTACAAACTTGCCATTTTTTCTAATTCCTTATTAATTTCATCATTGCCATTATTTAATCTCTTAATCCTCATGAATTCACCATACAGTAACGCACTCTTTAAATGAGGTGGATGACAACTATTACCATCTAGAAGATGTAATTCGTTTTCAAATTTTCGGAAAATTTTAGTTACAATATTTCCATTTGGTCCACCTTCTAAAGTTATATCCAAGAAATTCACTTTATTACCGACTTGGAAGTCATCAAATTTCAAACCAAACTCATTTTTTTGTATATCATTCATAAATTTATGTGCCTCTTGTTCTCCGCCCTTACAAACAAAAATTAAATCGTCTATATAACGAAAATAACTAATAACATTCTTTATATAAAATTCTGTCCTATATAAGAATTCTGTTTCAAAAAGATTCATCATAATGTTAGCATACATGGGCGCAAACCCTGCCCCCATCGCAGTGCCCTTTATTTGATGGAATAATTGACCATCAAAACTAAAAAAATTGTTCTTTAGACAAAATTCTATAAGTTCTACAATATATACTGTCAAAGGACTATCTCCCAAGAGTTTACCTACAGCTCTCAAACCATATCTGTGTTCTATACTCGTATAGAGACTTTTAACGTCTGCTGTAAACCAATACATATCCTTCGTCCATTTTAAAGGTAATATTTTTGCTAGAAAATCAAAACTGTCTTTTATATATGAGGGCTGTATAACTACAAAAGGATACAAAAAACTATGAAGAAACAACCCCATGTTGCGTGTAAAATAATTACATGCCGAAACTATAGGGCGTCCTGGAGGTTCATATAAATTTTTATGTATTTTGGGAAGGCAGTAAAATTTAGCTACCTCACATCCTTTTGATGAAAATTTCTTAGTTATATCATTTTTAACAAAATATCCCAACCTATATCCTTTATTACATAAATCTTCAAATTTTTTAATAGCTACCTCATAGTCTAAAATATTACATTTCTCATATGTCGTTGTATCATTCAAATGGTCCCAACACATCTTAACATATTGTGTGTAATGCATCAACACAATTTTATTTCCTTTGTCAGCAGGTTTCACTATTATTTGTTTATTGGCTGCTAGTTCTTTAATTGCTTGCCATTGTTTTTTAGTCATATTATACTTGATGTTATTCCGTTTTTCATTAAACTCATTATAAATAGTCTCTGATGCAAAATTAATCATAGCTGAGAAATTTTTAATACCTTCATGCTGAAAAGACGGCATGAAAGTACTTTTCACCTTTACTTTACTTGTATCTAATAAACAGTATGCGTTATTTTCCATACTATTCTCAATATCAGACATACAGGAATGAAAACTGTCATCAGAATCTTCTTCAAAACTTAAATCTTGCCCAATAGGTACATTTAAAGAATCATTCTTATTTCCAAAAAAACACATCAGATTCAATTTGCGTATAAAGCGGAAAATGTCACACTTAAAAAAGTGTAACCTAGGCAGAACTGTCGGTATATATTATTGAATGTTAGTTGATTGTATTCCCTTGGAAGGCGAAGGCCGAGGCGCTAGGGTCAGTAACTTGTGTGCAATAAATTACTGGAACTGGATCTATTGTCGTGATTTATGCAGAGATCTAAGCAGTGGAGTGCTCCCACCCCCAAAGCAGGGAGTGGTAAACCACCTCCTTATGGAAAAAACTCACAATGACTTCTCTACTCCACTCTCCGTCCCTGCCCAATTGCTTGTGCCCCTAGAAAGAAAACTTGACATTCATGCAAAACTAGATGTCCATCACACAAGACCGATGGGTCCTCAACATTGTATCCCAGGGGTACAAATTTTACTTCCACTCACTGCCAACCCCAAGAGAATTTGCAGACCTTCCTCCAAACCAGTGGGCAGAGGCTCAAAGCCAAGTTCTTTCCCTGCTGTCCATCAGAGCTATTCAGCCAGTTCTAGTAGAACAGATAGGTCAAGGATTCTATTCCAGACTCTTCCTGGTACCCAGAAGAGAGCTCTTGGCACCCATTCCTGGATCCTTCCATTCTCAACACCTTCCTGGTGGTATCAAAATTCAAAATGCTTACCCCGCAACAGCTTCCACCTATGCTAGCCAAGGATGCCTGGCTAGTCACCGTAGACTTAAAAGAAGCCTATCTGCACATCCCTATAAGGGAGTCATGCAGGAAGTATTTTCAGGGATGTTTTTATGCATTATTAGTTCTCTGCACTTCCCTTTGGCTTATCCACTACGCACAGAGTATTCACAAAATGCCTGGCTCCAGCCATTGCTTACTGCATGCAGAGAAATATCCAAATTTACCCATATTTGAACGACTGCCTGATTCAGGAGGGCAGTCAGGAATTGCTGTTGCAGCACCTGACATTTGTGAAAATCCTTCTCACTTCCTTGGGGTACACCATCAATGAAAAGAAATCAAAACTGGCACCCAGTCAAAAGATTGTATTCCTGGGAGCAAGCTGGGACACATCCCAGATGGCATTCCTTACTTCAGAAAAACAAGTCTGACAGTCTACTTCAACAAGTGGCCACCAGAACCCAGCTATCTACAAGAAAAATATTGCAGACCCTATCATGTATGCCAATTCCATATGCAAGACTATATATGAGGAAACTTCAACGGTACTTAAAAAGTCTTTGGTGCCAACATTCTCAGGACCTTGGAACAGTCATTCCTATCATACCCTGTCTAAGGACAGAGTTTCTTTGGTGGGCTGAAGCATACAACCACAGCAAGGGACTGCCGTTTACTCAACCCTATGCCACCCAGATCCTAACCACAGATGCATCACACTATGCCTGGTGGGGAGTACACATGGACAGCAAATGCATTCAGGGCCAATGGAGCCCAAGTCAAATCCATCTGCACATCAACCAAAAAGAGATGCTAGCTGTGCAGAATGCCCTGAAAGCTTTCAGATCCCTACTCTTTCCAGGACAACTCCTAATAAAAACAGACAACACCACAGTTGTGGTACATCAAGCAGGAGGGATCCCACTCTGCAGGTTAGCCATGGCCCTGTGGAACACAGCCTTGGACATGCAAGTCCATCTGCAAGCTTGATTCCTGCCAGGCAAACAAAACTCACTGGCAGATGACTTAAGCAGAAATCTCCTAGACCCACATGAGTGGCAATTGGAGCCCAGCACCTTCAACCTTCTGATTCAGAAATGGAGGACCCCAGAGGCGGATCTCTTCTTTTCCCCTACATCCACCAGCTCAGCAAATTCTGCACCAGGAACCCTCACAGCGGGGCCTGGAATGTGGATGCCCTTTCTTTTCAGTGGTAAATCTCTCAATCTATGCCTTTCCCCTACTGCTCCTTCTCTCGAGTATTTCTCAAGATAAGACAGGACAAACCAAGGACAATTCTGATTGCCCTGGAGTGGCCACGCCAGCCTGGGTACCCACTCTTGCGCAGATTGTCACTGGTGCCACCCTGGCACCTACAACAGAACCCAACCCTGCTCTCTCAGCAGGAGGGACAGATTTTGCATCTGCAACTGCAAACCCTAAATCTTGCAGGCTGGCTTATTCCTTGAATTCTCCCCCAGCAACCCTAAGCAAACGGGTGCTGGACCTCTTTCTTGAAGCCAGAAGACCCAGTATAAAGTCCTATGCTGATAAGTGGAAAAGGTACTGCTCTTGGTTTCAATCTAAAGGAGAGGAGACAACTCTACCCTCCCTGCCTCTAATCCTGGATTACTTAGCAGATCTACTCCGCAGAGGCCTATCTTTCTCCTCCATTAAGATACATGCCTCAGCCATTTTGGCTCATTACAACACGGAGCCACCTCTTCTCGCATCCTCTTATCAAACAGTTCCTGAGAGGGGCAACCAATTTAAGGCCGCCTAGGAGCACACCCTTCCCTGCTTAGGACCTTAACTTTGTACTGGAAGAGCTCACGCTTTCCCCCTTTGAACCTGAAGCATCAGCAGAGTTAAAATTCCTCTCTCAGAAAACAGCCTTGCTTCTGGCCATCACTTCAGCTAGAAGAGTGTCTGAGCTGCAAGCACTTATGGCAGTGGAGCCCTTCATTATTTTCCATGCTGACAGGGTTTCCCTCAGGACTAACCCTTCCTTTATGCCTAAAGTGGTGTCCAGCGTGGCTCTAAACCAATCCATCCATTTGCCAACTTTCTTTCCTAACCCTCAGAATAAAGGGGAAAGCATCCTGCACTCCTTGGACATGCACAGACAGCTCAGATTCTACCTTGATAGGACTAAGCCCATTCAGAAAATCTTACCAGTTGCTAGTCAGCTTTGTAACCGGGGCAGAGGGTAAGGCCATTTCAAACAAAGTTTCCAAATGGATAGCACACTGCATCCATTTCTGCTAAAAGCACCATGGGAAACCACTCCTTCAGGGGGTCAGACTGCATTCCACTAGGGCAACTTCCACCTCTACAGCATTTCTCAGGGGAGTCCCTCCCAGGGACATCCTGGAAGCTCCTACCTGGAGTTCTGTACACACCTTCACCAAGCATTGTCACCTTGCCTATCTTTTCCAAATCCAGGGCAGGTTTTTCAACAGCAGTCCTGCAAGGCATACTAACCATCTCTAACTCTTCTTGACTGCCTCAACCCTTCAGCTTTGGGAATCTACCCAGGTGTGATGACTGCATCAGTGAAACACGAAGAACATAGTACAGTTGTGTACACTTACCATAAATGTAGATGTTCGAGTGTATTCACTGTTGCAGTCCTGGTTTCCCTCCCTCCAGCCCTCTGCTCTCTCTCCTCTCTCTATGGCTATTACTCACCCCTTTCAGGGGTATTGGTATTTACTTTTTACTGGTGGTGTTTTCCCCACCATAACTTAGCTCCATATTTGGAAGGCTCCTGACATTTGAGGCAAGAAAAACTGATGTAATGGCGTCTGCTGCCTGTTTTTATACTCCTGACATCAGTCCTGGAGCGACAGCATCCGATGCAGAAATACTAAGTCTCTGGTATTCGGGCTGACTGAGGGCTACCTGCAGGCAGATAACCCAAGTGTGATGGCAACAGTGAATACACTCAAACATCTACATTTATGGTAAGTGTACACAACTGTACTATCTCCGGAATTCAGTGAGGAGCTTTTGCAGCCCCTAATGCCTGATTCAATATCTACGCAGGCCTCTACCGAGACCCTTTCGGAGTCCAGTATGCCACAGGAATCTTCTTAGTCTTCCGATCCTTTAGCTGTCTCTGCCTCGGTTGGGTCCGGAGCTGCGACGCAGGCACCGGCTTCCGAGGAGGCCTTTCGCAGTACCGAATCTAGACAAAAAATGACATCTTCACATCCGACTATGTTCTTTGTGTTTCACTGTTGCAGTCATTACATTTGGGTAATCTGCTGGCAGGTTGCCCTCAGTCAGCCTAATTAACAGTCTTGGGTCCTGTGTCGGTTGCTGTCCCTTCTTCCATGATGTCAGGGGTAAAAAACATGCAGCTGACGCCATTACATCTGTCTTTCTTGCCATGCGGTGCCCGAAGCAGAAGCAGTTCACAAGTGCCGGTCGGCCAACTTCTGAAATTTTCATTTGTGAGCTTCAGAAACTAAGTTTTCAACTTAAAGCTAAGTACCCCGTTGGGGGAAATTTTTTCTTGCTCCTTGCCGATGTCAGTAAAAGTTAATAATTGCATTACTTGTGGAAAGCAAATACCTCATAAAGATTTTCATTCGTACTGTATTCCTTGCCTAGGCCCTGACCACGACGTACCTTGCTGTAGGTTTTGCACTTTTATTTAATCAGTGGGTATATTTTTGCTTCTAAATATTTCAGTTCTCTGTTTAATTATCCACCTAAGCCAGTCGCAAGTACTCAATGAGGCGTTTTCGCATCCCCCGATACCCGCTGCTTATGATTCGCAGGCCTTTACTGAGACCCATTCGGAGTCCAGTATGCGGCGAGATACCTCAACTGTGGAACCTGCGGATGTCTCTAGGCACCGGCTTCTGAGGGTGTATTCAGGCCTACAGACTTGCATATTAAATCAACACCACCTTCATTACTAAGGCCTAAATCTCGATCCATGTCTAAAAAACCGACGCCCAGGCCACATGCTCAGGCCCCTATGCCTAAGAAATGATAAAAATGGCTGAAGATCTAATTACTCTAATTGGGGGTAGTCAACCCCTCCCCCCAAGAGGCCTAGGACTGATCTTGATTATGAATCTTCTGATCAGGATTCTGTTTCTTCTGACTCTTCTGATGACCTGGATTTGTCCATACCTACTTATGAGGATTCTGATGCAGAGGATTCCATTCTCTCTCCTTCCCATCCTAAGGATTTTTCTTTTGGGGAAACTTTGCATACTTTAAGGGAGCATTTCCATTGGGAAAGCCAGAAATTTTCTGATTCAAATAAGAGGCTTAGGGATTTCCTCCTCCTGCCTCAGCATAGGCCTTTGGCTATATCTCCTGTACTAGACATTGTTGATTTCTCAGAATCCAGTTTGTCCCCTGATTCACTGCCTAAACCTGACAGATATTCCTGTGTCAGACAGACCTCAAAGGGGCAGATCCAGACGCCATAGAGGCAGATCCCAGGCGCAAGGTTCATACAGGTCAAAGCAATGGGGTGCTTCTACCTCCAAAGTTGGAGAAGACAAATCACAACCTTACAGGAAACAGTCCCAATGACTTCCCCCTACCTGCACCAAGCATTTATCTCCTGGCAGCACCCTTAGGGGGAAAATTAGCACTTTTTTTCTCAAAACTGGCACATTATAACCCAGGACAAATGGGTTCTAAACAGTGTCACAAGGCTACAAGTTCCATTTCCATACCCTGCCAAAGGCAAATGGCTGGCCAGATCTACCAAAAAATCAATGGGCAGAGGCACAAAAACAAGTCTCATTCCTCATGGACATGGGGGCCATTCAACAAGTATACCAGAGCAAGAGCAGGGACAAGGATTTTACTCTACTGTTCTTGGTACCCAGAAAGGACAAAGCCTGGAGACCAATATTGGACCTATCTATTCTGAGCACATTCCTGGATATACCAAAATTCAAAATGTTGACTTTGCAGCAGCTTCTGCCCATGCTGGGCAAGAATGCTTGGCTTGTGCCGTTAGACCTAAAATAGGCATACTTGCATGGTCCAGTCGGACAATCATGCAGAAGATACCTCAGATTCAAGGCTCAATGCATTACCAATTCTCTGCACTGCCCTTAGGCTTATCTACTGCGCCCAGGGTCTTTACATAGTGCCTGGCACCAGTAATTGCATTCTGCAGACAAAGAGGAATACAAATCTATCCCTACTTGGACGACTGCCTAATTCAAGCAGAGAACAAGGACATTCTACTACAGCATCTGGCATTTGTAAAAAGACTTCTAACATGCCTAGGGTACACAGTCAATGAAAATAAATCAAAACTAGTATCCTGTCAAGAGATAATATTCTTGGGTGCAAGCTTAAATGCAACTGCCCAGATGGCTTATCTCACGCCAGACAAAGGCAACTGACTACCTATTTCAAAATGTCAACAAAGGCCCGGTTATCTGCAAGAAAAATTCTGCAGGCTTTGGGCTTCATGGCATCCTGCATCCTACTAATTCCATATGCAAGACTGCATATGAGGAAACTTCAGTGGTACCTAAAAAGTGTTTGGACTCAACATTGCCGCAGCCTGCAGATAATGATTACTCTCATTCCCTGCCTGCAACAGGAGTTTTGATGGTGGGCGAAGGCTTGTCACCACAACAAGGGACAGCCATTCACATTACCCCCAGTCAGGCAGACACTAACAACGGATGTATCAGATTATGCCTGGGGACCCAGATGGCAGGAAGATGCATTCAGGGCACATGGTCCTCAAACCAGATGCATCTACATATCAATCAAAAAGAGATGCTAGCTGTTCAAAATGCCCTGACAGCCTTCAAGGACCTACTTCATCCGGGACAACTACTGATAGACAGACAACACCATGGTCATGTGGTATATAGACAAGCAGGGGGGCACACATTCTTACCCCCTTTGCAGACTAGCCATGACTTTGTGGGACACAGCATTGACTTACCAACTTCATCTGCAGGCACAATTCCTGCCAAGAAAGGAAAATACTCTGGCAGACGAATTAAGCAGAAACCTCATGGATCCCCCACGAGTGGCAGCTGGATCCACAAGTCTTCAGCATAACAAGGAAATGGGGGTGCCCAGACATAGATCGATTTGCTTCCCCTCACAACTACCAACTAAAAAGATTCTGCACAAGGACTTATCACAGACAAGCATGGAAAATTTACGCCCTATCAATATATGCCTTTCCTCCACTGCCACTCCCTCCCAAAGGTACTTCTAAAGGTCAGACAGGAGAAGCCAAAGATAATACTGATTGCCTCAGACTGGCCCTGCCAGTATTGGTATCCAGTCCTAAGGAACTTGTCTCAATGCCCAGCTTGGACCTTACCTCAAATACCCCATCTACTGTCCCAGCAAAACGATCGGATCCTGCACAGCCAACTCAGGACTTTAAACCTGGCAGCATGGCGCATCATGTAACCATACAAAACACACCTCTCAGTAAAGCTGTGATGGATGTCATTTTGGAAGCCAGAAGGCCTAATACTAGAAAATCGTATGCTGGAAAATGGAAGAAATTCTGTGCTTGGAACCAGGCACAAGGAACTGATACGGCTGTACCAAATATTCCTCAGATTTTGCTATACTTAACGAGATGCTGGACAAAGGCCTATCTTTTTCATCAATTAAAATTCATGCCTCTGCCATTTCGGCTCATTACAATACAGAGCCACCAATATTTTCTCATCATTTATTAAAACAGTACCACAGAGGAGCCAAAAATTTCAGGCCTTCAAGGAGATCACCAATACCTGCATGGGACCTCAACTATGTCTTGGAAAAACTCACCCTGCCTCCTTTTGAGCCAGCGGCTACTGCTGATATAAAGTTTTTATCTTGGAAAACAGCTCTGCTCCTAGCAATAACTTCTGCAAGATGAGTTTCAGAGCTACAGGCACTCATGGCTGTGGAACCTTATATCATGTTTTATCCAGACAGGGTTTATCTGAAGACAAACCCAACATTTATGCCTAAAGTGGTGTCCAGTGTGGCACTTAACCAAACTATTCATCTGCCAACTTTTTGTCCAAATCCACAGAACAAGGGTGAGAGAATTCTGCATTCCTTGGACGTACACAGACAGCTTAGATTCTACTTGGACAGAACCAAAGTTTTCAGGAAAACAGAGCAATTACTAGTGGCATATGCTGCAGGATCACAAGGAAAGGCTATCTCAAAGCAGACTATTTCAAAGTGGATAGGCCACTGCATTTGTTTCTGCTACTTTCAACATGGAAGCCAGTGCCTAAGGGCATTAGGCCACATTCAACCAGAGCTGCAGCCACTTCAGCAGCCTTTCTCAGGGGAGTACCAACCAAAGACATTTTACAGGCTGCTACTTGGAGTTCAGTGCACACCTTTACAAAGCACTATCATCTGCCACTCTACTCTAAATCCAGGGCAGGCTTTGCCACTGCAGTTCTGCAGGGCCTCATAGCCGCTCCTAATGCTGTTTAGCTCCAGCCTCCCAACCATAGCTTTGGGATTCTACCCAAATGTAATGACTGCAACAGTGAAACATGAAGAACATAGTACAGTTGTGTACATTTACCATAAATGTAGATCTTCGAGTGTATTCACTGTTGCAGTCCAGGTTACCCACCCGCCATCCCCCTTTTTTCTGCTGGAACTTATCTTTCCTTCTCTGATTTATACAACCTATGTGGTGTATTTGCTTGTAGATGAAGGTAAAATTTATATTGCTGCATGTTTTTATATATATACATATATATATATATATATATATATATATATATATATATATATATATATTGGCTACCCTTTTAGGGGGCACCTGACATCTGGGGCAAGAAAAACTGAAGAAAATGGCTTCTTTTATATCCCTGATGACCTGACGTCAGGGAGGGGGTGACAGCAGCCGACGCAGGACCCAAGACTTTGGAATTCAGGCTGGCTGAGGGCAACCTGCCAGCAGGATTACCCAAATGTAATGACTGCAACAGTGAATACAGTCCAACATCTACATTTATGGTAAGTGTACACAACTGTACTTTCCTGAGTCCCACAAGTTCCTTTTCAAAAATCCTGTTGCAGATCCAGAATCTATTTCTCAGGGGCCCAAGGGCATTAAGGCTTCTACTGCAAAAAATCCTACCCCTTGTGATAGAGACTCCAAGGCGCAGGATAGATGGGGTAAAAGGGTTTATACTTCTGCAAACTTGGCAATCAGAGCTTTAAACTGCCAATTTCATATGTTAAAATATCAACAGCATATTATTGGACTGCTTAAACAGAAAATGATTTTGTCTCCTGACTGTGTGGAAAATAAAGATTTACAGGATTTAATGCATCCTGCTGAACAAGTTAGAAAACATACTCTGCAATGTGGTTTTGATTCTTTAGAGCCCTCTTGCAGTACTGCTGTTACTGGGTCTGTGCTTAGAGGGCATGCTTGGCTTATGGAGCAGTCTTTGATCATGTTAAAGCTAAATTGTTGGATGCTCCTTTAAATCAGGACCGCCTGTTCGGCAACAAGGCTGAAGAAGTTTTTAAAGACTTGGAAGATTAAAGCTAAATCTATGCAAACTAAGATTTTTTTACAAGTGCAACCTCCAAGATTTAGTAGGCACTAGCCTATTAAGAATTGGTCCTTTCCAGTCCCTTTCAGTCCCTTCCAGGTCCTCTCAAGCCAAACCCAGACACAGCAAAAACCCCAGGTTTCAGTCCTAGGGGATTCTCAGAACTAAGCAGTGGAGGGCCTCCACTTCCAAATCTGGAAATAAGACACCCCCCCTATGGTAAACAGTCTCAATGACTTCCTTTTAAAATTCCCAAGCACTTATCTTTTGACCGCCCGTTTGGGGGGGAACGATTGCTCTTCATGCAAAGAACTGGGAACTCACAACCCAGGACAAATGGGTTTTAAATGCAGTGTTCCAGGGATACAGATTTCATTTCCACACGTTGCCAACACCAAACGGATGGCCAGACCTGCCCCCAAATCAGTGGGCAGAGGCTCAAAAACAAGTACTTTTTCTCTTAAGCATGGGGACTATTCAACTGGTACCAGAAGAGGAAAAGGGACAAGTTTTCTACTCCGCGCTTTTTCTGGTACCCAGAAAAGACAAATCATGGCGTCCAGTCCTGGACTTTTCTACTCTAAACACCTTTCTGGAGATTCCAAAATTTAAGATGCTGACTCTTCAATTACTTCCTATGCTAGGCAAAGACGCCTGGTTGGCAACACTAGGTTTAAAAGCAGCATACCTGCACATCCCAGTCATGGAATCTTGCAGAAGATACCTACGCTTCAAAGCAGGCTACTCGCACTATCAGTTCTCTGCACTTCCCTGTGGCTTGTCTACTGCGCTCAGGGTATTCACAAAGTGCCTGGCTCCAGTTATCGCATTTTTGCAGGCAAAGAAATATCCAAATATATCCATACCTGGACGATTGTCTTCAGGCAGAAAACCAGGGCATACTTTTAAATCATTTGGCATTTGTAAAAAGGGTTCTAACTTGTCTGGGATACACCATAAACAAAAAGAAATCACAACTGGTACCCTGTCAACAAATTACATTCCTGGGTGCAAGCTTGAATACAACTGCCCAGATGGCTTTCCTCATATCAGAAAAGCAAATTAATTTGGTAACTTACTTCAAACAAGTGGCCACAAAAACCCTGGTATCTGCAAGACAAATACTGCAAGCCTTGGGGTTCATGCCCTCCTGCATTCTTCTAATTCCATATGCAAGACTGCACATGAGGAAACTACAGTGGTATCCAAAAAGTCTGAGTCAACATTATCACAGCCTGGAAACGATGATTTCTATCATACCTTGCCTACACCTGGAGTTCCTATGGTGTGCAGAGGTGTGCCACCAAAACAAGGGAATACCATTCACACTACCCCCTGCTGCCCAAACCCTAACAACAGATGCATCAGACTGTGCATGGGGGGCTCACCTGGCAGGGAAGTGCATTCAGGGCAAATGGAACCCAAATCAAATGCACCTACATATTAATCAACAAAATGTTAGCTGTACAGAATTCTCTGACAGCCTTCAAGGACTACATTCTTTCAGGACAACTAATGTTGTCCAGGATGGACAACACCACAGTTATGTGGTACATAAACAAGCAGGGGGGGGGTACACATTCCTACCCCCTCTGCAGACTAGCCATGGCATTGTGGAACACATCCTTGAACTACCAACTGCACCTACAAACTTGATTCCTGCCAGAAAAATTTAATACACTGGCAGATGGACTAAGCAGAAACCTCATGGACCCACACGAGTTGACAAGCAAATGGGGGAGCCCAGACATAGATCTATTTGCCCCCCCCCCCCCAGAAGTACCAGTTGGACAAGTTTTGCACAAGGACTCCCCACAAACAAGCCTGGAAAAGTGGAAGGTCTGTCCTTCAGCTGGAGGAACCTATCAGTCTACACCTTCCTGCCATTGCCTCTGCTCTCCAAAGTTCTACTAAAAGTCAAACAGGACAAACCAAGGATGATCTTGATTGCTAGTATTTGCTGCAGGGGCAGAGGGGAAGGCTATTTCAAAGCAAACCATTTCTAAATGGATAGCACATTGCATTCATTTCTGCTATAAGCACCATGGAAAACCTACCCCGCAGGGGATTAGATCTCACTCCACCAGGGCTGCATCTACTTCTGCAGCCTTTCTCAGAGGTGTCCCTACCAGGGACATCCTAAAAGCAGATACCTTGTGCTCTGTATATACTTTCGCCAAACATTGTCATTCACCAATTTTCTCGAAATCCAGAGCTGGCTTTGCCACTGCTGTCTTGCAGGGCCTTATAGCTGGCCCAAATGCTGTATAAACTCCTCCTCCCAACCATAGCTTTGGGAATCTACCCAAATGTAAAGACTGCAACAGAGAAACACTAAGAGCATAGTACAGTTGTGTAGACTTACTATAAATGTAGATGTTCGAGTGTATTCACTGTTGCAGTCCTGGTTACCCTCCCTCCAGCCCCCTAACTTTTTCTGGCTATACCTCTACTTTCCTTTACTATGCTTAAAAGCCTTTTTGGTGTATTTGCTTTTTGTTGGAGGTATACCTTTGAGTTTTTATGTTTATTTGCTCCCCATTAGGGGGGCACCTGACATCTGGGGCAAGAAAAACTGATGTAATGGCATCGGCTGCATGTTTTATACCCCTGACAACCTGGCGTCATGGAAAAAGGGTCAGCAACTGATGCAGGACCCAAGACTTTGTTAATCAGGCCGACTGAGGGCAACCTGCCAGCAAATTACCCAAATGTAATGACTGCAACAGTGAATACACTCTAACATCTACATTTATGGTAAGCGTACACAACTGTACTTTTCTCAAAGATTGATGGATTCTCTCAGGCCTAGAAGCTAGGCCACTCCAAGGAAATCTGCTTCTAGCCACCATCTTGCTATTGCTCCACCATCCCAAACACAAATGCTTAAAATGGCAGAGGATCTGATCTCCCTTATCCAGGGTAGTCAGGCCACAACTTCTAAAAGGAGAAGGCACCCTTCTCCAGAAATTGACAGAACAGGTTTCTGAAGAATCAGACTATTCAGTTTTTAAAGAGGAACAACATCCCTTAACAGCTTATGAGGATTCAGATGCAGCGGAATCCATCCCTTCTGCCTCCCCTCCAGAGGACCTTTCCTTTGGGGAAGCCCTTCAGTCCCTCAGGGAACATTTCCCGTGGGAATCTCAGGACTTCCCACAGTCTAAGAAAAGACTTGGAGAATTTTTGGACTTGCCCCAGCACAGTAGCCTGGCCACCCCCCTATATTTAGAAGTTGTGGATGATGTTTTCCATGAATCCAGCTTAGCCCCTGATGCCCTTCCTCCTGCCCCCAGTAAACATGACTGGTACTACAGAGTATCAGATTCTCACAAATACCTGTACAGAAATCCTGCTGCAGACACAGAGGTCATTACACAGGGACCTAAAGGAGCTAAGACTAGTTCTGCCAAGAATCCTCCTCCTTCAGACAAAAACTCCAGAGCTCTGGACAGATGGGGTAAAAAAGTATACACCTCTGCAACCTTAGCCATCAGAGCACTCGGTTGTCCTTTTCCATATGTTATAATATCAACATCACACTTTGAAACTATTAAAACAGAAGATTGCTACCTTTCTTGACTGTGCCAATTCAAGAGTTATCATTTACTGCACTTTGCTTGTCAAGTGGCCAAACACTCATTACAATGTGGATATGACGCCCTAGAAGCTTCTAGCAGGGCAGCAGTGACAGGATCTGTTATTAGAAGACATGCATGGCTGAAGGAACAACCTCTCCATGAGCATATCAAGTCTAAACTTAGTGATGCACCCCTAGGTAAGGAGTGCGCTTGTTTGAGGAAAAAACAAAAGAGGTGCTTAACAAGATGGAAGACAAAGCAAAATATATGCAAACAGTAAAAGATTTCTTTCAGGTTCAACCTCCCAAATTCAGCAGGAACTTTTCCTCTAAGCACTGGGCCTTCCCTGCACCTAGCAGACAGGGCCAAGGTAAGCCCCGCAGGGGGAGATTATCCCAGGGCCAGCAGAGAAGCAAACAATGGACCACTTTCATCTCTAAGGCAGGGAGTTCTAAACCAACCTTCTATGGCAAACCCTCACAATGACTCCCCTCCCCCCTCTGCCCTCCCATCACTCATCAAAAATTAGGCGGAAGGCTCTCCCTCTTCAAAGACAATTTACTTTCTTTAACAAAGGACCAATGGGTATTAAAGATCAATTTTCAGGGATACATATTCTCATTCAGGGTACTCCCAATCCCAAGAGGGTACCCAGACTTTCCTCCAAGTCAGTGGGCAGAGGCAATGGAACAGGTCCAAACTCTCATATCCCAGGGGGCAGTAGAACCTCTCACCTCAGGTCAAACAGGCAAAGACTTTTATTCAAGACTATTCCTTGTTCCCAGAAAAGAGGGCACTTGGCTCCCCATCCTGGATCTATCCATTCTGAACACCTCCCTGGTGGTCCCCAGATTCAAAATGCTAACTTTACAGCAGTTGCTGCCTATGCTAACAAAAAATGCCTGGCTAGTGACCCTAGACCTAAAAGATGCCTACCTCCACAGCCCTATCAGGGAATCGTGCAGGAAATTCCTGTGCTTCAGAACAGGCTCACACTTTGTTTTCTGCACTGCCCTTTGGCTTACCTACTGCTCCCAGAGTATTCAAATGCTTGGCCCCGGCCATAGCGTTCTGCAGACAGAAATATGCAGATTTACTCTTACCTGGATGGCTGCCTCAGTCAAGCGGAGTGCAAAGAAAAGCTGCTGTGGGACCTTCTCTTTGTCAAATCACTCCTAACTTCCCTAGGGTTCACCATCAACGAGAAGAAATCAAAGCAAAACCCCATCAGGAAGATCATTTTCTTGGGAGCTGTGCTAGACAGAGCATCCCAAATGGCCTTCCTATCACAGAAAAGCAGAGCTTCCTATCTCTCTGCTTTACCCAGCTGGCTTCCAGAAGTCCTCCCTGAGAGGAAGTTCCTGCAAGCCCTGGATACATGGCATCTTGCATCCTTCTCATTCCACTGGCCAGGCTTCACATAAGAAAACTTCAGTGGTATTTAAAGAACATTTGGTGCCAGCACTGTTACTCCCTAGAGACCTCTCTCCCTCTGATCCCATGTATAAGGGCTGAGTTTCCCTGGTGGCAGAGGTCTATGCCAGGAACAAGGGTCCTTCCCTTCACCCTTCTGGCCAGACAATCATCATCACCAACTCCTCAGACATTGCTTGGGATGCTCACCTAGCAGGCAGGTGCACCCAAGGTCTTTGGGATGCCCAGCAACTACACTTGCACATCCATCAGAAAGAAATGATGGCAGTACAAAAGGCTCTGACATCTTTCAATCCCCATCTCAGGTCAGGGGTTCTCCTTATAAACACAGACATCACCACAGTAATGTGGTATATCAACAAACGGGGGGGGGGGCCCAATCTTACCCCCTGTACAGGTTAGCCATGAGCCTCTGGCTTACAGCCACCTCCATGGGTCTACACCTAATTGCCCAATACCTACCAGGGGTGAACAACACCCTGGCAGACCACCTAAGGAGAAACTTACTGGATCCCCATGAATGGCAGCTCCACAGGGAAATCTTTCTGCTAATCACGCAGGAGTGGGGGACTCTGGAAGTGGATCTCTTTGCCTCACACCTCAACTACCAGCTGCAAAAGTTCTGTACCAGGGAGTATCACCTCCTAGCATGGAAAGTTGATGCCTTAACCTTCCCCTGGAACTCCCTCTTTGTGTACGCTTTCCCCTCCTCTGCCCCTTATTCCCATGATGCTAATTAAAATAAGGGAGGAGAGACCAAAGGCCATCCTCATTGCTCCGGATTGGCCCAGACAGCATTTATATCCCTTACTGAGCAGCCTGACCATACAGCTTCCCCTGATCTCAGACCTCTTGACCCAGGTGAGGGGGAAGATACTGCACCCAGACTTAGACTCTCAATCTTTCAGCATGGCTTATACCTTAAAAGCAAATGAGGATTCCCTGTTAAGCAGACAGGTCCTAAACATCATCACAGAGGCCAGAAGGCCCAGCACCAAAAAAATCATACACTGGGAAATGGAAAAGATTTTGCTCCTGGAACCACTCCAAAGGGGCCAGTACCTTCCATCCTTACATCCCTCTTACCTTAGATTACCTAGCCGAGTTGCTCAATAGTGGCCTCTCTTTCTCTTCTATTAAAATCCATGCCTCAGACATTTCTGCCCATTATGATTCAGACCCAGCCCTCTTCTCTCATCCTTTGATTAAGCAGTTCCTCAGAAGGGCTTCAGACCTCCCAGAAGGCCTCCCATGCCACACTGGGTCCTGAATTATGTTTTAGAAACACTAACCTTACCTCCTTTTGAACCTGCTGCTTCTGAGGATTAAAATACCTCTCCTGGAAGACTGCCTTCCTACTAGCTATCACCTCAGCCAGAAGGGTATCAGAACTTAAGGCTCTCATAGTTTTCCATGCAGACAGGGTCTCTGAGGACTAACCCCTCCCTTATGCCCAAGATGGTATCTGATGTGACCCTCAACCAGTCCATACACCTACCCACCTTCTTTCCCAACCCTCAAAACAAGGGTGAAAGAATTCTACACTCACTAGACATACACAGGCAACTCTAACACTATCTGGACCATACTAAACCATTTAGAAAAAAAGACCAACTACTGATCAGCTTTGCACATGGGGCAGAGGGGAAGCGCATTTCCAAACAAACCATTTCCAAATGGATATTACACTGTATCCATTTCTGCTACAGACTACATGGGACACCCCCCCCCAACTCTATCTGTATCCATTCAACTAGGGCAGCCTCCACTTCCACAGCCTTCCTCAGAGGAGTCCCCACCAGGGGCATCTTGGAAGCTGTCATCTGGACCTCTGTCTATACATTTACAAAGCATTACCACCTACCTCTTTTTTCTAAGTATAGAGCAGGGTTTGCCTCTGCAATTCTGCATGGCCTGCTGACCCGTGTCTAGAACTCTTACATATCCTTCCATCCCCCCTTCTCAGCTTTGGGAATCCTCCCACAGGTGATGACTGCAACAGTGAAACACTAAGAACATAGTACAGTTGTGTACACTTAGCATAAATGTAGATCTTCGTGTATTCACTGTTGCAGTCCTGCTTTCCCTCCCTCCATCCCCCATGTAGCATCTTCCCATAGGGGGACATAAGCTTCCCACAGTGATTTTTAGCCACCAGGGCCACTTCTCCTTAATTCCTTGTGCTTCTGATGGGTAAGGGCAAGAAAAACTGATGTAATGACATCAGCTGCCTTGCTTTATAGCACTGACGACCTGACATTAGACTATAGGCGACTGCAGCCAATGCAAAAAAACATGAACAGGTATTCGGGCCGGCTGAGGGCTACCACAGCAAGGATAACCCACAGGTGATGACTGCAACAGTGAATACACTCTAACATCTCCATTTATGGTAAGTGTACACAACTGTACTTTTATACCTCTTATACTCTTTCCTATTGGGCAATTAATTTCCAGACTCAAATGACAAAGTATTGGACCTCTGTCCTACATTCCTTACAGTTATTCTGGACCCTCCTACAACACAGTCAAAGCATTTAATGCAGAGCTTACTGTCACAGGCCACTCAAATTGCCAGACATAGCATTAAGTGTAGTTAAGATGCTGAGGATTCTTCTTCTAAGTCAGCTGTCAATTAATCTGTTTGCAGATATTCATGGCTTCAAGCAGCCTGTAACTTGAGGATTTTAAGTCGAAAATTCTTGACTTGCCCTTACTGTTTAGTTCTCACGCAACCAGCCTGTTCAAAACTGTCCAAGAATAAACATGTACATACAAATATTTCAAGCACGGGCATTTATGCCCTTCTAGCTTACCAGTATACAAAACACTTGTTACCATAACTAATGTTCAGGCTGTTTTTAAAAATATCTAAACCTATACGTTAATGTAATTTGGTAGTCTGTTCCACACATCGGCTACTCTGTCAGAGAACCAATTAGTACACTTCTCATTCCTATAGAATATTCTACATAGGTTGTCTGATGATTCTCTAGTACCTTTTGATAACCCCCAAACATTGCAAGAGGTAGTTGTCTCTAAATGCTCTGTATATCTGATTAAGATCTCCTCTTGGATATCTGTAAGGGATGCTGTACAAGTTCAGATATTTTAGTCTTTCATAATTTAAATTTACCCATCCATGGATGCCCTGTGTAAGTTTCCGCTGTACTCTTTCCAGTTTACTCATGCTTGTTTTCTTATAGGGTTTCCATAATGTTTATCCATACTCAAGTTTGGGTCTAATGTAACTAACAATGACTTCATTATTTTTGATTTCCTAGACTTTATAAATGTTTTTATACAACCTATAGATGTTTTTCGTGTTTCACTGTTGCAGTCATTACATTTGGGGTTATCTGCCTGCAGGTAGCCCTCAGCCGGCCTGAATACCAGATTCTTGGATTCCTGCATCGAATGCTCTCTCTTCTTCCATGACGTCAGGTTGTCAGGGGTATAAAACATGCGGCCAACGCCATTACATCAGTCTTTCTTGCCATGTGGTGCCCAAAGCAGAAGCAGTTCGCAAGTACTGGTCGGCCGACTCCTGAAATTTTCGTTTTTGAGTTTCAGAACCGAAGCCTTCAAAAAAGCTAAGTACCCCATTGGGGATCCTTTTTCTTGCTCTTAACCGATGTCCGTAAAAGTTTACAATTGTCTTACCTGTGGAAAGCAAATACCTCATAAAGATTTTCATTCGTACTGCATTCCTTGCTTAGGCCCAGACCACGTCGTCCCTCTCTGTCAGTTTTGTGCCTTATTCAACCCCCAAACTATTCGTTGTCTGCCTATTTTTGCAGCAAATTATTTTGGTACTCAGTATAACTATCCAGAAATGGCTTCAGTAAGCCATCCGACTTCCGATATTCTGAAATAAACGTAAGAATAAAGACAGAGACAGACCACATAGGTCCAAAACTGCCGATGATGCTTCCGTTAAGCTAGTCACCCATTCGCTGGTACTCAGTGAGGTGCTTTCACAGCCCCTGATACCCGCTACTTCAGTTTTGCAGGCCTCTACTGAGACCCATTCGGAGTCCGGTATGCCATGAGATGCTTCTTCGACTATGGAACCTGCGGATGTCTCTACCTTGGATGGGTCTGGAGCCGCTGTGCAGGCACCGGCTTCTGAGGGGGTATTCAGGCCTACAGACTTGCATTTTAAACAGATGCCATCATCTTCATCCAAGCCTAAAACTCGACCCATGCCTAGAAAACCGACGTCCAAACTATATGGTCAGGCCCATATTCCTAAAAAACAAATGCTTAGAATGGCTGAAGACCTTGTTACTTTAAGGGAAGCCAGCCTTCCCCCTCTAAGAGACCTAGAAGTGATTTTCCTTCTGATGTTTGTTTCTTCTGATTACCAGGATTTGCCCTGATCTACCTATGAGGATTCTGATGCAGAGGATTCCATTCCCTCTGCTTCCCCTCCAGAAGATTTTTCTTTTGGTGAAACTTTGCACACTCTTAGAGAGCATTTCTGCTGGGAAAGCCAGGATTACTCTGACTCCAAAAAGAGGCTTAGGGAATTCTTACTCCTTCCTCAACACAGGCCTTTAGCTATCCCTCCTGTTATGGACATTGTAGATGATGCTTTCTTGGAATCTAGCCTGTTCCCAGACACTGCCTCCAGCTCCCAGAAAACCTGACAGGTGTTAGATTACCTGACTCTTACAAGTTCCTCTTCAATAATCCTACTGCGGATCCAGAGACCATTTCCCAAGGTCCAAAAGGCATTAAGGCTACTGCTGCCAAAAATCCTACCCCTTCTGATAGAGATTCTAGAGCCTTGGACAGATTGGGTAAGAAGGTGTACACTTCTGCTACTTTGGCCATTAGGACTTTAAATTGCCAGTTTCATATGTTAAAGAAGTAGCAGCAGCATATTCTGGGACTACTAAAACAGAAAATGATGTTGATTCCTGACTGTGCTGAACACAAAATATTACAGGATTTAATGCATTCTGCTGAACAAGTTGGTAAACATACTTTGCAATGTGGTTTTGATTATTTAGAAACATCTTGCAGGGCTGCTGTCACTGGGTCTGTACTTAGAAGGCATGCTTGGCTTAAGGAGCAAAACTTGCCAGATCATGTTAAAGCTAATTTACTGGATGCTCCCTTAAACCAAGACCACCTGTTTGGCAATAAAGCAAAAGTCCTCAAAAGATGGAGGAAAAAGCTAAATCTATGCAAACTGTTAAAGATTTCCTGCAAGTACAGCCTCCCAGGTTTAGTAGGCATTGGTCTTCAAAGAATTGGTCCTTTCCAGTCTTTTTCCAGGCCTTCTCAGTCCAACCCAGGAACAGCAGACCACTTAGGTTACAGTCTCAGGCTACACACAGGCCTAAGCAGTGGGGGGCTTCCACTTCCAAAGCAGGAAGTAGTAAGACACTCCCTATGGAAGAATGTCGCAATGACTTAACCTTAACCCTTCCTAGCCCTGCTCATCTGCCTGCTCCCTTAGGAAGAAAGCTCGCCCTGCATGCAAAAAACTGGGAACTCATAACCCAGGACAAATGGGTTTTAAATATAGTTTTCCAAGGATACAGATTCCACTTCCACACCCTACCCAACCCCTGGTGGTTGGCCAGACCTACTCTCAAATCAGTGGGCTGAGGCTCAACAGCAGGTTCTCTCTCTTCAAAGTATCAGGGCTGTTCAGCCTGTCCCAGCAGAAGAAAGGGGACAAGGTTTTTATCCAAGACTTTTCCTTGTACCCAGAAAAGTCAGCTCCTGCTGTTGTATCCTGGACCTCTCTATTCTAAACACCTATTTGGTAATACCAAAATTCAAAATGCTAACACTTCAACAGCTGCTTCCTATGCTAGGCAAAGATGCCTGGTTGGCAACCTTAGGCTTAAAGGAAGCTTACCTGTACATTCCAATAAGGGAATCTTGCAGAAAATATCTGTGCTTCAGGGCAGGCTTCATGCACTATCAATTCTCTGCACTTCCCCTTGGCTTATCTACTGTGCCTAGGGTATTCACAAAGTGTCTAGCTCCAGCCATTGCATTTTGCAGGTAAAGAAATATTGAAATATACCCATACTTGGACGATTGTCTCATTCAGGCAGAAAGCCAGGACTTGCTATTAAAACATCTGGCATTCGTAAAGAAGCTTCTTACCTCACTGGGGTAAGCCATAAATGAAAAGAAATCTCACCTTGTACCCTGCCAACAGATTGTATTCCTGGGAGCAAGCTTGAACACAACATCCCAGATAGCTTTCCTTACTCCAGAGAAACAAGTTTGACAGCCTACTTCAAACTACTGGCCACAAAGACCCCAGCTGTCTGTAAGGAAAATTCTGCAAGCCCTGGGGTTCATGGCCTCTTGCATTCTACTAATTCCATATGCAAGACTGCATATGAGGAAACTATGGTGCCAACATTCTCAGGACCTGGAATCAATGATTCCTATAATTTCTTGTGTAAAGACAGAGATGTTCTTCATGTTTCACTGTTGCAGTCATTACATTTGGATAATCCTGCTGGCAGGTTGCCCTCAGTCGGCCTGAATTCCAAAGTCTTTGGTCCTGCATCGGCTGCTGTCATCCATTCCCTGGCGTCAGGTCGTCAGGGGTATAAAAGAAGCGGCTGACACCATTTTCTTCAGTCTTTCTTGCCTCACGGTGCCTGAAGCAGAAGCAGTTCGCAAGTGCCGGTCGGCTGACTCCTGAGATTTTCGTGTTTGAGTTTCAGATCCGAAGTCTTCAATAAAGCTAAGTTCCCTGTTGGGGAAACTTTTTTTCTTGCTCCAGACCAATGTCGGAAAAAGTTAATTGTATTTCTTGTGGAAAGCAAATACCTCATAAGGATTTTCATTCTTACTGTATTTCTTGCCTAGGCCCTGATCACAATGTTACTGGTTGTCGGTTTTGTGTTAGATTTAACCAACGAACTATTAAGCTCATTATGATTTTGCTTTAAACTTTTTTGGACACCGGTTTAATTACCCTGAAATGTCATCGGATAGCCATCCGACTACTGGAGTTTACAAAAAACGCAAAGAAAAGGATAAAGAAAAACAACCGAGGCCCAAAACCGACGACAAAGCTTCTCCTAAGCCAGTCGCTGGTTCTCATTGAGGTGCTTTCGCAGCCCCTGACGCCCGCTACTTTAGAGTCACAGGCCGCTACAGACTCCCATGTGGAGTCGGCCATGTCACTGGATACTCAAGGTATTGGGGCCTCTGACGCTAATCCCTCAGATGGGTCCAGTGCTGCTGAGCAGGTACCGGCTTCTGAGGGTGTATTCAGACCTAAACATCTTTACATTAAAATGTCTTCAGCTTCAATGGCAAAGACTAAAGCACCTTCTAAAGCAAGGAAACAAACTCAAGAGCCACGTGGACAGGCCTCTATGCCCAAAAAACAGATGCTCAAAATGGCCAAAGACTTGATCAGGGGTTCCCATCCCGCTCCTAAGAGGCCTAGGCAAGACACTGACTATGAATCTTCAAATCAGGTTTCCTTCTCTTCTGATTCCTCTTCTTATCAAGAATATTCCCTTTCCTCCTATGAGGATTCTGATGCTGAAGAATCTGTACCTTCATCATCTCCTCCTGAGGACTATTCCTTTGGGAAACCTTGCATACCATGAGGGAGCATTTCCACTGGGAGAGCCAAGATTTTTCAAAATCTAAAAAGAGGCTCAGGGATTTTCTTTTACTACCTCTGCACAGGCCTCTAGCCATTCCGCCTGTTAGACATTGTAGATGTATTTTCGGAGTCTAGTCTGACCCCTGACTCCTTACCCCCAGCTCCTGTTAAGCCTGACAGATATTACAGGGTTTCTGACTCACACAAATTTCTTTTTAGAAACCCTGCTGTTGACCCAGAAACTATTTCACAGGGTCCAAAGGGAGTTAAGGCTTCCACTGCAAAAAACCCAACCCCCTCTGATAGAGATTCAAGGGCACTGGATCGGTGGGGAAAAAAGGTTTACACATCTGCAACTTTGGCTATAAGGGCCTTAAGCTGTCAATTTCATATGCTTAAGTATCGGCAACATGTCATCAGATTGCTTAAACAGAAAATGTTAAATTCTGAATGTGCAGAAAACAAGGAAATGCAGGATTTATTGTATGCAGCAGAACAAGTTGGAAAACATACTTTGCAATGTGCTTTTGATTCTTTGGAGGCCTCCTGCAGAGTCGCAGTTACGGGTTCTGTAATTAGGAGGCATGCTTGGTTAAAGGAACAAAATCTGCCTGATCATGTTAAAGTAAAATTACTAGATGCACCTTTACAGCATGATACTTTAGTGTTAAGGCAGAAGAGGTGTTAAGGAAAATGGAGGACAAACCTAAATCTATGCAACTGTCAAAGATTTTTTACAAGTACAGCCACCTAGGTTTAGTAGGCACTGGCCTACAAAAAATTGGTCCTTTCCTGTGTCAGACAGAACTCAAAGGGGTAGATCCCAGGCGCATTGTTCTTATAGACCCAAGCAATGGGGGGCTTCTACCTCCAAAGCTGGAGAAGATGGAACACAAACATACAGAAAACAATCCCAATGATTTCCCCCGGCCAACACCAAGCACTTATCTTCTGGCAGCACCCTTAGGGGGAAAATTAGCACTTTTTACTCAGAATTGGCACATCATAACCCAGGACAAGTAGGTTCTAAACATAGTGTCACAAGCCTACAAGTTCCATTTCCATACTCTGCCAAAGGCAAACGGATGGCCAGATCTGCCAAAAAATCAATGGGCAGAGGCACAAAAACAAGTCTCATCCCTCATGGACATGGGGGCCATTCAACAAGTACCAGAGTAAGAGCAGGGACAAGGATTTTACTCAAGACTTCTTGGTACCCAGAAAGGACAAAGCCTGGAGGCCGATACTGGACCTATCTATTCTAAACATTTTCCTGGATATTCTGAAATTCAGAATGTTGACTTTGCAGCAGCTTCTGCCCATGCTGGGCAAGAATGCTTGGCTTGTGACTTTAGACCTAAAAGAGGCATACCTGCATGTTCCAATCAGACAATCATGCAGAAGATACCCAAGATTCAAGGCTGCATTACCAATTCTCTGCACTTCCCTTTGGCTTAGCTACTGCGCCCAGGGTCTTTACAAAGTGCCTGGCACCAGTAATTGCATTCTGCAGACAGAGGAATACAAATCTATCCTTACTTGGACGACTGTCTCATTCAAGCAGAGAACAAGGACATTCTACTTCAACATCTGACATTGGTAAAAAGACTTCTAACATGCCTAGGGTACGCAGTCAGCAAAAATAAATCAAAACTAGTACCCTCACAAGAGATAATATTCCTGGGTGCAAGCTTGAATACAACTGCCCAGATGGCTTATCTCACGCCAGACAAACAAAGGCAACTGACTACCTATTTCAAAATGTTGGCAACAAAGGCCCAGTTATCTGCAAAAAAAAAAAAATCTGCAGGCTTTGGGCTTCATGGCCTCCTGCATCCTACTAATTCCATATGCAAGACTACATATGAGGAAACTTCAATGGTACCTAAAAAGTGTTTGGACTCAACATTGCCACTGCCTAGCAACAGTCATTACTCTCATTCCCTGCCTGCAACAGGAGTTTCGATGGTGGGCAAAGGCTTGTCACCAGAACAAGGGACAGCCATTCACACTACCTCCAGCCAGGCAGACACTAACAACAGATGCATCAGACTATGCCTGGGGAGCCCACATGGCAGGAAGATGCATTCAGGGCACATGGTGCTCAAACCAAATGCATCTATATATCAATCAAAAAGAGATGTTAGCTGTTCAAAATGCATTGACAGCCTTCTAGAACCTACTTCAACTGGGACAACTACAACACCACGGTCATGTGGTATATAAACAAGAGGGGGGCACACATTCTTACCCCCCTTTGCATACTAGCCATGACCTTGTGGGACACAGCTTTGACTTGCCAAGTACATCTGCAGGCACAATTCCTGCCAGGAAAGGAAAATACTCTGGCAGACTAACTAAGCAGAAACCTCATGGATCCCCACGAGTGGAAGCTGGATCCACAAGTCTTCAGCATGATAACAAGAAAATGGGGATGCTCGGACATAGATCTATTTGCCTCCACTCTCAATTACCGACTAAAAAGATTCTGCACAAGGACTTATCACATACAAGCATGGAAAGTGAAACTAAACGTAAAATGTCTTTACGAACCAAATGACAGAATTGATCCAAGAAGAACGAGCCAAAAATCCAGCGAAGCAATAATAGACCTCTTTAATGTCAAAACAACAAATAATCCAATCCACTCGAAAAATTACTAAATCCAATAGTACAAGGACAAGATTAAGCGATTTCATCCACTGTAAGTGGACTTCCTCAGAATCAATTTAAATAATTAGATGGTTCATTTTATAGCATTTTTGGTGCCAACTTCTTGTGGTATTTAACGACATACTCCTCATATTTTTTCTAAAAGCTGTTTCCTAGCCATGAACTTAGTTTTAAAAAAATTAGTATACAATACAAATCAAACAATCATAGTCTATATAATGTAAATATTTAAAATATTAAAAATATTAGAATACCCTTATTTTTATACCTAAAACGTATTCATTTTCATATCAAACACAGTTCCTACAAATATGTTGATGTATATAATATAATGAGATACCAAACAAGCAATGCCTATGAAAACCTATCACACTAGATCTGAAGTAGGAAGACTTCATTCGTCTGCAACCTGTGGGTATCGGATCCGACCTCGGATCCGAGACGGCAATTCAAAAGCTTAGGCTCCGAGCTCCTAGCTCCTCCCTCTTACCCATAACCCCTTGCCAAGCCCTGACTGACCTCAGATTTCGTTTGCCGCTTTCAAGTTGCGACGGATTCTTGAGCTCCTGGCGTTTTTTGGTGACAGATAAGTTTGTCTGACAGAAAAAGTTTAAAAATTCTCTATTTTGTTACTTTATATTATTAGTGTTGATTGTGTTAGGCTTTCCTCTCTCTTTTTATTTAATATTTCACGGGTTTTTGCGTAGTTTGGTGTGTGTGTTGTTTTAGGCCTTCAGGGTTTATAATGTCTGAAGCCCATAAGGCTGTTTTCTAAATGTACCGAGTGTGGCCATAAGCTGTCCCCACCGGATGGCCACACTCGGTGCGTTAATGCTTCGGGGTTGAACACCTGTCATCTGGTTGTACCATTTGTGCAGGGTTCAACCCCCGGGCTTTGAGGGAGCGGAGGTCGAAGCTGGTGCTGGCGGGACTTTTACCTCCAGATACCGCTTCGGCTTCTGCCCCTTCTACTCAGCAACCTGTTGCTGTGGGCTCTCCCCCTCCGGCTGGGACTCAACCTCCCTCTAAGTTGCCGGAGGAGAAAGAGCCCTCTAGGGAGAGAGAAGAAGGAGAGGCACAGGGAGAGGCACCACAAACGGAGAGCCGAAACTTCCAGTTCGGCTCCTCCATCTAAGCGGGCCTCCCCTGTGCCTTCTAGCTTTCCTCCTCCTCAGCTCCACTCCCCTCTGTTCTCTCCTGGGCCCGAGGAGGAGGAGGCTAGCCCTTCTACGAGGTCTCCGAGGCGGCTCTCTAGGTCCGCTTCGGTGGCCTCCACCAGGTCAACTTTTTCAATGAGTGAAGCTGATATGGACCGGATGATGAGGAAATTCATCCAGGCCCAAATGCAAATGGGAGTGCTCCTAGCCCCCCCATCTGGGAGGGGCTTCGACCCCTTTTTTCGCCCCTTTGGCTCCTTCTCCGACCCATACCACGGGTTCGGAGCTGTCGGCGCCGGGCAGACTTGGATCCGGGGGTGGGTCGGATCCGATAGGTCGGCGCACCTCGGATCCATCCCATCCCTTGAGTGCTTCGGGTACTTCGGACCCGACCTCTCGGAGCCGAGGACCGAGCCTCGGATCCGAGGGAGCTGGTGTGTCTTCGGCTCCGTCCAGGTCGGAGCACACCGGTCTCTCGGATCCGATGGTTTTGGCTCTGACTCCGATCCGTGCGTCGGATCCGAGTGGGGGTCGGCTCTCGGGGTTTAGAGAAGCTGGCTCCCCCTCGGCCTTCGACGTAGTGGAAAGGGCACTGTTGAGGACGTCCGGACCCCCGGTCCCTGCCACGGCTCCATCCCGCACTCCCTTGCAGTTGGGCCAGGCCCCCACCAGCCGGTCCCAGGGACAGCCCGCCTCGATGTCCCAAGTGGTTCCCTTGGAACATCCAACTGCTGAAGAGTACTCCTCGGACAGCCCCCCCGATGAAGTACCTCGGAAGCGCAAGTGCAAAAGGAGGCACATGGACTCCCCCGAGTCCGTTACCGAAGACACAGATTTGGATGAAGGGGAAGGCTCCCCAAGGTCACCCCCTGAAGACGTCTCATTTGGAGACATTATGGAGATGTTAAGGATCGGGGGGGTGGTCTGCTCCCAAGGCTTCCTCGGACGAGTCTGTGTTCTTGGAGGCATTCGAGGCGGGCCCATCTACCTCTTGGGTGTCCCCTCCTGCTGACCCTCTGGTGGATCTTATATCCATCAGAGCGTGGAAGGATCCGGACACCGTTGAGCCTGTACCCAAGCGTCCTGACCGCATCCTTTCCCCTCCGGCGGACCGCACTCACTGGAGCAAGGGCCCCCCAGTAGATGCCATGATGATGGCTGCAGCCACAAAGAGGGAATTGGCCCAGGAGAGTCCCTCTATGCATCCTCCGGGCAAGGAGTCCCGCTCGATGGATCGCATTGGGAAGCGAGTTTTCAGTTCAGCAACCTTCTCTTTGAGAGCGCTGAACTACATGGCACATGTCATTAGGATGCAGCGGGATCTGATTAAAGAATACGCTGCATCTCCCCCAGAGTCCATGTCGAGTGAGGATAAACAAGTATACTCCACCCGAATGGCCACTCTCAGATCAGTTTCCAATACATCTATGCGGCTGCTTTCTCACGCTACTGAGGGAGCCGCTAGAGCCAGCGGAGCAGGCCTAGTCATGAGGCGACAGGCCTGGCTCCGCCACTGTGATTTTGCAGAGCCCTTCAAGGCGACCTTCGCGAATGCCCCTTCGATGGTTCTGCCTTGTTTGGCAAGACTGTTCGCGAAACATTAGTCCAGAGCGAAAAGGACGGGAAGACGCTGTCTGCCGTCGGAGTCCGCTTCTCAGCTCCCCAGAGGTCCTTCTCTAAGAACCAAAAGGGACTGAAGAAGATGTGGTTCCGGAAATCGCAGCAGTCCCAACCTGCTCCGGATAACCAGTCCTTCCGTGGCAGAGGAGGACGGGGAGGTTGCCGTCCTAGAGGCAGGGGGGCTCCTAGCAACTTTGGGTCCAGAGAACCTTTCTCTGATAGACCCACGCAGCAGCCCTGAAGGGTTGCCCGGCTGTCCGTCTCTGGAGGCAGTCGGGGGGTGTTTTTCGAGGCACCTGACTTCTTGGGAGTCCATCACAACAGACCGTTGGGTGCTTCGTGTGATATCCAGAGGTTATTCAATTCCCCTATACAAGGTTCCCAGATCTCGCAGCCTCCCAGATGTTCCACCCGACCAAAGGGCGGTAGCTGTCGAAATCGAACAGCTGCTAGAAAAAGAGCTATCCAGCGTCCCCTAGATCAAACCGGATTAGGGTTTTACTCCAGGTTCTTTTTGGTACCAAAGAAAACGGGGGACCTAAGACCAATCTTAGACCTTTCCCAGCTGAACCTGTCAGTAACCAAGCAAAAGTTCCGGATGGTCACCCTCCAATCTATACTTCCCCTCTTGAGGGAGAACGACTGGATGTGCTCCATCGACCTCAAGGACGCGTACTACCACATTCGCATGGACAGACGATCCAGGAGGTTTCTTCGCTTCCGGCTGGGAGCCAGTCATTATCAGTTCAGGGTCCTCCCCTTTGGTCTCACCTCAGCCCCCAGGGTGTTCACCAAGGTGCTAGCGGCCCACCTGAGGCTCCAGGGATTACAGGTCTTTCCGTACCTGGACGACTGGCTCCTGACGGCATCATCAAGGCATCTTCTGTGCTCAGCCAGGGACTACTTTCTTCAACTAGCCCCAAGGCTGGGCATCACGATCAACTGGGAGAAATCTTTACTGCACCCCACACAAGCTATAGATTTCATAGGAGGAAGACTAAACACCAGATCAATGCGAGCCTTCCTCACTCCAGACAGAGTTGCCAACCTGAAGTGTCATGTGGCAGCGGTCCTGCAACCATCTCCAACTGCAGCTTCGGTCCTGAGGGCCCTAGGTTCTATGGCAGCAGCTATTCCGCTTCTCATTCATGCTCGCTTACGCATGCGGGTTCTTCAATGGACCCTTCAGGTTCAGTGGTCCCCTCTTTGTTCCTCTCTCAACGCTCCGATTGCGGTCAGCAAGGCGTGCAGGGACTCCCTTCTTTGGTGGCTTCTTTCTCCGGAGCCCCTGGCAGGGAGACCTTTTTGTGCTGCATTTCCCCGAGCCACTGTGACCACGGACGCTTCTTGCCTCGGGTGGGGGGGGGCATTCTGCGGGAAAGATTGTCCAAGGCACGTGGAATCCCACAGAGACGTCATTGCATATAAATGTCCTGGAAATTAGGGCAGTGCTCCTAGCGTTGCAAGCACTTCACCACGTTCTTCCTTCAGGGACTATTGCGATTCAGACAGACAACATGTCGGTAGTCTGGTATATCAACAAGCAGGGAGGAACCAGGTCTTACCCCCTTTGTCGAGAGGCCATGAGAGTCTGGGAATGGGCAATTTCCACCAAACGCTTTCTGGTAGCAACGCACATTCCGGGAAAGTCCAACATCCTTGCGGACAAGCTCAGTCGCACCATTCTTTCTCCTCACGAGTGGTCTCTCAATCCTCAAGTAGCGAAGAAGATTTTTGCCATTTGGGGGCAACCCTGTTGCGATCTTTTTGCCTCTCCCTCAAACGCCAAATGCGACAATTTTTTCGCTCTGCTTCCCCCACCAGGGGAATTCCCGAGAGATGCTCTGGTGCATGCTTGGCCTCCCGGTCTCCTTTATGCCTACCCTCCACTTCCTCTGATGCAGAGGCTTCTGCAGAAAGCCAACAGTTTGGGGAGCAGAATGATTCTCATTGCCCCATTCTGGCCTCGTCAACCCTGGTTCCCCTTCGTATGGTCTCACAAAATCAATCCACCCTGGATTCTGGATCCAATTCCGGATCTCATCTCCCACCCTCTGGGAATTTCGGTTCCCAATCTGCACCCTGAAGTTGACAGCTTGGCTGCTCCAGTTCCATCCTTGATTAGGACTCCGGTATCTCATCACCGGTCAAGGCCATCTTAGTGGCAGCTCATAAACCTTCCACCAGGCAGGTTTATCGGAGTAAATGGAAGAGATTCTCTATTTGGGCTGTACAGAGAACTTTGGATCCTTTCTCGGCACCTATGTCAGCGGTGCTGGATTTTTTAACAGACCTCTTTCATCAAGGGGCAAGTTCTTCCACGATTAAGGTACAATTGGCAGCTATCTCGCATTATCACATTGGTCATGAGACAGCTCCCCTCATGACGGCGAAATTATGCAAAACCTTTCTCAAAGGGGTTTTTTTGTTGAGGCCTCCAGTCAAGGAGGTTGTACCACCTTGGGACTTGTCTTTAGTTCTGCAAGCCCTTACTGCTCCTCCCTTCGAGCCTGCAGCTTCTACAGATCTAAAGTACCTTTCCTGGAAGACTGCCTTCTTGGTAGCTATCACTTCAGCCAGAAGAGTGTCTGAGCTTCAGGCTCTATGCGTCAAGCCGCCTTACCTTTCTTTCTTCCCTGATAGGGTGTGCCTCAGGACCAATCCATCTTTTCTTCCGAAGGTGTCTTCTGAATCTAATATTAACCAATCAATCAATTTACCTGTGTTTTTTCCCAAGTACTCAAACAAAGGAGAATACAAATTGCATTCCTTGGATGTTCATAGACAATTACGTTTTTATATTCACAGAACAGCTGGTCACAGGAAATCAGATCAGCTGTTCGTTTCCTTTGCTAAATTTGCTCTGGGTAAAGCAGTATCTAAAGTCACACTATCTAAGTGGATTGCTAATTGTATTCTGCAGGCATATGACACTTCAGGTAGACCTGTTCCTCAGAGGGTTACGGCTCATTCTACTAGGGCAGTTTCCACATCAGCCGCCTTTAAGTCCCGTGTATCATTGGATGATATCTGCGCGGCAGCTACTTGGGCCTCGCCTCATACTTTTATTTCTCATTATAAGGTGGATGTTGTTTCTAGAGGAAGAGCATCCTTTGGCTCAGCGGTGCTCCGAAACATCCTTCCATGACGGCCGCCCAAGATTCAGGTAGCTGGGGACTCTGTCCCACAGGTTGCAGACGAATGAAGTCTTCCTACTTCAGATTTAGAAGTTATGTACTCACCATAACGTTCCATCTGAGTAGGTGACTTCATTCGATGTAACCATCCCTCCATCCCCCTGACCTTTATAGAGCGAGTATTTATGCTGTTTTTCGTGTACTGTAGTCAGTATTTTGAGGCAAACTCAATCTGAGGTCAGTCAGGGCTTGGCAAGGGGTTATGGGTAAGAGGGAGGAGCTAGGAGCTCGGAGCCTAAGCTTTTGAATTGCCGGCTCGGATCCGAGGTCGGATCCGATACCCACAGGTTGCATCCGAATGAAGTCACCTACTCAGATGGAACGTTATGGTGAGTACATAACTTCTAATTATAGATATATCGATTTGAAACAACCATAGCTTCTAAATAGTCTGAAAGAATGTATATAAAATGTATATCAAGACCTAACAAAAAAACTGCGTTGATTTAAATAGCCTGTTGTTTGGGCTGAATATGAAAGTACATTCGTGCATAACAAAATGCAAAATATATAAAATAACATAAGTAAATTAAAAAATATATATACAAATTGGAATCTAAGTGTATTATATAAAAAATGGCAAGGTATAAAAGTACATCAATGCAAAAATGTTTTCAATATATAACTTCCTATCTAAAATGTGTGTAAAAGTAGTGTAATCAATTTATTATAAATATTAAATTTCCAGTAATTCATAAAAATGAGAAATAATATATGATTGAATAATCCATAATATCATATCTAAGCAACATAGAATGTATTATATAATATTATATAAAATGTATATATAATAGTGTAATAAAATAGTGTAATATTGTGTGATAATAAAATTCTGTAATAAAATTCTATGGCGGAGTATGATGAACATATTACACCATTTCTTAAGTGTATGAAGGAATCATAATCATGATAATAAAAAATAAAAATCAAAACTTAATAGATAAATGGAAAAATCTTAATCATGAAAAACATGAAGGAACTTCAGAATAAAACACGGAAGCTTTACATTAAAAATGATCTTGGCGATATATGATCATTTAAGCCTGGCTTCGTGGATGCATCGGTTAATATTTGCCATTTTGCCTCCCTAAGAGCTAGATGAGCCTTAAGGTTACCTCCTCTAATGTTGGATATCACACATTCTAAAATGGCAAACTTAAAATAATGTGTATTGTCCGTCTCTTGTATATGTCGACATAAAGCATTACTACTATCATTCTTTTTGACTGCATATAAATGTTCATAAATTCGCCTTCTGAATTTCCGTTCAGTTTTACCAATGTAAAAACAACTACATTGATAACATTTGGCTAAATAAACAATATTCGTGGTATTGCAATTGCCTCTAACAAACTTTACTCCAGTCCTATTTATATTTTCTAAGATCAAATTTTCATCTTCATTAATTACCTTGCAATACTGACAGCTTCCACACTTCCTAGTTCCTCTGTTATTTCTTATATCAATAGTCTGATCTTTGTTCTTTTCTAGTAGGGACTTCAAGTTCATACCCATTTTGTATACAAAGGTGGGTGTCTCACCCAGTACTTCCATTAATTCAGTATCATTAAAAGATACATTCCAATATTTTTTAACAATTTCTTTAATATAATTTGTCTGTGGAGTGTAATATATAATACATGCCCTATTATACTTTTTGTCTGCATTCTGTACTGATGTGTTGCTAACACAAGGATTGCCCAAAACTGGAAAATATTTAGTCCCCTATAATTCAATCACATACGTTTTGACCTCATTTATTAAATATTCAGGATAGCCCCTGTCTAAAAATAATTTATTTATTTATTTTATTTATTTATTATTTATTTATTTTACATTTGTTAACCGGGAGAGTCCGACTGGATACATGTCCATTTTCAGCGGAGGCCCGGGGAGAAAAGCTCCAAGTACATAACAGACATATGAACATTGTTAATGCAAAAAAAGGAAGATAGTTGAGTTCTAAATACAATATAAAGATACATCACATCTTGGGAAAAAAAAACAGCAGCAGCATATAAAAAAAAAACATAGGTCAGTTACAAAGGCGCCTTGTTAAAAAGCAGTTAAGGATAGTGAAGTAAGAGAAGGGTAAATGATAGTGGTTAATCAGGTTTGGAACAGGGACATTGCCAGAGAGTATTGAGATGGGGTTTAAGCTTTTTTGAATTGTAGGAGTGAGGGTTCTGAGGTGAGCATGGTCGGTAGGGAGTTCCACATTTTACCTACAAAGTTTGAGAATAGAGAATCCCCAGCAGAATTATTGGCTTTGGTAGTTTGAGCTAAGATCTTATTGGAGGAGCGTAAAGATTGCAGGTTAATATAGGGGTTAATGATGTTTTCAGAGCTGGTGTTTTCTCTGGGTGATACAGTATCTGGTGAGCTGTTTTGAGTTGGTTGAAATGGAGTTGGCTGGAAAACTCTAACCACCCTAGTTGCTTCAAGTTAGTGCAGTGGTGCGTTCTAAAGGTGGAATTTGTGGCAAATCTAGCTATGTGATTGTAACAAGAAGCAAGTTTGTTAAGGGTTGTCTTGTTTAGGTTTGTAAAGCGGGGAGGCATAGAAAAGAGCTGATAGTAGGTGTGTGCTGGCAATTGTAATTTTAGCGTGAGGAGTGAGAAAGTGTTTTACTTTATAGAGAGAGACAAGCTTTTTATTGACTGTTTTGATGGTAAGATTGAAATGGGTGTCAAATTTAAGGGAGTTATCAATGGTAACACCTAATAGCTTTGTGTGAGCTTCTGGTGATATAGTGATTCCATTGGAGGATGTAATAGAGAAGGTGGGGGGAAGAGTCTTGTTAGTTGGTGAGAAAGTAAGTAGTTTTGTTTTGTTGGGGTTGAGAACTAGTTGTCGACTTGAGAACCATTTTTCTATTAGGTTGAAGGTGTCTTGGGTTGAAGCAGTGAGGTCTACCAGGTTGGAGGCAGTGCTGATGATAGTCGAATCATCTGCATATTGAATGCATGTGGCATGGGGGGTGATTGTGGGCAGGTCATTAACAAAGATGGTGAAGAGAAGAGGGCCAAGAATAGATCCTTGGGGAACTCCAAGTGTAACAGGTAGGCATGTAGATAATTTGTCCTGCCATAGAACAGCATGTTGCCTATTGGACAGGTAGGATTGGAACCATTTCAGCGTGGAATTGCTGAGTGATAGTTTTTTTAATGTATGGAGGAGTTGAATGTGGTTCACCATATCAAAGGCCTTGGAGAGGTCTAAGAAAAGAGCAGATGATAGTTTATTATTGTTTCTGAAGTTGTTGATGGTATTAGAAAAGGATAGTAGGGCTGATGTGGTACTGTGATTTGGCCTGAATCCATGTTGGGAGTTAGCTAGAATTTTATTTTTGGTGAGGTGTTCCATCAGTTGTTTGTGGACGCACTTTTCCATAATTTTGGCCAGGGGTGAGAGTATAGCTATAGGTCTGTAGTTGGTTAGCTCTAGTGAGCTACCACCTTTATGGAGAGGAATAATGTCGGACATTTTCCATGTGGAGGGGATGAAGGCTTCTGACAAGGTACGGTTTATGATTATGGAGACGGGATAGGAAATGGCCTCAGCTGCTTTTTGCAGAAACTCAGCTGGGAGAAGGTCAGCTGCTAGCTTAGTGGGTTTTAGTTTTTTAAGAAGAGATGTTATAAAGGATATGGGTACTGGATCGAAGGTAAATAGATGATCTGATGTAGTTGTAGTATTCTGCTGGCATGGGTAGTGGAATGGGCTGGTTGTTTGTTTGAATTGTGTGGCCAGGGATTGTATAGTTTCTGTGAAGAAACTATTGAATGTGTTAGCAATGTTTACAGGGCACTGTTGTTTGCAAGTTGTTGGAGTGGGGGTGGTTGCCTGGCCTGGGTGCAGGAGCTTGTTTAAGCCTGCCCAGAATTTTTGTGGATTATTAAGGTGTTTGTGTTGGAGGTGGAGGAAGAAGTTATTTTTATCATTTAAGATCATTCTTTTAGTTTCATTTCTAAGTTGCCGGAAGGTTTGGTGGGAGTGTGGGTCTTTAGAGGTACGCCATGTGACCAACATCTTGTTTCTAGATAGGATTTTGGATTTTGTTTCCTTAGAGAGCCATGGTGCGGTTTTGGTTTTAGTTCTAATGGACCGTATTGGAGCATGGGAATCTAGAATCTTGAGTTAGGTGGTGTTGAAGTAGATAACTGCCTCTTCAAGAGGAAGAGACTTGAGTATTGTCCAGTTGTGGGCTTTAAGTTCAGTTTGAAAAATGGAGGCGTTGAATTTATTATTATTCCTGATTTTTTTATGGTTGTAAGAAGGGGGGTGATTTTCTTGAATTTGATAACATAGGTGAGTAAGTGATCACTCATGTCCTCTGGGTGAGTACCTGCTGAGTACTGGTCAGGATCTTTATTAGTAAGGATCCAGTCCAGGATGCTGTCTTTGTTTTGGGGTTTACCTAGTCTGGTAGGAGTGGATATGAGCTGAGAAAAGCCATGTAGATTTATGCTGCTAGATGGGGAGCTAGATGAGAAGGAATTCCAATCGATGTTGAAGTCACCTAACACTATGGATTCCTGGGGGTGAGTTTGAGGTAACCAGTGGAGAAAGTCCTCTAAGGTTTTGTTATTATTGTTGCCTGGGGGGGATGTAAATACATGCTATATTTATGCTTTTATGTTTGTTTGGTTGAAGTTTTACAAGTAGAATTCCGGCATTGTTTGTTAGGAGGGGTTGTGGAGAGGCAAGGGAGATTTGTAATGTATTTTTGTAGAGTATGGCTACACCGCCACCTTTACGAGTTATTCGGTCTGCTCTTAGTATATCATACCCTGGTGGGATTATCTGTGTGTCTTCGTACTTGGTTTAAGCCAGGTTTCTGTGAGACATAGTAGGTCTGGGGAACAAGTAGCTAAAAGGGCATGTAGGTTGTGAATCTTATTGTTTACACTTCTGATGTTTAGATGACAGGTCAGAAGAGAGTTAAAGGGTCTAGAGTTTAGATTGAGAAGTGGAGGGAGGATAGGGTGGAATTACAATTGAGTGGAGGGAAGCGCCAGGGTTGGGGTGGATATCACCATCTGTGGCTAGTCTGTGATTCAGAGTGGTAATGAATTTGAGGGCTTTGAGTAGAAGTTTGTAGCAATGTTTATCATTTGGCCTAATATTGGTAGGTTTGATAATTACATAGCGTTGACTTCTAACAAGGTGGGTGAGTAGGGAGTTGAGTCATGGCCTCTGTTGTTAATTATGGGTGAGGGGTTGGTTTGGTAGCCTGGGTGGTGGAAGCCTATGTAAGACCAGGTTTCATATAGGGTAGCTAGGTAAGGGACAAGTAGGAGGGGAAAAAGAGTTAGTATGATAAGCTTCCTGGGTGGTGTCATATTCCGTTTGATCTTAGAGGGTGGTAGTGAGGTACAGGAAGTTAGTGGACAGTAGGGGGAGTGGTTTGAGGTTATAAAAGTACGAGTACTGGGGGCGGGTGGGAATAGGGGGCAGGGCGGGGAGCGGAGCGAGCACGAGCGAAGCGAGTGCTCGCGGAGCAGGGTTTACACTAAGCCACTAGAGCCCAGGTTTCAAGATGTAACTCCTGAATAATTAACTTGCAGGTGAGTAATCTCATCTAAACAAACACCAGGTTCAATGCCTATGCTTTGGGAGCTTGTTTTTACAATTTTATAGCAGTTTGCCTTAGTTTTAGAGTGTGTTCTGTAGTTTAAGTGGAGTATATGCAAACAAGCTTGGATTTTTTGTTTGGGTAAGCCTAGGGAGATTTGTGCTAGTGCTGAGGACCCTTAAATAATACTTTACTTTAAAGTCTATACTAAAATGACCAGATAATGACCTGTTTTGTTTTTACAGGTTGTGGGCAAAAGTAGAGTAGTCGCTCGAAAAGGGCAAAGTTCTTTTCTGCCTTACGCTGTGCAGGGGAAGACCTGGGAGGGATAGAGAGAGAGATTGATTTCAGAGGCAGTCAGAAGCAGCTGTGTAGCTTAAACAACATTAGACTACCCGAGGAAACCCATAAACTATGTTAGTAAAATCTTCACATATCTTTACATATAGCATAAATCATTATAACACATTAGCATTTTACTGCAACAGTGCCTTATGACTGAGAGTCAAAAAATGTTGAATGTTGAATATCCTGCTTCCCAAAAAATATACAGAAGGCTCTCAATTTTCACTCTAATGAACAGCTCTGCAAAGAGCTTGTCATACTAAAGTCTGGTTACCAAACACATTTAGCTATAGAGACGCAACTTAGCTTTAAAGAAACAAGTAGCTACAATATTCATGCCATTCAATACTGCATTATGTAGCTATGTAGCAAAAAAGAGTTACATCAGTTACTATTAAATCACACAATTCAACTTAAATACATTTAACAGTCTATTAGGAACAATGAATAACAGCTTAATACATACCTCAGGAGGTAGAGGCCGGTAACAAGGTCCTACAGCACTAGGAATTTGAAATTAAAGGCACCAGACAAGGGTTATTTCAAACCTTTGTAACAGGGCTAGAATGGAGGATATAAGAAATTTACTAATAAATTTAATTTCATTTTCATTTGAAGTCATTCTTGTTGCTCGTATGCATTGCCTCTTGAAAATGTTCTTTTTCATTTTCAAGGGGTGAAAACTCGTATATTCTAAATAGTTGTTTGAGAATGTAGTTTTTCTATGAATACGAGAAGAAAAGCCATCTTCAGTACTAGACACAAAGGTATCCAAATATGAAATTCCTGTTCTACTAAAATTGTATGTAAATTTCAGGAATGGACTAGTATTATTCAAATATTTGACAAATTCGTCCAGTGTCTCTTCATTTCCTTCCCATAAAATAAATATATCATCTAGAAATCTGGTGTATAATCTAATGTGATTATAGTATTGACTTTTAAATACATTTTCCTTTTCCCAATCCAGAAGAACAAGATTAGCGAATATGGGGGCACAAGCTGCCCCCATATAGCTACTCCTCTAATCTGCCTGTAATACTCTCCTTCATAATAAATGTAATTGTGGTCCAATACTATGCTCATCATTTCCAAAATTACCTTACTTTTCTCCCAATCCAAGGTAGAGTACTCATAAATGCTGTCACTAAAGCTTTGCATTCCTTGTTCCTTAGGAATACAAGAAAATAAATCTATTACATCAATGGTCACATATATCTGTTCTTTTTTCCATATATCTTTTGTCAATAAACCCAAGAACATCCATGAGTCTTTTATAATATGGGGGATCCTAGAATAAATGTGCTTCAACCAGTTGTCAATGACTTGTCCCATGGGGAATGTCTTAGACCGACTACCCGATATAATGGGTCTGATATATTTTTATGTACTTTGGGTACTCCCAACTGTGGTTGCCATTAAATAATAATCCACTTTCATAAAATTGTACAAATCAATATTGATTCGATCATCCATTAACATATCTTCTAAGTACATGTTAATTCGTCTATATCCAATATTTATCTGATTTAGCAAAATGCTTTCATAATTCCCCTGATTCTACTACTGACATATGTGTTATATAATACTATACCCCCACCCTTGTCTGGCTTCATGACCCTTGCTGTCCTGTCATTCATAAGTGTTTGTAACAAGCGGGCCGCCTCTTCTTTTAAATTACTGTGATTTTTAACTCCCCTTGTATTGTTTTTTAACTGATACAAGTCTCTTATAATTAATTTTTCAAACAGGGAGACTTGTGGGTGAGGGGGTGATATAAATGTACTATTTTTCTTTAAATCTCTACTCACAATATTGCTAGTGCCATCTTTAAAATATATGGCTAAATTTAGTTTTCTACTATATTTTTTAATGTCAATTACACTATCGACAATCCTAAAATTCTTATTAGGCACATATTTCATCCCTTTAGAGAAAAGAGAAGAAAATTCCTTTCCAATTGTTATGTCAGTATAATTGAAAATATTAAATCCATTATGTTGGTGTACCACTGTTTTTTCCCTTTCAAAATTAGACTGTAGTTTTTCACTACCCCTGGGTGGTGTACCAATGACCATGCCCTTCTCTACCATCATCGTTGTCTCCAGTTCTGATTGTTCCAATACTTCTGTCCTATGTTTCTCCCATTCCCTCTCCATTTTCCTTGTTGATACTTGTTCATGTCCTGATCGTAGCCCTCCTGAAAATCCTGATTTCCATAATTTTTATAAGGTTCCCTATTCAAATTATTATTTTTATAATTTCTATTGTTAAAATTCATTTCAAATTTGTTGCTTTTTTCTTGGTTTACTAGATTCCACTCGTATACCTTTCCATCCTTATATTCCCTCATATCCCTCTCTATTTTTTTTACACTTTCTTTCCACAATACTATTAGCTCTCTTATCTGCTTCCAAGAACTGTTTTTGATATAAATTCTCCCATTGGTCAAATACTAAATGCTCAGTTATATTTTTTGTTCAATTTCTCTGCCATTTCAATGTATTTACATAATTTCTCATCATTCTTTTTCACTAATAATTTCATAAAACCAATACCAAAACAGTTAAACAAATTCTCAAATTCTTTACAGTTACACACATTTAATTCAATGCCCATAGGTTTCTTAAAAAATCTAAGTCCCTTAGGAACAATGTTCATAGTTATGCATTTATTCAAGTAGGCATTATCTATTTTAATGCCTCTAATTATGCCCATATATTTACCCAATGCATATATAGTTTGCTTTAAAGTTCCTTGGCTATGTTCAACGCCCCCTTTGCTTGAAATAACACTACTTTTGGCATTTTCAAAACAAATGTCTACTGCCAAAAAATCGTCCAATTTTTCTCTAATACCACTAGGACAGTGGTGGTTAATAATGTCTTTAGTTGCTGACACATTAGCTATGGGACTAGAGTTTTGTTGTACATTTTTAGTGGTAGCTTTCATACTGCTTGTAATGGCAGAAGAAAAAGTTTTACCTGCCATCACTTGCTTCGATTTGGTACCTGTGCATTTAGATTCATCATCAATGTTGTACAAAGAGAAGTCGAAAGTGAAATCTCTCTCAGTTCATTTGCTGTTATCCCGCGTCTTATTCCGTAGGTCTATTCCATTGCATTGTGGTTGATTAGAGCAAGCTGAATGCTGACCGTTCGGAATTTCAAAGTCCGCTTCACTAGAACTGGATAGTTCACCTATACTCTGAGAGAAACTAAAGCCAGTCCGTTTAGGCTCCGATTGAGTCATGAGCTCCAACAAACGGGTAACTTCCCCTTTCAATGACAATACCTCCGTTCGCAGCTCGCTGATATAGTCACTTCTGCTGGGTGTACGCTTCCCGGTGGCCAGCTCCCCTTGGGTATCCATGGCAACGAAACTAAATGAAAAATGTCTTTATGGACCAAATGACAGAATTGATACAAGAACGAGCCAAAAACCCAGTGAAGCAATAAATACACCTATTTAATGTCAAAACAACAAATAATCCAATCCACTCGAAAAATTACTAAATCCAATAGTACAAGGACAAGATTAAGCGCTTTCATCCACTGTAACGTGGACTTCCTCAGAATCAATTTAATTAATTAGATGGTTCATTTTATAGCATTTTTGGCGCCAACTTCTTGTGGTATTTAAAGACATACTCCTCATATTTTTTCTAAAAGCTGTTTCCTAGCTATGAACATAGTTTTAAAAAACAAATTAGTATACAATACAAATCAAACAATCATAGTCTATGTAATGTAAATATTTAAAATATTAAAAATATTAGAATACCCTTATTTTTATACCTAAAACGTATTCATTTTCATATCAAACATAGTTCCTACAAATATGTTGATGTATATAATATGAGATACCAAACAAGCAATGCCTATGAAAACCTATCACACTAGTTATATCGATTTGAAACAACCATAGCTTCTAAATAGGTTCATAGGTTCATACTAGGCTATCTGCCCGAGGGCATTTACAAGCCTAGCCCATCGTTTTGTGGCTTAGGCCACCCCTTTAGTATGGGGAACTATACCCATTATTTTTCTGTGCCTCTGTCGAGCAGTGACACTGAGGTAATCCCTGGGGTATATCTGCGATCTCCCATCCATTGGTCAAGATTTCTCTTGAACAAGGCCAGCGAGGTGCTCTGCCTCACATGTACTGGGATTTTGTTCCACAGCATAGGGAGTCTTTGGGTGATGAATCTATCCCTCCAGCACGTCCTATTAATAGCCGTGTCAAGGTTTAAGTCTCCTGCCCTTGTGGCTCTGATGGATCTAGATTTTTTGAGGTGAAGCATATTCATCAAATCTGGGTCTGACATGGCCCTGTATGTCAGGCAAAGGTCACCTCTGAGCAACGATAAGCGACTGAATAGAGCTGGAGTTCTTTCAGTCGGGCAGCATAGGACAGATTTTTGAGACCCTTTATCCTTTTGGTGAGGAACTTTTGTGGCCTCTCCAGCTGCTGCAAGTGTCGGGTCAGATACATTCCGAATGGGGCATTGTACTCAATCATTGGTCTGATGAGTGATGAGTAAAGGGAGACTATGACCTCCCTTGATCTAGATGAGAATCCCTTCATGATAAGGTGGGCAATGTAGAAGGTCTTCCTAACTACTTTAGCTACATGGGTGTCGAATGACAGACTACTATCAACCTGGGTCCCCAGGTCCCTGATAACTTCTTCTGTGCTCAGTGGATTGCCACCTATTTGGTAGCTAGGGTAACCTTGTTTTTCCCGAAGGGTATGACTATGCATTTTTTGGCATTTAACTTTAGGCCGTGGCTCTGGCACCAGTTATCCGTTTCTGTGAGACCCTTCTGAAGGATATCTGTGTCAGATGTGTTTTCTACTATGCCGCCCAGTTTGCAGTCATCTGCAAACTTTGTCAGCCATAACCCTCCTGTGTTTGCTTGTACTTCGGAAAAGTAGATGCCAAACAAGAGTGGGCCCAGGACTGAGCCCTGTGGGACACCACTTGTGACAGGCTTTGAGTCTGACATGGCGCCAGCAGCTCTCACCCTGTGGGTTCTGTCACTCAGCCAGTTTGCAACCCATCTTGTGATGTATGGGTTGACATTTAAGCTGATGAGTTTTTCAATGATACCCGAATGGGGTATTGTATCGAAGGCCTTAGCCAGATCGAGGTAGGCTGTATGGACTGCCTTTCCCTCATCAATGGCTTTGGTGACTGTTTCGAAAAAGTCAACCAAGTTTAAAAGGCTTGATCTGCCTTTGACAAAGCCAAACTGGGTTGGATCCAAAGTCTGCAAATTCCCTATGTCTTTATTTATGAGGTCCATTATGATCCTCTCCATGGCTTTGCAGATAAGGCTTGTCAAGCTAATGGGCCGGTAATTTCCAGGGTCGGTGGAGGCACCGCCTTTGTGAAGTGGTACCACAGTTGCAGTGCGCCACTCCTGGGTACGTATCCAGAGGTAAGACTTTGATTAAACAGCTGTCCTAGCTGTGGGTTTAATTCCTCATTGAGTTCATGGAGCACACAGCCGGGGACACCATCAGGTCCCATGGATGCTGTGTTTTTTGCTTTGGAGAGAGCAGTTCTCACTTGGGCGCTGGAGATGTTTGGGGGCTGCAATCGTTTGGTATAGATATCTCTCCTTTTGGGGAGGGGAGAAGTTTGCACTGAACCTGTCAGCCAGTATGTTGGCAATGTCTGTAGGATCAGTAATCTTCACATCATTTTGAACTAGCTCTGAGCATATCTGGGAGTTTCCTCCCAGGTTTCTAACATAGCTAAAGAAGGCCTTATGATTGTCTTTTGAGTCTTTAGCTATTTTTCTCTCGAAATTTGCTTTGGATGATTTTATGAGAGCTCTTAGTTTTTTACTTATAGTGATCAAGGGTGTCTTACCTTTTAAGGATTTTGCTCTATCTTGTAGTAGCTTCCTCCTTTTGTTGTAGAGTTTGTTTATGACTGGGGTCCACCAGACTGGACGCTTGTCTTTGGTACAAAGAGTCTTTGTTTTGCTTGGGATTGCCTTATCCATGCAGTCCTGCAGGTGCTGGTAGAAGGCATTTGTAAGTGATTCAGCGGCTTGAGTACTGTTTTCCTCGGCTCGGGGCCTTAAAGGAGACCATACTAGTCTTTAGTAGTGTGAAGACGGCTTTGAGAAGTTCTTTACTGTGGTCTTTTTTATTTCAGGTGGGGTGGGATGAGGACCTCCAGCGAGATTAGTTTGTGGTCTGATCTCACCAGTGAGGGGTACACCTCCGGTGTTGAACATTGTGCTCCCATGTTCGTGATGATGAGATCAAGTATGTTATCTCCTCTTGTGGGGATGGTGACTAGTTGTTCCATGGCATTTGAGTTTATGAATTCCAGGAACTTTTGGGCTAGGGTGTTTGGGCTTGAGTGGTGTTCCCAGTCTATATTAGGGTAATTGAAGTCACCTAGTATGATGGTGTTTGGTGATACATTTATCCCCTCTAGTGTTTTCAGGAAGGCCATGTGAGGTTCCTGAGTTTGTGAGGGTGGCCTGTAACATGCTACAATTTGCAGAGCAGTCTTGCCTATGGTTAATTGCACCTGGATGGTCTCCGATGCATCGTGCGTTGCCACCAGTCTTGAGGTGTGGGTGTCCTTGATGAATATGGATACCCCCCCCTCCTTTCTTGGTATTGTCCAGATTTTGGGGCCGGAACGCATGATATGAGGTAAAACGTGATAGCGCCGGGTGCTCTCAGGAGCCTTGAACCAGGTTTCTGTCACAGCACAGACATCGATGTTCTCCATACTGAGAAGGGCCTCGAGTGCGTGCATTTTGAGATTTAGACTTCTGGCATTGAGCAGCATTACCCTTAGTTTTTTCCTTTTTGCGTTCTAGGGTGGTAGGTTTAGAATTTGAGCCTTGCCTAAAAAGGCACTATGGGGTGGCAAGAGCCTTTGCCAATATCCGAATCCCAGGGGTGACAGGTGCAAGCCGTCCCTTGCGAAGCAGCGTGGCTTGTCCAGCATGTCATCCCAGGCAGACAGACACTGGATCCCCTTTGAATGACACCAGTGTTTAAGCCAATTGTTAAAGCTGATCATCTTATCTCTGTATTGTGGCATCATTCTTGGTGAAGGTAGGATACTGCTCAAGGTCAGGGTCATACCTGTCTGGGCTACATAATCAGAGAGCTCCTCAATGTCTCTTTTCATGTAGTCCAAGGAGGTACGTCTCAGGTCGTTTACACCAGCGTGGACAATGACTGAATCATATTTGTACCTGCTGTTGAGAGACCTGAGTGCTTGCGTTATGTGGCGGATTCTAGCCCGACAGGCAGCTTACTGTGACCTTCTCCTTACTCAGTCTGGTGAGCGGGACGTCAGTGTGTCTGACTATGGAGTCACCAATGACTAGTGTGTCTGGCATTGTGTTTGGCCTTAAGGGCTGTGACTGTTTGACACTCTGACTGTGAGGTCTATGTGTTGCAGGTGTTGTGTTCTGAGGTGGTGGTTGTTTGGGTGTCTGCTTTGGTGGCCTCTGCTGTTTTGGTAGATTTTTGATCAGAGCCTCCAGTATGTCTTTGTGTGTTTATGTGTATGATTTGAGGTTGTAATGGTAATATGTGAGACTGGGTCTATAGTGTGTGTGGTAACCTTCTCCTCCTGACTGGTCTTGCCAGTCCTATGTTGAGAGAGCTCAGCCTCCAGTTTGGCCGTGTAGTTGCATCTCTCGCATGTATTTGTGTTTTGTGGGAGGAGGAGAGGGTTGTCTGTGTACATGAGGCAATTGTAACATTGCCTCAATATTCCCAGGTTCACCAGCTGAGCAGGAGAGGACACTAGCAACTGATCCCTCAACATGCTAGAAGGAATAGACAAAAAAAGCTTTTAAAAGATTCGGGGGGGCGTGGGTGACCGAGAAATGGGGTTGCCTTTTGGGGTACTATCTATGACAAGAGTGCCGTATCAAGGTAATAAGTACTGTAGGAGCAAGTGCTACGTTTAACAGATAGAGAATAGTCTACTTGGAGTCAAGTAGAGATGATCTTTTAATTATAGGATACGCTGATTAGATCAGTAGTATAGTTCGAGGAAGGTAGTTTTAAGGGAAAATTTGAAGAGTGGACTTTAGGTAGCCCGAATAGTTTAAACCTGCTTAACCGGCGCTGCCCTAGTGTGCAACAGTAGCAACTCCGTGCTAAATCGCTAAAGCGTGTTTTATAGCAGGGGCTGGAAAAGACAGGAAATGACCCAAATTGGCCAACAAACCACAAGTCACTGCCCTAAACCACTCCTCCGAGGACAAATGAAGGAGTTATGGAAATGACCCTAGTGGCCAATAAAACTACAGTTTCAAGTCAGTAACCACCTCTCCGGGGCAGGAAGCTGCTCAATGTTAGTCACTGCCACTGATAAACACAGAGACCCTCCTTCAGCCCAAGCAAAAATGGCCTCACAGAAACTTTCAAACAGTTCAGGAACAGCAAGCCTGTAACTGAACTTTTTTAACTCTCAGAAAAGTGGGAAACAAGCAAGATTTTGTTTTTGTTTTTTACAGAGATAGCAGAGGTTCACAAGTAATATCAAGTTATAACAGTGCAGTAAATGACCCCACACGAGTGCTAGGTCAAGGACAGAAAATATGCAAGTTTTAAGAAAAAAACGATTTAAAATTAAGTGCAAACAGGAAATTCAGCAAACAGCTTTTGGTTGTGCTCTAAATACAGCTACTAATACAGAAATCAAGTTTAACAAGCCAGAAAATGCTCAAGCTAGGCAGCTATGCAGAAAAACTTAGCAAATAAACAGAGAAAAAATACTTAAAATCTCAAAAGTGGCTCCTTCTTCTCTCAGCGTTTTTCCTCTTGGAGGGTGCTTCACCAACAGCCAACAAGCCTGAAAAGACGCTCAAACCACGAGGCAACTAGGTTTTAAGAGAGGAAGATGAAGGAGTTATGGAAATGACCCTAGTGGCCAATAAAACTACAGTTTCAAGTCAGTAACCACCTCTCCGGGGCAGGAAGCTGCTCAATGTTAGTCACTGCCACTGATAAACACAGAGACCCTCCTTCAGCCCAAGCAAAAATGGCCTCACAGAAACTTTCAAACAGTTCAGGAACAGCAAGCCTGTAACTGAACTTTTTTAACTCTCAGAAAAGTGGGAAGAAGCAAGATTTTTGTTTGTTGTGTTTTTCACAGAGATAGCAGAGGTTCACAAGTAATATCAAGTTATAACAGTGCAGTAAATGACCCCACACAAGAGTGCTAGGTCAAGGACAGAAAATATGCAAGTTTTAAGAAAAAAACGATTTAAAATCAAGTGCAAACAGGAAATTCAGCAAACAGCTTTTGGTTGTGCTCTAAATACAGCTACTAATACAGAAATCAAGTTTAACAAGCCAGAAAATGCTCAAGCTTAGGCAGCTATGCAGAAAAACTTAGCAAATAAACAAAGAAAAAATACTTAAAATCTCAAAAGTGGCTCCCTTCTTCTCTCAGCGTCCCCTCCTCCTGGAGGGTGCTTCACCAACAGCCAACAAGCCTGAAAAGACGCTCAAACCACGAGGCAACTAGGTTTTAAGAGAGGAAGATGAAGGAGTTATGGAAATGACCCCTAGTGGCCAATAAAACTACAGTTTCAAGTCAGTAACCACCTCTCCGGGGCAGGGAAGCTGCTCACTGTTAGTCACTGCCACTGATAAACACAGAGACCCTCCTTCCGCCCAAGCACAAATGGCCCCACAGAAACTTTCAAACAGTTCCGGAACAGCAAGCCTGTAACTGAACTTTTTAACTCTCAGAAAAGTGGGAAAAAGCAAGATTTTTTTTTGTTTTGTTTTTACAGAGATAGCAGAGGTTCACAAGTAATATCAAGTTATAACAGTGCAGTAAATGACCCCACACAAGAGTGCTAGGTCAAGGACAGAAAATATGCAAGTTTTAAGAAAAACGATTTAAAATTAAGTGCAAACAGGAAATTCAGCAAACAGCTTTTGGTTGTGCTCTAAATACAGCTACTAATACAGAAATCAAGTTTAACAAGCCAGAAAATGCTCAAGCTAGGCAGCTATGCAGAAAAACTTAGCAAATAAACAGAGAAAAATACTTAAAATCTCAAAGTGGCTCCTTCTTCTCTCAGCGTTTTTCCTCTTGGAGGGTGCTTCACCAACAGCCAACAAGCCTGAAAAGACGCTCAAACCACGAGGCAACTAGGTTTTAAGAGAGGAAGATGAAGGAGTTATGGAAATGACCCCTAGTGGCCAATAAAACTACAGTTTCAAGTCAGTAACCACCTCTCCGGGGCAGGGAAGCTGCTCAATGTTAGTCACTGCCACTGATAAACACAGAGACCCTCCTTCAGCCCAAGCAAAATGGCCTCACAGAAACTTTCAAACAGTTCAGGAACAGCAAGCCTGTAACTGAACTTTTAACTCTCAGAAAAGTGGGAAAAAGCAAGATTTTTTTTTGTTTTTGTTTTTACAGAGATAGCAGAGGTTCACAAGTAATATCAAGTTATAACAGTGCAGTAAATGACCCCACACAAGAGTGCTAGGTCAAGGACAGAAAATATGCAAGTTTTAAGAAAAAACGATTTAAAATTAAGTGCAAACAGGAAATTCAGCAAACAGCTTTTGGTTGTGCTCTAAATACAGCTACTAATACAGAAATCAAGTTTAACAAGCCAGAAAATGCTCAAGCTAGGCAGCTATGCAGAAAAACTTAGCAAATAAACAGAGATAAAATACTTAAAATCTCAGAAGGGGCTCCCATCTTCTCTCAGTGAATTATTCCTCTTGGAGGGTGCTTCACCAACAGCCAACAAGCCTGAAAAGACGCTCAAACCACGAGGCAACTAGGTTTTAAGAGAGGAAGATGAAGGAGTTATGGAAATGACCCCTAGTGGCCAATAAAACTACAGTTTCAAGTCAGTAACCACCTCTCCGGGGGGCAGGGAAGCTGCTCAATGTTAGTCACTGCCACTGATAAACACAGAGACCCTCCTTCAGCCCAAGCAAATCTCCGGGGGGCAGGGAAGCTGCTCAATGTTAGTCACTGCCACTGATAAACACAGAGACCCTCCTTCAGCCCAAGCAAAAATGGCCTCACAGAAATAGTCTGAAAGAATGTATATAAAATGTATATCAAGACCTAACACAAAAACTGCGTTGATTTAAATAGCCTGTTGTTTGGGCTGAAAATGAAAGTGCATTCATGGATGCCCTATCCTTCAGCTGGAAAAACCTATCAGTATATGCCTTTCCTCCACTGCCTCTCCTCCCCAAGGTGCTCCCTAAAGGTTAGACAGGAGAAGCCAAAGATGATACTGATTGCCCCAGAGTGGCCACGACAGTACTGGTATCCAATACTAAGGAACTTATCTCTATACCCAGCTTTGACCTTACCTCAAATACCTCTACTACTGTCCCAGCAAAACAATCAGATCATGCACAGCCAACTCAAGACATTAAACTTGGCAGCATGGCGGATAATGTAGTCATACAAAAAACACCACTCAGCAAAGCTGTGATGGATGTCATTCTGGAAGCCAGAAGGCCTAGTACTAGAAAATCTTATGCTGGAAAATGGAAGAGATTCTATGCCTGGAACCAGGCACAAGGAACTGATACAACGGTACCAAATATACCTCATATTTTGCAATGCTTAACTGGGATGCTGGACAAAGACCTATCTTTTTCATCAATTAAAATTCATGCCTTTGCCATTTTGGCTCATTACAATACAGAGCCACCACTTTTTTCTCACCCTTTACTAAGGCAGTACTTCAGAGGAGCCAAAAATGTAAGGCCCCCAGGGAGACTACCAATACCTGCATGGGACCTCAATTATGTCTTGGAAAAGCTCACACTGCCTCCTTTTGAACCAGTTGCTATTGCTGATATGAAGTTTTTATCTTGGAAAACAGCTCTGCTCTTAGCAATTACTTCTGCAAGACAAGTTTCAGAGCTACAGGCACTCATGGCTGTGGAACCTTTCATCATTTTTCATCCAGACAGGGTCTCCCTGAGGACAAACCCAACATTGGAAACTGGAGCCAAAAATATTCATCCTCTTGAGGAACAAATGGGGGACTCCAGAGATAGACCTGTTTGCCTCCCCTCAGAATTACCAGTTGGACAAATTCTGCACAAGGGCTCCCCACAGTCAAGCTTGGAAAGTGGATGCCCTGTTCTTTACCTGGGAAAGCCTCTTGGTTTATGCCTTTCCCCCTCTGCCTCTCCACTCTAAGGTTCTGCCAAAGATCAAACAGGGCAAGCCAAGGACAATACTGATTGTACCAGACTGCCACACCAGCATTGGTACCCCCTCTTACGCAGTATGATACTGCTGGGACCATGGCACCTACCTCAGACACCTTCCCTGCTGTCCCAGTAGGCGTACTAGATTCTGCACCCTCAGCTTCAAACCCTGAACCTTGTAGTCTGGCTAGTTCCTTGAGCTCCCCAATAGCATCCCTCAGTAAGCAGGTGCTAGATGTCATTTTGGAAGCAAGGAGGCCTAGTACTAGAAAATCTTATGCTGAAAAGTGGAAAAGATACTGTTCCTGGAGCCATACTCAGGGGATGGGCACAACAATGCCAGCTTACCCATATTCTTCAGTACTTAACAGAAATGCTCCACAAGGGCCTATCCTTATCAACTCATCAATTAAAATTCATGCCTCTGCAATTTCAGCACATTATATTACTGAACCACCCATCTTCTCTCTCCCCCTGCTAAAGCAGTTCCTCAGAGGGGCCAAAAATTTAAGACCCCCTCCAGGCGATCCCCTACTCCAGCCTGGGACCTTAGCTTTGCATTGGAAAAGCTCACTCTCCATTTGAACCAGCTGCAAATGCAGAGTTGAAATTCCTTTCTTGGAAAGCAGTCTTCCTTCTAGCCATCACTTCAGCAAGAAGAGTGTCTGAGTTACAGGCCCTCGTGGCAGTTGAGCCCTTCATTTTCTTCCATACAACAGGGTTTCCCTCAGGTCCAATCCTTCCTTTGTGCCCAAGGTGGTGTTTAATGTGGCCCTAAATCAGTCCATTCATTTGCCTACCTTTTTCCCCAAATCCACAAAACAAAGGTGAACAAATACTGCATTCTCTGGGTGTGCACAGACAACTTAGATTTTATTTGGGCAGGACTAAGCCTCTCAGAAAATCTGAACAGCTGCTAGTTGGCTTTGCTGCAGGGGTAGAGGGGAAGGCCATTTCAAAGCAAACCATTTCTAAATGGATAGCACATTGCATTCATTTCTGCTATAAGCACCATGGAAAACCTGCCCCGCAGGGGATAAGATCACATTCCACCAGGGCTGCATCTACCTCTACAGCCTTCCTCAGAGGAATCCCTACCAGGGACACCCTAGAAGCTGCTACTTGGAGCTCTGTACATACCTTCACCAAGCATTACCACATGCCTATTTTTTCTAAATCCAGAGCTGGTTTTGCCACTATTAGCTGGTCCTAATGCTCTGACTTCCTCCTCCCTTCCTTAGCTTTGAGAATCAACCCAAATGTAATGACTGCAACAGTGAAACACAAAGAACATAGTACAGTTGTGTACACTTGCCATAAATGTAGATGTTCGGGTGTATTCACTGTTGCAGTCCTGGTTACACTCCCTCCAGCCCCCTGACTTCTCTTGGCTTTACCTTTCCTTCTTGTTTGGTGTATTTAGGCTTTCTGGTGTATTTACTTTTTGATGGAGGTGTAACATAACATATAATTGCTTCCCATTATGGGGGCACCTGACATCTGGGGTAAGAAAAACTGATGTAATGGCATCGGCTGGTTGTTTTATACCCCTGATGTCCTGACGTCATGGAAGAAGAGACAGCATCAGACGCAGGAATCCAAGACTCTGGTATTCGGGCCGGCTGAGGGCTACTTGCAGGCAGATAACCCCAAATGTAATGATTGCAACAGTGAATACACTCTCACATCTACATTTATGGTAAGTGTACACAACTGTACTTTCTGTAATTATCATAAACCAGTTTACTGACATGATTAGAAAAACTCCTAGCTGAATCTACCCATACACCCAGGACCTTAAATTACTCTACAGTTTCAATCACTGTGTGCTGTATTAAATACTCAGTTTTCAGTTGGTCTCCCAAATCTCATGCTTAGTTTTTAATGCATTTATCAGCATATTATTCTCCTGTGCCCAAATGGTCAGTTTAGTCAAGTTATTTTTCAGGCATGCCTTATGTGTAACACATGTAATCAGTTAGACTGTAGAACACCTCAGATAAAAAAAGTTAGGTCTGAAAGATGCAATCAAAACAAGGGCCTAGGACAGAGCCCTGTGGGGACACCCTGACTGTAACCAAGGATTTCACCTGTCCAGTTGCTATATGATTCTTGCCATGTCCTGTTTGTAAGCCATGCAGCTGTCCATCTTATCAAGCGTACATTGATACCTAGTTGTACTAATGTATTGATCAGTGTTTTGTGTATGACCGTGTCAAATGCTAGTTAAATATTTATAAATTACATCACAGCACAATTTTTTTATTCATAGTTGTATTGTTATAGAGCATTTTGTTACAGGAGGTAATCTGTTTTCAACACATGCATGCTGATATATGGTTTCAAGTCCCAACCTATCCAGTTCTGACAATAACTTATCCAATATTACCTTCTCCATTATTTTTCCACAACATGAAAGACTTAAGGGTCTATATGACATATGTCTTTGGGTTAGTTCTACTCCCCTTTCCCTTAGGCTTAATAAGCGAAGACAGACCGTGAAAGACTGCAAACTGATCTCTCCTCAGTTCTTTGATATACTGTAAGAGCTACTGAAGTCTAACAGACAGTTTAGAAACAAAGGAAACGCCCTAAGGAAAGGTAGTCTGAAAAATTCTTAGTGAACATCCAGCGAGGAGGCCTTACTTTGGAAACACAAACTTGTCATTACCTCTGCAGCACTCTTCCCCCTGCCATCAGTCCCATTACTCTCCTTTCCCAAAGGCAGTCAGTCTGTCTGCCCAGGGGAAAGGCTATTGCCACAGACAAGTGGGTCCTGTCCATCAACAGAGATGGTTATGCCATGTTTTGGAAAAGTACCCCCACCCCCGCGAAGGGTATGTTTTCCTCAAAACCAGATATCCCTTCTGCTCTCCATTGTTAAAAACATCTTGAATCGGCAAAATTGAGCAAGTCTGAAAGGACTTGGCGAAAAGGATTTTACTGCACAATGTTTCTAGTTCCAAGATATGGGCATTGGAGACCCATCCTTCCCAATCTCTTCTGAACACTTACTTACAGGTTCCATCTTTCAAAATGTCTTCACACTCTTCTATCTTTCATCCTCCCCCAGGCTTTCTTAGTGTCAGTAAATCTGGAGGACTTTTACTTGGACATATCCATTCATCCTTGTTGCAGGAAGTTCCCTAAGTTTTTCTCTGGCTCCTCGCATTTTCAGTTTACTCCTCTGCCTTTTGGTCTTTTCACAACTCCGAATGTTCACAAAGTGTCCAGCTCCTGTTGTAGCTTTCTGTCATACGCTGGGAATTCAACTTTTGTTGTACCTGGACAGCCTATTAATCTAGGCTGCCTCTTCAGATGTTCTCCTTCAGAATATTCCCTTCACCCTCCATCTTCTGACAGGTCTGGGTTTTGCCATAAAGTACAACAAATCCCACATGGTCCCTACACAGGACTTGCAGATGTTCTTCGTGTTTCACTGTTGCAGTCATCACACTTGGGTTATCTGCCTGCAGGTAGCCCTCAGTCAGCCCGAATACCAGAGACTTAGTATTTCTGCGTTGGTTGCTGTTGCTCCAGGACTGACATCAAGTCATCAGGGGTATAAAAACAGGCAGCCAACATCATTACATCAGTCTTTCTTGCCGAGGAGCCCGAAGTAGAAGCAGTTCGCATGAGTGCCGGTTGGCCGCTACCTGAGTTTTTGTTTCTGAATTGAATCATCCTGAAGTCTTCTAAAGCTAAGTACCCTATTGGGGATCCTTTTTTTCTTGCTTTAACCAATGTCAGAAAAAGTTAACAATTGTCTCGCCTGTGGAAAGCAAATACAACAATGAGATTTCCATTTTTACTGCGTCACCTGTATAGACCCAGACCACAACGTTCCTCGCTGTCACTTTTGTGCTTTAATGCCTGAGCTATTAGTCGTCAGGCCCTTATTGTTGCTAAATACTTTTGTTCTCTATCTCCGTATTCCAAAATGGCTTCGGTAACCCATCCGACTACCGATCTTTCGAAAAACGTAAAGATAAAGACAGAGACAGACCGCACAGGTCCAAAACTGCCGACGCTTCCATTAAGCTAGTCGCTAGTTCGCCGGTACTCAGGGAAGCACTTTTGCAGCTTCTGATGCCCGCTTCGATGGATTCGCAGGCCACTACGAGACCCGTTCAGAGTCCAGTATGCCACGAGACTCCTCTTTGACTACGGAACCTGCGGATGTCTCTACCTTGGATGGGTCTGGAGCCGCTGTGCAGGCAACGGCTAAAGAGGAAGTTCTTCCCATTACTGATATTGGACACAAACCGGCAACTTCTTTTGTATCTTCAGTTCTGTCTAAAACTACCGTGTTTCTAAGGCCAAGAGTACGAGCTACGCCTAAAAAACAGATGACCCAATCTCAAGCACCTGCTTCCTTGCCACAATCTCAAATGCTTAAAATGGCAGAAGACCTGATCATGCTGATTAGGGGAAGCCAGTTTTCCCCTGCTAAGAGAAAGAGACCTGTCCCCAGCAGCTTTAACTGACCAAGAGTCCAACTCTGATGTTTCTGAATATGAAGACTTGCCTTTATCTGCTTAGGAGGATTCTGATGCAGAGGAATCCATTCCTCTGCTTCCCCTCTAGAGGATTTTTCTCTTGGTGAAAGCCTGCATACCTTAAAAGAGCATTTCCACCGGGAATGCCAGGATTATCATCAGTCCAAAAAGAGACTCGGAGAAATTTTAGATTTGCCACAATATAGACCTTTAGCTATCCCTCCAGTTCTGGATGTTGTGGATGATGTCTTTATGGAATCCAGTCTAACTCCTGATACTTTACTCCCTGCACCAAGGAAACCAGACAGGTACTAGAGAGTCCCTGACTCTCTCAAATTTCTTTTCAAAAATCCTACTGCTGACCCAGAGGTCATTTCCCAAGGGCCTAAAGGTGTAAAAGCAACTACAGCTAAGAATCCCACCCCTTTGGACAGATTCCCGAGCTTTAGACAGATGGGGTAAAAAGGTATACACCTCTGCAACTCTTGCCATTAGGGCATTGAATTGCCAGTTTCATATGCTGAAATACCAGCAACATATTATGGAACTTAAGCAAAAATTATCTACCTTTACAGACAAACAAAGAATTATAGGAGCTTATGCATTCTGCAAGCCAAGTCAGCAAGCATACCTTGCAATGTGGGTTTGACACCCTAAAAGCAACTTTCAGGGCAGCAGTCACTGGTGTTCTGTACCTAGAAGGCAAGCTTGGCTTAAGGAATAGGCCTTGCCAAATCAAAATTACTAGATGCTCCTTTGAATAAGGACAATTTGTTTGGCACCACAGCAAGAAGATGTTCTAAAAAAAACGGAATAAAAAGCTAAGTCTATGCAGACAGTCAAAGATTTTTTTGCAGGTGCAGCCTCCAAGATTCAGTAGGCCTTGCCCCTTGAAACATTGGCCATTCCAGCCCCCTCAAGGCCATCTCAAACTGGACCCAGGGGAAACAGACTCCCCCATATTACAGTCTCAGGGTATGCAGAGATCTAAGAAATGGAGTACCTCCACTTCTAGTGTTAAGCCACCCCCTTATGGAAAGAATTCACAGTGACTTCGCAACTCCACTCCTCACCTCTATCCAATTGCTCTTGACCCTAGGAGGAAAACTTGCCCACCATGCAAAAAACTGGACCTCCATCACCAAAGACCGATGGGTCCTCAACATTGTATCCCAGGGGTACAAATTTTACTTCCACACACTGCCAACCCCAAAAGGGTTCCCAGACCTTCCTCCAAACCAGTAGGTAGAGGCACAAAACCAAGTTCAATCCCTGAACTCCATAAGGGCAATTCACCTGTTCCTGCAGAACAGATAGGTCAAGGGTTTTATTCCACACTTTTCCTGGTACCCAGAAAAGAGGGCACTTAGCACCCAATCCTAGATCTTTCCATTCTAAACACCTTCCTGGTGGTACCAAAATTCAAAATGCTCACCCTTCAGCAACTTATTCCTATGCTGTCCAAAGATGCCTGGTTAGCCACCCTAGACCTAAAAGAAGCCTATCTTGCACATCCCTATCAGGGAATCATGCAGGAAATATCTACGTTTCATGGCAGGATCTATGCATTATCAGTTCTCTGCACTTCCCTTTGGTTTATACACTGCTCCCAGCGTCTTTACAAAATGCCTGGCTCCAGCCATTGCCTATTGCAGACAGAGAAAGACTCAAATATACCCTTACTTGGATGATTACCTGATTCAGGCAGACAGGAAAAGCTGTTGCAGCACCTGACATTTGTAAAGAACCATCTAACATCACTGGGGTACACCATCAATGAAAAGAAATCAAAACTAGTCCCCAGTCAAAAGATTGCATTCCTGGGAGCAAGCTTGGACACAGCATCCCAGATGACATTCCTTACTCCAGAAAAGCAAGCCTATCAGCCTACTTCACTCAAATGGCCACCAGAATCCAGCTATCTGCAAGGAAAATCCTGCAGGCTCTAGGGTTCATAGCCTCTTGCGTTCTACTAATTCCATATGCCAGACTGCATATGAGGAAACTTCAGTGGTACTTAAAAAGTCTTTGGTGCCAACATTCTCAGGACCTGGAAACCATCATACCTTGTCTAAGGACAGAATTTCTTTGGTGGGCAGCAGCATGCAACCACAACAAGGGATGCCCAGACCCTAACCACATACACATCAGACCATGTCTGGGGGGCACATCTGGACGACAAGTGCATTCAGGGCCACTGGAGCCCAAGTCAAATTAATCTGCACATCAACCAAAAAGAGATGCTAGCTGTTCAGCACGCTTTGACAGCTTTCAGATTCCTACTCTCACCAGGACCCATGCTAATTAAAACAGCACAGTTATGTGGTACATCAACAAGCAGGGGGGATCCCACTCTTACTCACTCTGCAGGCTAGCCATGACCCTGTGGAACACGGCCTTGGACATGCATATTCATCTGCAAGCTCGATTCCTGCCAGGCAAACAAAACTCTCTGGCAGACAACTTAAGCAGAAATCTCCTAAACCTACACGAGTGGCAATAGCATTTTCAGCCTTCTAACCCAGAAATGGGGGACCCCGGAGGTGGTGGACCTTTTTGCCTCCCCCTACAATCACCAGATCAGCAAATTCTGCACCACGACACCTCGCAGCAGGGCCTGGAAAGTGGGATGCCCTATCCTTCCAGTGGTTAAACCTCTCAATCTATGCTTTTCCCCCTCTGCCTCTCCTTACTAGAATATTACTCAAGATAAGACGGGACAGACCAAGGGCAATCCTGATTGCTCCACACTGGCCACACCAGCATTGGTACCTACTACTGCGCAGCCTGTCACTGATGGCACATACCCCCAGATCCCAACCCTCCTCACTCAGCAGGAGGGACAGATCTTACATCCCCAACTGCAAACTCTGAACCTTGCAGCCTGGCTTATTTCTTGAATTCTCCCCTTGTGACCAGCCTAAGCAAGCAGGTGCTGGACATCATTCTTGAAGCTAGAAGACCCAGTACAAGGAAATTCTATGCTGATAAGTGGAAAATGTATTGTTGCTGGATTCAGTCTAAAGGAGCAGACACAGCACTGCCCTCCTTACCTCTAATCCTGGATTACCTAGCAGATCTACTCCACAGAGGCCTATCTTTCTCTTCCATTAAGAACCATGCCTCTGCCATCTCTGCTCATTACAACACGGAACCATCTCTTTTCTCACCATCTCTTCAAACAGTTCCTGAGAGAGGCCAACAACTTAATGTCACCAAGGAGACCCACCCCTGCTTGGAACCTTATCTTTGTACTGGAAAAGCTCACAACCCCCCCCACACACACACACACACACACACACACACACTTTTGAGCCAGCAGCATCAGCAGAGTTAAAATTCCTCTCTTGGAAAGAAGCCCTGCTTCTGGCCATCACTTCAGCTAGAAGAGTGTCTGAAATACAAGCACTTATGGCTGTGGCACCCTTCATTATTTTTCATGCTGACAAGGTCTCCCTCAGGACTAACCCTGCTTTTATGCCTAAAGTGGTGTCCAGTGTAGCTCTCAACCAATCTGTCCATTTGCCAACTTTCTTTCCTAATCCTCAAAATAAAGGGGAAAGGATTATGCACTCTAGACATGCACATACAGCTCAGATTCTACCTTGACAGGACTAAGCCCTTCAGGAAATCTGACCAGTTACTAGTTAGTTTTGCACCAGGGGCAGAGGGCAAGGTCGTATCTAAACAAGCAATTTCCAAATAGATAGCACACTGTATCCATTTCTGTTACAAACACCATGGGAAACCAACCCCTCAGGAGGTCAGAACGCATTCCACTAGGGCAACTTCTACCTCTACAGCATTCCTCAGGGGTGTCCCTACTAGGGACATTCTGGAAGCTGCTACCTAGAGTTTTGTTCACACCTTCACCAAACATTACCACCTGCCTATCTTTTCCATATCCAAGGCAGGTTTTGCAACAGCAGTCCTGCGGGATAAATTAGCCAGCCCCAACTCTTCTTGACTGCCTCCACCCATTCTTCAGCTTTGGGAATCTACCCAAGTGTGATGACTGCAACAGTGAAACACGAAGAGCATAGTACAGTTGTGTACACTTACCGTAAATGTAGATGTTCAAGTGTATTCACTGTTGCAGTCCTGGTTTCCCACCCTCCAGCCCCCTTGTCTCTCTCACTCCTTCTCTCACCCTTTACAGGGTTATTGGTATTTACTTTTTACTGGTGGTGTTTTTCCACCATAACTTAGCTCCTTATTTGGGAGGCTTCTGAGATTTGGGGCAAGAACAACTGATGTAATGGTGTCGGCTGCCTGTTTTTTTTACCCCTGACGACCTGACGTCAGTCCTGGAGTGACCGCAACTGATGCAGAAATACTAAGTCTCTGGTATTTGGGCTGAATGAGGGCTACCTGCAGGCAGATAACCCAAGTGTGGTGACTGCGACGGTGAATACACTCAAACATCTACATTTACGGTAAGTGTACACAACTGTACTTTTCTGACTGTAGACTTGGTCAGACAGAAAATGCATGCCTCCCTTCCCCAGGAGAAAGTTCAGGCCATCCAGTTGTTTCCAAGATGTCTCCTCCACAACCCCATTACTCAGCAGGGTAGATGCTAAGGACTTTGGGATTCATGGCAGGCACCATCCCTATGCTCTCCCAGCCAGACTTCCTTTTTTTTTTTTTTTAATTTCTCCATGTCTTTTAGATTTCTAATACCATAATGGGAATGGACCCCATTTCCAAGTCAAAGTATGATTAAAGTTCATGAAATTAGTATTCTCAATCTTTGATGTTCGCCAGAAGTGCTATTCGCAGCACCTGCATTGTGCCCAGTAATGGCGACTCCTGCAATTCCTATGGAGTTGCATGCATCAGTAACATGTCTAAGTACGATTGTAAATTATTTTTATACTACCTGTTGCTCCTACTACTATTGGAACTGTCTGGGTATCCTTCTTCCACATTGCCCTTGTTTCTGCCTGTGAATTCTGGTATTTTATGACTTTGCATCTCTCTCTCTACCCAAGACACTATAGTCACTGGGTGTAACAATTTCAGTGATCTACTGTATCTGGATTTTTGACATCTATTTTTTGAACAGTTGATAATGGGGGTGATCCTATGTGATATAAACATTTTCTATAATGCTTTGTGGTTCATGTTTCCAGTGTTTTTAGCTACCTTGATACTGTAATGTTTGCACAGTCCCCAATGCAACGGTCTTGCCACATGCCTTTCAGTATACAGTTCTTTTGCCATCAGTATATCACAAGCAGCAGCAAGATGTGCAACTGTTTCCAATTCTGTTTTACAAAACCTACATTTCTGTTTTTCCCACATGTTCAATGGACTTTGTAAACCAACGTGTTGTAGTCCTCCGTCTTGGGCCACCAGTGTTGACCTTTCTTCTTTTGGTTTAAATTCACCTCCTCTTAACGATTCCTGCATTCAATCTTGATCAACACGAAGTTGTTCCAAGAGCTTTCTGTACTTGCAAATATATTTATGCCTTTTCCACATTTCTTGCCTTCTCATCTGATCCTTCACCTTACATTTTTTCTTTTGTTTTTGGCACATTCAGTTGCTGCCTGAATTTTATCTACTTCTGGTTTGGTTTCCATTCCCTCTTGTTGCCGATGTGCTTCTGCTAAATTAAGCAGGGAAGTTATCTTAGAGACTTATTCTCCTTATGTTTCAAGACTTTCACTATGTTTGGGTCTTGTGAGGTCAGCAAGTATGTACAGTAGATATGAAAACTGTACACACCCCTGTTAAAATGCAAGGTTTTTGTGATATAAAAAAAATTAGACCGCAATCAATCATTTCAAAACTTTTCCCTCCTTTAATGTGACCTATAACCTGTACAATTCAATTGAAAAGCAAACAAATCTGTTAGGTGAAAATATAAAAAATTAAAAATGTACAATAAGCTGGTTGCATAAGTGTGCACACCCTTAAACTAATACTTTGTTGAAGCACCTTTTAATTTAATTACAACATTCAGTCATCTTGGGTAGAAGTCTATCAGCATGGCACATCTTGACTTGACAATATTTGCCCAGTCTTCCTTGCAAAAGCACTCCACATCTGTCAGATTATGAGGGGATCTCTTGTGCACAGCCCTCTTCAGATCATCCCACAGACTTTCTATTGGATTAAGGTCTGGGCTCTGGCTGGGCCATTCCAAAACTTTAATTTTCTTCTGGTGAAGTATTCTTTTGTTGATTTGGATGTATGCTTGGGATCATTGTCATGTTGAAAGGTGACATTTCCCTTTATCTTCAGCTTTCTAACAGAAGCCTGAAGTTCTTGGGCCAAAAGTGGCTGGTATTTGGAACTGTTCATAATTCCCTCCACCTTGATTAAAGCCCCAGTTCTAACTGAAGATAAGTAGTCCCAAAGCATGATACTGCCACCACCATGCTTCTCAGTGGGGATGGTGTTCTTTTGGTGATGCAAAGTGTTGTTTTTGTGCCAAACTTACCTTATGGAATTGTGGCCAAAAAGTTCAACATTGGTCTCATCAGACCATAACACATTTTCCCACATGCGTTTGGGAGACTATGTATTGTTTTGCAAATTTTATCTGGGCCTGGATGTTTTTCTGTGTAAGAAAAGGCTTCTGTCTTGCAACCCTACCCTATAGCCCAGACATGTGGAAAATACTGCAGATTGTTGTCACATACACAGCCAGTACTTGCCAGAAATTCCTGCAGCTCCTTCAGTGTTGTTGTAGGTCTCATGGCAGCCTACCGGACCAGTTTTCGTTTTGTCTTTTCATCAATTTTGGAGGGACGTCCAGTTCTTTGCAATGTCACTTTCCATATTTTCTCCACTTTTTGATGACTGTCTTCACTGTCTTCCATGGTATATCCAATGCTGTGGATATGTTTTTGTACCCTTCTGACTGATGCTTTTCAACAATGAGATCCCTTTGATGCTCTGTAAGCTCTCTGTGAACCACGGCTTTTGCTGTAGCAGGCAACTGAGTAAATGTCAGGAAAATCCTACTCGGACAGCTGAACTTTATTTGGGGTTAATCAAAGTCTCTTTAATTGATGACAGGTGTGTACCCAAGAAGACTGAATGCTGTAATTAAAGCAAAAGGTGCTTCAACAAAGTATTAGTTTAAGGGTGTGCACATTTATGCAACTTTTAAGTTTTTTTATATTCCCCCCCCCCTAACAGATTTGTTTTTCAATTGAATTGTACAGGCTATAGGTCAGATAGAAGGTGGGAAAAGTTTTGAAATTATTTATTGTGGCCTCATTTTTTATATCAAAACAGTCGGGCATTTTAACAGGGGTGTGTACATTTTTTATATCCACTGTATGCAGTCCCATGATTGCAGATCTATACATATAGTCAATTTAAAGGAGGCCCATACCTCCTTCAGAACTGGGAATATATAATATTGGTATGCACTTTATTTTTATAAATCATTTGAGCATGAAGCATGCTTCTTGTTTTCCTGTCCAACCTATCCAACACCTTATGGGGCCAATCACTCCAAAACTGTTCAGTTAGGACAGGAAGAGCAAATTGGTTTATAGCTTGGACTTTGCTCCTAGATGTCAATGCTGTTTTCAGTATTTAATTTTAGTCTTGTAAAATATTCCATACTAAATTTATTCACATTTGTTCATGTTTTATTGCTGATCCTTCATCATTTCCCAAATATTTATTCACTCCCTCTTGCTCAAGTTTTTGCATCACATTCCTGTCCCAACGTAATGTTTTCTTGGTGCTGCAGCTTTCCTGCTTTAAAGGTTGCTTTTGCTCTTTTATCAAGAATAGTGACATTCTCATATCATCTGAAAAAAAGTTTTGACCACTTGGTAGTTGTGCTTTGTTTTTCATCTGATGAACTATACAGTTGTAAATTATCTACAAAAGAAAAGTCTTTACATTTTGTTTCCTGGGAGCCAAATTGTAGTCATGACCTAATCTGTTAAGTAGACAGCTTAATGGGTTAAGGGCAAGACAAAAGAGCAGTGGTGGCAGAGCCACCCTGGAATGTTCCCCTTTGAAATTTTATCCCTGGAATCATATGTCCTTCTATTCCCATGTTGCAGTATTCTTATTGTGGGATTCTCCGCCTCAGGCGACCCGAACATCGGCTCCTATACAAAAGCTTAAGCTTGGTTGATGTAGGTGCATGGGATGTCACATGCAGGGCCATAAACCAGGGACCTTAAATGTGACGTCTGCACGCACAGACCCCAGAAACTTTCTGCCACAGTCGAATGTCAGATCGATTGCATCGCCCCTCTACTACCAAGACGTCTGAAGCTAAGTACCCCATTTGGGATTTCGTTTTTTGCAATAGCTTGAGCTTGGTTTGCTGTCCCCTCCTTTTAGCAGATGTCTGCTAAGAAGGGTAAATGCCGATGCGGGCATCAGATTCCACATAAAGACTTGCACGACCGTTGCATTTTTTGCCTAGGCCGAGAACACGACTAGGCCTCTTGTCCAATTTGCCAGTCATTTGTCCTAAAGACACTCAGAAGCCATCTGGCTGCCCTTAATCTTTACTTAGAAAACCAGAGGCTAAAGAAATTAATGCTTAGGATGGATCCAGAGTCTATTGCCGAGGTAGAGCCTCTATGCAAAAAACCCAAGTTGTCATGGCCTACTATTGCTCCTCTATCGCGCACCCTGCCAGCTTCTGATTTAGGAGTTGAGGGACGTCCGTTAGAGCTGTCTTCTTTGACTCACCTCAAGGAAGCTGCTTCTGAAGTAACGTCCGGCACATCCAGAGAGTTCAGATGTCGGTTTCTACCGATGTTGAGGGGGAAACCGGCCTTGCCGGGCACCTGACTGGGATACCAGAACCCAAAGCCCCAGCTCTGACAAAGGCCCCTGAGACTAGGCCTTCTCTCAGGACTACTCCTTTGAAAATGATACAGAAAAGCAAGCATCTATCTCCCTCTGCTGAGGGATTACCTGACTGGCAATCCTTCACTGAATCCTTGATGCAGGCCTTTATGGCCCTTGGCTTCTTCACCCTACACCATTCCTGTTCTCAGCCCTAAGCGTGCCTCAGCTATTTCAATCCATCTTCCCACTTCTCATGTAAGAGAAGAGGTTTACTCATCATCCGATGCGTCAGTTATTTGCTCATCACAGATTGCCTCTCCTTTGGAATACTGTTCCCGTGATGAGGAATGCATAGAAGGGGACTTTCCTCCAGAGGGTATCACCTTTGAAAAGACCATTACCAAAATGAAAGAATATTTCAAATGGGATACTTCCCAAATGACTGAAACTCTAAAGAGATATTTTGAATTACTGCAAGTAGAAACTCCCTCTTCATCTGCCATCCTACCAGTTCTACCCACTTATTATGATGCATTTTCTTCATCAAAAAATCCTGATTCACAGCCATCTGCCCCTAAGAGACCTGACCATTTCTATAAGGTGCCTGATGAACAGAAGTGATTGCTGTATCCTCTGACAAGCAGTCAAGATTAATACCCTCCTCGTCCCTTTTACCTACTGACAAGGACAGTAAGAATATGGACAGGATAGGCAAGAAGGTTTATACCTCCTCCACCCTAACCTTCAGAGCTATCAACTACCAAACTCATATGATAAAATATGCCTTGGACTTAGTATCCCAAGCTTCCACTATCCTGTCCTCCTTGCCTGACTCCCCTAACAAGACAGAGGTAGCATCAAAACTGTCCCTGCTTCTCAAGTGGCCAGACATTCAATTCGATGCAGTTATGATGCAGAGTCTTCTGCAAGGTCTGCTGCTTCTGCATCAGTGCTATGCAGATATTCTTAGCTTTGCCGTCAACCCCTGCCAGAGGACTTTAAGTCCAAAATTCTTGATGCCCCTTTTGACCACAACTTCCTGTTTGGGAAACAGTCTGCAGAACTCCTTAAAAACCTTTAGGAAAAAAGCAAGGAGCTTCAAGATATTAAACACCTGGTTTCCCCCATTCCCTAATACTACAGGAATTACCCAGCCAAGACTATGTTTGTCAGGAAGACACCCTCTTCTACTCCTGCCTCTTCCAGACAAAGGAAAGGAGCTAGACCACTTCCAGACCAGCTTCCTCTCAACCTACCCAAAGACAGCTCTTTTATGACAGAAATGGCTCTAACAATGTGTAACTGCCTTACCCACCTCTCCCTATCAGCCCACCTATCTCACTGCCTACCCTTTTGGAGAACTATCACCACACACCGCTGGGTTATGGCAATAATAGAAGAGGAATATTTCCTCTCTTGGAAAGAAAGACCCCCCCCCCCCCAAAGAATCAACAACACCTTATTCCCCAGATCCTACAAGATCTTCTGAACCATTGCACAATAGAACCCATCCCTCCAGGACAAGAAGGAAAAGATTTTTACTCAAGGTTATTTCTAGTACCAAAAAAGGATGGTCCTCGGAAGCCAATTCTGGATCTGTCCTTTCTAAACCTCTTTCTAAGAGTTCCATCTTTCAGAATGTTATTCCTCCAGACCCTTCTTCCACTATTGCCAGCCATGGCATTCATGGTCAGACTAGATCTCAAGGAGCCCTACCTCCACATCCCCATAAAACCCTCTCCCAGAAAGTACTTAGTTTTCTTGGGTGCTGTTCTCACTTTCAATTTACAGCCTTGCCCTTTGGTTTATCTACTGCTTCCAGGGTATTCACTGTAGTCTATTGCAGAACCAAAGGCATTCACATTTACCCCTACATAGATGACATCCTCATACTTGCAGAAAAAGAGGACACCCTAAAAAATCTGCATTTCACCATGTCCCTGCGTACAAAATTTGAGGGTTCACCCTCAACCTCCCCAAGTCATTTCTAACCCCACAGTAGGACAGAATATTTCTTGGGTGCAGGATTAGAACAGACTTGATGCAGACATTCCTCTCTCAGGGCAAAGTTCTTTCCCTTACTGCCCACTTCCAGGACCTGATCCAGGTACAGCTATCAGCAAGACAGTTCCTATGGGTTCTGGGCTTTATGGCAGCCACCATTTCTATGCTGCCTTTAGCCAGGATGCATATGAGAAAACAGCAGTGGTATTTGAAGAATGTGTGGTCCCAACACAACCACCCTCTGGAATTTCAGATCTCATTTTTACCCTGCCTTAAAGTAGAATTAAGGTGGTGGATACAACAAATTCAAATGAACCCAGGCCTTCCACTTACCCCCCCCAACCAAATCGGTACATGCATACAGACATATCGGACCTGGGCTGGGGGGCAACCATGAAGGGTCTCAAGGTGCAGGAGAAATGACATCCCTACCCTCCGGAAAAAAACATATCAATGTGTGGGGATGACAGCAGTCCTTTTGGCCCTGAAAGCCTTTTTCCTAGTCCTGCAACCAGGTCCCCCTTCAAATCTTCACAGACAATACCACAGTCATGTGGTACCTCAACAAATGAGGAGGGACCAAGTCCTATCTCCTATGCAGGATGGCAATACCGATTTGGGACCTAGCCTTCAGAAACCACTTTTTCCTGCAGGCAACCTACATCCCATCCCAAGATAACGAACAGGCAGATGTTCTCAGCAGATCCTCCTCTCTACATCACTAGTGGATGTTGAGCAGGGAAGTTTTTCTAGACATTGTGCACCGGTGGGGCACGACTCAAGTAGATTTGTTTGCCTCCCCCCAGAACAGACAATTGAAAAAATTCTGCACCAAGGACCACTCCCCTACTAGCCTGGACGCCCTCAACATTTCATGGAAGGGACAGTTTCTGTATGCATTTCCCCCCTTCCCTCTCATTCAAAAAGTCCTCCTGAAGATCAGGAAGGAGAACCAAAAAAATCTTGCTGGTAACTCCGTACTGGCCAAGGCAGCATTGGTTCCCCCTACTACTATCGACAAGGGCAATCCCAGCAAGTTACCCCACAAGGTGGACCTACTCACACAGCAGAAGGGAAACACTCATTCATCCTCACCTACAGATGTTATGCCTAACACTATGGGTGATGAACTTTAAATTATTTTCAGACACCACTACCCTGAGGATGTGCTTTCAGCCCTTAGGGAGGCCAGGAAACTGACTACAAGGAGATCCTACATTTCAAAATGGGAAAGATTCTCCAAATGGTGCCTCAAAAAACATAGGGATCCCTTTCTGGTGGATATTCCTCTAGTCCTAACTTGTGTGTGAACTTATCAAGGCTGACCTTTCATACTCTTCAGTGAAAGTCCACCTATCTCCAATCTCTGCTTGCTTACCCCTAGACCCCCCTCTGTTATCCAGGCTAGATGTTAAATTGTTCCTGAAAGGGATCTTGCACATCAGACCACCAAGAAAACCTGTCCCACTGCCTTGGGACTTTAAATTTTATCCAACAAATCTCACACTGGCTCCATTTGAGCCAGCCAGCTCTGCAACATTCCAAATGTGCACATGGAAAACTATTCTACTGGTGGCCCTTACCTCTGCTAGAAGGATGTCAGTTACAAGCTCTCATGGCCTGCCCACCCTGCAGTATTTTCCACAAGGACAGGGTGACCCTGTGCACCAAACCTTCTTTCATGCCCAGGTCGTCAACAAACTGTCTTTAAACCAGTCCATTCACCTGCTCACCTTCTTCCCCTCTCCCACTAATGACAGTAAGAGGATGCTCCATTCCCTGGATGTGCACAGGCAACTGAGGTTTTATTTAGACAAAACTAAGTTCATCAGAAAATCCAACCAACTATTTCTATCCTTCCACCCCAGAGTCCTGAGCATGACAGTCTCCAAACAAACCATTTCCTGTTGGATCAGAAAATCTATCCACCTCTACTACTCCTACCATGGCAAGGGCCTATTTCAGGGCATAAGATCTCACTCTACCAGGGCTGTAGCATCCTCTAAAGCCTTCTTCAAAGGCCTGGACACAGCCTCCATTCTGGAGGTGGCCAACTGATCCTTTAGACATACCTTCATCAGACACTACAAATTGGACCACATCTCCAGAGCCGGGTTTGATAGGGCAATCCTACAGGCTTTCTGGAATCGGCTGCAACCACCTCCACCCTTCCTTCTTCCTAAGCTGTGGCACTCTCCCATACTAAGAATACTGCAACATGGGAATAGAAGGACATAGAATAGTTGTGTAAAATCTCTAACCGTAGATGTCTTTCTCTACCATGTTGCAGTATTCCTTCCTCCCACTTAACCCCCTTCATTCCTATTGGCCTGTCTAGAAGGCACCCTGGAGCACCACCTAGACTGTGGTCAAACTAGCCAGCTAGTGGCACTTCACACTTCTTGTGGACTTCATTTGGCTCGTACTAGTTCACTGTCTCGACTGGGCAATTAAGTTCTGAGGTCTGTGCATGCAGACGTCACATTTAACTCATTACATCCGAGTGATGCCTCAAGGTGCATCTGCAGTTACCTCCTACGGACGCCTCTAGGCATTAGATATTGCTTGTTCATATTTGCATTAATAATTCCAAAACCATGATACATACAAGGTATCAGAAGATTTCATCTTGAAGCGTACATGATGGCACACACAATTGTATTGATATTTGACCTCGGTCAATGAGTACTTGTTGGAACTGTAAGGTGGTAATTTGAATTTTTTAAAGGCTCAAGCCACACCCACTGGGAGTTAAAAGTGCACACTCAAAAGAGCTGTACTGGAGGAAATGAGTTAAGGTCCCTGGTTTATGGCCCTGAGTGTGACATCCCATGCACCTACAGCAACCAAGCTTAAGCTTTTGTATAAGAGCTGACGTTCGGGTCACCTGAGGCAGAGAATCCCATACTAAGAATACTGCACCATGGAAGAGAAGAACATCTATGGTTATGGTTTTGCACAACTATTTGTCCTTATCATGACTTAACTGCACAGTGGTTTGCCACTGTTTCATGGTCGCTGTAATGTAATTGATCAGTGCAGGGGGTGTATCTTATACATTTTTAAACACTCTTTTATCCATGAATGTGGGATACTACCAAATGCTTTTTTTATAGTCTTTCCATGCCATACTTGGATTCTTCCCCTTTTTACAGTTCTCCATTATGACTTTAACAGCAAATTATCGTTTTGTCCCATATGCCTTTTTTAATTACCCTTTTGTTCTATTGCCATGATTGAGTTTTCTTCTAAATAACTGTAAAGTCTGGCGGGCATGAATTCCAGTATATGGTTTATAAATTGTCTGAAGGCAAGTTATTGGTCTATAGTTTTTAGGATAGCTTGCATGTTCACTCTTAAATAGAAGTATTTCCTGTTAACCAGGCTGGTGTCTGTTCAGGTTGCGTATATAAATATTTCTTACTCATGGCTAAATCTTCATGTAAAGATGTTGATATTTTAGCCAGAAATTAGGTACTCCATTTGGGCCTGGAGTTTTCCAATTGGGAGATTCTTTTAACTTGGTTTCAATCTCTTTGGCTGTTACTTCATTCCGTTTCATATCCAGTACACTTGAACAACTTCTGCCTCTGTCCATTTAGCATCTTTATGTTCCACAGGATCTTCATAGATATTTTTCCAAAACGTATCTATTTTTTTTTCGGTGGTGTTTCAATTCCTTTTACCTTATTTCTCAGTTCTCTGACGTTTTTGAGTCATCAATAAATTGCTTATCTTCTAGGTTTTTCTGCCCATGCTGATATTTTTAGTTTGTTTGCTCTAGTGCATGATAGGTCCTAGTCTGTTCTGGTACTATGCATTGCTTTTATAGTGTATCTTTCCAAATTGTTTTTGTTGATCAGTTCCCTGTTTTATACTCTTCTAACAGTGATACTTCTTGTCTTAATTGCTTTATAGTTTTCTCTGTTCAATACTTCTATGATGGCATTCAATTTCTGATCTTCACCCTCCATCTTCTGACAGGTCTGATTTTTGCCATAAACTACAATAAATCCCAAATGGTCCCTACACAGGACCTGCTGTTTCTGGCTGCAGACTTAGACACAGAGAAAATGCATGCCTCCCTTCCCCAGGAGGCAGTTCAGGCTATCCAGTTATTTCCAATATATCTCCTCTGCAACACATTACTCAGCAAGGTAGATGCTAAGGATTTTGGGATTCATGGCAGCCACCATCCCTATGCTTCCCCAGCCAGACATCCCAAGAGGAAAATCCAGTGGTACCTGAAATCTGTATTGTCCTAGTACTGTCACCCATTTGACGCTCTGATTCCCCTCCTCCCTTGTTCTACTTTGTTGGAAGGGACAAATCATCCTCAACCCAGGACTGCCACTCATACCACCACCTCCTCTTCAACAGGTTCACATAAACACTTCGGATGAGGTGTTGGGGGGAGTCAGGGGTAGTATCATACTGAGTGCAGGAGAAATAGCAACCTCAGATGTTCTTAGTGTTTCACTGTTGCAGTCATCACCTGTGGGTTATCCCTGCTGTGGTAGCCCTCGTCCCGGCCCGAATACCAGTCAATGTTTTTGTGTGTTGGCTGCAGTCACCTGTAGTCTGACATCAGTGATATAAAGCAAGGCAGCAGATGTCATTACATCAGTCTTCAGTCTTTCTTGCTGTGGAGCCTGTAGCAGAAGCAGTTCACACAAGTGCTGGTCGGTCACTACCAGAGTTTGAATTTCAGCTGAAAACGTCTAAAGCTAAGTATCCCATTGGGGACCCTTTTTTCTTGCACAAACAGATGACCGAAAAAGTTAACAATTGTCTCACCTGTGGAAAGCAGATCCCACACCAAGACTTCCATCCTTACTGCGTCACTTGTTTAGGCCCAGACCACAAAGTCCCCCGTTGCCGGTTCTGTGCTCTCTCTAATGCGAGAACCATTCACCGTAGAGCTCTTTTTGTAAAGAGTTATTTTAGTGTTGCATCTTCGCATTCCAGCCAACAATCTGTGGGCTTTCAGCCAACAATCTGTGGGCATTCCAAAAAAAGTAGAGATAACAATAGAGACAGACCGCACAAGGCTAAGCATTATGACAACGCTACCGCTAAGCAGGTCGTCAGTTCTCCGGAATTCAGTGAGGCATTTTTGCAGCCCCTGATGCCGAATTTGATATCTACACAGGCCTCTACCAAGACCCTTTCGGAGTCTGGTATGCCGAGAAATCTTTGTCTTCCAAGCCTTTGGCTGTCTCTGCCTCGGTTGGATCTGGAGCAGCAATGCAGGCACCGGCTTCCAAGGAGGCCTTTCGCACTAACACCTTCCTGGTGGTCCCCAGATTCAAAATGCTAACCCTCCAGCAGCTGCTGCCTATGCTAACAAAAAAAATGCCTGGCTAGTGACCCTAGACCTAAAAGATGCCTACCTCCACATCCCCATAAGGGAATCCTGCAGGAAATTCCTGTGCTTCAGAGCAAGCTCACAACACTGTCAGTAATCTGCTCTGCCCTTTGATTTATCTACTGCACCCAGAGTATTCACCAAATGCTTAACCCATGCCATAGCATTTTGCAGACAAGGAAATATACAGATTTACCATTCCCTGGACAACTGCCTCATTCAGGCAGAGTGCAAAGAAAAGCTGCTCAAGGACTTTCTCTTTGTCAAATCCCTTCTAACTTCCCTAGGGTTCACCATCAACCAGAAGAAATCAAAGCAAACTCCCACCAGGAAGATCACTTTCTTGGGAGCTCTGCATCCCGAATGGCCTTCCTATCCCCAGAAAAGCAGAGCTTCCTGCCTCTCTACTTTACCCAGCTGGCTTCCAGAAGTCACCTCACTACGAGGAAGTTCCTGCAAGCTCTGGGATACATGGCATCTTGCATCCTTCTAATTCCTCTGGCCAAGCTTCACTTGAGAAAACTTCAGTGGTATCTAAAGAACCTCTGGTGTCAGCACTCTCAGCTTCTAAAGACGTCTCTCCCTCTGATCCCATGTATAAGGGCTGAGTTTCTTTGGTGGGCAGAGGCCTGTACCTGGAACAAGGGTCTTCCCTTCATCCTCCACCCTATCGGCCAGACCATCACCACTGACACCTCAGACATTGCTTGGGGCGCACACCTAGCAGGCAGGTACACCCAAGGTCTTTGGGATGCATAGCACCTTCCCTTACACATCGATCAGAAAGAAATGATGGGAGTACAAAAGGCTCTGACATCCTTCAAACCCTATCTCAGACCAGGGGTTTTCCTTATAAAAACAGACAACACCACAGTAATGTGGTATATCAACAAACTGGGGGGACCCAATCTTACCCTCTGTGCAGGCTAGCCATGAACCTCTGGCTGACAGCCGCCTCCTTGGGTCTACACCTAATTGCCCAGTACCTACCAGGAGTCAACATCCTGGCAGACCACCTAAGCAGAAACTTACTGAACCCCCGGGAATTGCAACTCCACAGGGAAATCTTTCTGCAGATCACTCAGGAGTGGGGGACTCCAGAAGTGGACCTCTTTGCTTTGCACCTCAACCACCAGCTGCAAAAGTTCTGTACCAGGGAGTGTCATCTCCTAGCTTGGAAGGTGGATGTCTTGACCTTCCCCTGGAACTCCCTCTTTGTGAACACATTCCATCTGCCTCTTATTCCCAAGGTACTGATCAGAATGAGGGAGCAGAGACCAAAGGCCATCCTTATTGCTCCAGACTGGACCAGACAACATTGGTACCCCTTACTGTGCAGCCTGACTTTACAGCCTCCCAGGCAGCTTCCCTTGATTTCAAACCTCTTGACTGAGGTTGGGGGGGGGATACTGCACCCAAGCTTGCAGACTCTCAATCTTTTAGCATGGCTTATACTTTAAGAGCGAACAAGGAGTCATTGTTAAGCAAACAGGTCCTAGACAGTATCACAGAGGCCAGAAGGCCCATCACCAGAAAATCTTATGCAGGGAAATAGAAAAGATTTTGCTCCTGGAACCAGTCCAGATGGGCCAGTACCTCACATCCTTCCATCTGTCTTATCTTGGATTATCTAGCCAAGTTACTCAAAAGTGGCCTCTCCTTCTGTTCTATTAAAATCCATCCTTGCCATTTCAGCCCATTACGATTCAGACCTACCCCTCTTCTCTCATCCTTTGATTGAACAATTCCTCAGAGGGCTTCTAATATCAGACCTCCCAGTAGGCTTCCAACGCCAGCCTGGGACCTGAATTATGTTTTAGAAAAACTAACCTTACCTCCTTTCGAACCTGCTGCTTCAACAAAATTGAAAGTTGTCTCCTGGAAGACCACCTTCCTACTAGCCATCACCTCAGCCAGAAGGGTTTCAGAACTTCAGGCACTCATGGCTATCGAGCCCTTCATCATTTTCCATGCAAAAAGGGTCTCCCTGAGGACTAACCCCTTCTTTATGCCCAAGGTGGTATCAGATGTGCCCTCAACCAGGCCGTACACCTATCCACCTTCTTCCCCAACCCTCAAAACAAGGGGAAAGAATTCTGCACTCACTAGATGTGCATAGACTACTCGAGTACTATCTGGACCGTGCTAAACCCCTCAGAAAAACAGACCAGCTGCTTGTCATCTTTGTCTCAGGAGCAGAGGGGAAGCCCATTTCCAAGCAAACTATTTCCAAATGGATATTGCACTGTATCCATTTCTGCTACAGATGTCACTCCCCCCAAGTCTATTCATACTCATTCTGCTAGAGCAGCCTCCACTTCCACAGCCTTCCTCAGAGGAATCCCTACTATGGACATCTTGGAAGCTGCCACCTGGACCTCTTTCCATACCATTACAAAGCATTACCACCTACCTCTTTTTTTCTAAGTCTAGGGCAGGGTTTGCCTCTACAGATGTTCGTGTTGCACTGTTGCAGTCCTAACCAATGGGTTATCCGGCTCCCGGTAGCCCTCGATTAGTCAGAATACTAAAGGTAAGTAAATATGACATCAGCTGTCGGTTGTAAAGGACGTCAGGACATTTGATACAAAAGGAGGCAGCCAACGTCACTTCCTCAGTCTTCCTTGCCATGGAGCCCGAAGCAGAAGCATTTTTGCACAAGTACTGATCGCAGTTTACCTTTTTGGTTTCCGACTACAAAGTTGAAGTCAACTACAGCTAAGTACCCTGTTGGGGAGCCTCTTTTCCTGCCTTAACGAATGTCAGAAAAAGTCGATAATTGTCTTACCTGTGGAAAGCAGATTCCCCGTATAGTTTTTCATTCCTATTGTATTCGTTTAGGCCTTGACCACGACATTCCTAATGTGACCTCTGTGCTTCCTTTAATCCACTTACTATTTGTCATCTGGCTAAGCTTTTAGCTAAGCATTTTGGAGTGCATCCTAAGTTTGTCGGCTTTGGATATCCCTAAGAAGCGTAAGGACAAGGACCGCAACAGGCTTCAGAAGGTCAAGTCTTCAGATGATAAGTTGGTAGTCAGTCTTGTGGTAGCCAGCCCCTGCAATCCCTGGATTTTCAACCGCAGGCCTCGGTTGAGACCATTTCAAGAATCCCTCCGGCTTCCATTTTGTCTTCTGACCTTCCTCCTGTTGCCTCTTTAGCTGGATCCGGAGCCACTAAGCTGGCTCCAGTGTCCAAGGCCTCTGTTCTTTGTTCGGACAGCAAGCTCATATCGACAACCTTTGCCACTACTTTGGCGGTTGCCAGGCCTCCCAAGTCCTTCAGACTTGCAGGTAAATCTTCCATTCATAAGCCTGTGAAGAAACAGGCTCCAGTTTCCCTTCATTCCCCTCATTCTCAAATGGTTAAAATGACTGATGACCTTTTGACTCTTATTAGGGGTTCACAGCCTCCTCCTTCAAAAAGGTGTAGGGATGTCTCTCCTGAGGCTTTCTTATTCATGTTCTGATACTTCTAGTATTTCTGCGGATGAAGAGGAAGTTTCTCAGGTTTTTTCTCCTTTTGAGAATTCAGATGCAGAGGAATCCATTCCTTCTGCTTCTCCTCCAGAGGATTTCTCTTTTGGTGATACTTTGAATACTCTCAGGGAGCATTTTAAATGGAAAAGTCAGGATTTATCCCCAAGCTAAGAAAAGGTTCAGGGAGTTTTGGATTTGCCTCAGCATAAGCCTCTGGCTATTCCTCCAATGTTGGAAGTGATTGATGAAGTTTTTCTGGAAAATTCCTTGACTCCAAATTCAGTTCCTCCTGCTCCCAGTAAACCTGATAGGTACAGTAGAGTCCCTGATTCTCATTTGTTTCTTTTTAGGAATCTGCTAGCTGATTCAGAGGTTATTTCTCAAGGGCCTAAAAGGAGTTAAGGCCACTGTTACCAAGAATCCTGTTCCTTCCGACAGGGAATTTAGGAACCTAGATAGGTGGGGTAAAAAAGTTTATACCTCTGCCACTCTTGCCATTAGGTCACCTAATTGTCTTTTTCATATGCTTAAGTATCGGCAGCATACTTTGGAGGCTATTAAGTCAAAGAGTGCAAGTGTGCCTCTTTTGGCAGAGAGTAAGGATATGCAGGAGTTGCTGAATTCTGCCAGTCTTGTCAATAAACATTTTTTACATTGTGGTTTTGACATTCTAGAAGCCTCCTGCTGGGCTCCAGCTACTGGGTCTGTTCTCAGAAGGCATGCTTGGCTCAGGGAGCAGCCCTTTCCAGAGCCTGTCAAGTCTAAGCTTTTAGATGTACCTTTACATAAGGACAGTCTTTTTGGCAGCAAAGCAGAGGAAGTGCTCAAAAAGATGGAGGATAAGGCCAAGTCTATGCAAACGGACGTTCTGCAAGTTCAACCTCCTCATTTCAGCAGGCATTATCCTTCTAAGAGTTGGATGTTTCTTGATACCAGCAGACAGAACCACTCTAGGACTAGAGGTTACAAATCTTCTAGGGGGCGGGCAGGTGGCTACCCCTCAAAGGTCTAAGCGTTGACATGCTTCCACTTCCAAGGCAGGCAGTTATAAGCCTACATCTCAATCCAAACATTCTCAATGACTCTGTCCAAACTCTGCCTGTTTCTGCTTGCCCGGAGAATCCTTTAGGGGGAAAGTTGGCCTTTTTTTGTAAATGTCTGGGCCACCATCACGGATGACAAATGGGTACTCAGAACTGTATCCCTAGGTCACAGGTTTTCTTTCCACACCTTTCCAGTACCCAAAGGATTCTTGGACACTCCTCCAAACCAAAGGGCAGGAGTAGAAAAGCAAATTTTGTCTCTGTTACATCTGGGGGCAATAGAATCAGTTCCTGCTCAGCAGGTAGGCCAGGGCTTCTATTTCAGACTTTTCATAGTTCCAAAAAAAAAAAAGGCACCTGGCATCCTATCCTAGATCCATCCATTCTGAACTCTTTCTTGGTAATTCCAAAGTTCAAAATGCTCACTCTGCATCAGTTGTTACCAATGTTAGACAAGGACTCCTGGCTAGTAACTTTGGATCTCAAAGAAGCTTATCCTGCACATCCCTATCTGGGAAAGTTGTAGGCAATACCTTCGTTTCAGAGTGGGCAAGCAACATTATCAATTCCTTGTGCTGCCCTTTGGCTTATCTAATGCTCCCAGAGTTTTCACGAAGTGCCTAGCACCAGTCATTGCTTTTTGTAGGCAGAAGAAAATTCAGATTTATCCATACTTGGACGACTGTCTAATTCAAGCAAATTCTCAAGAACAGCTGTTAAAGGATCTGGAATTTGTAAAGACTCTTCTCTGGGTTACACTCTCAACATGGAAAAATTAAAAATGGTGCCATCCAAGGAGATAACATTCCTGGGAGTGAGTCTGAACACAGCCGCCCTGATGATATATCTCACCCAGGAGAAGCAGGCAACTCTTTCAGTTTACTTCAGGGATTTGGCAAGCCTGTCCCAGCTCTTTGCAAGGAAATACCTGCAAGGTCTGGGATACATGGCCTCCTGCATTCTCATGATTCCATATGCAAGACAGCATATGAGGAAATTGCAATGGTACCTCAAGAACCTTTGGTGTCAACACACACAGGACCTGGATATGCTAATTCCTCTGCTTCCATGTCTGCAGACAGAGTTTCTATGGTGGGCGACAGCCTGTCTACAAAACAAGGGCATGCCTTTTTGCCCACCTCCTGCCATTCAAGTTCTTACCACGGACGCATCGGACTATGCCTGGGGAGCTTGGCTGGATGGCAGATGCATACAGGGACATTGGAACGCCCAGCAGATGCACCTGCACCTGCACATAAACCTAAAGGAGTTGATGGCAGTTCAGCAGGCCTTACTGGCTTTCAAGCATCTTCTTTCTCCAGGAACTCTGCTTGTCAGGACAGACAATAGTACAGTCATGTGGTACATCAAACAGGGAGGGACTCATTCTTACCCCCTGTGCAGACAGAGCATGATTCTCTGGTCCATAGCAGCATCCTTGGGCCTGCATCTCCTAGCTCAGTTTCTTCCAGGGAGACTCGATGTTTTGGCAGACCAGTTGAGCAGACAGACCCTGGATCCTCACAAGTGGCAACTGAACAGAGCAGTCTTTTACAGCATCATTCAACGTTGGGGCACTCCTCAAGTGGATCTTATCTCCTCCCCAGACAACTACCTTCTACCACTTTTTTGCAATAGACAGCATCACAGCAAGGCCTTGGAGAGTGGATGCTCTGTCCTTCCCTTGGATGCTTCTGTCAGTTTCTGCCTTCCCTCCTCTTCTTCCCAGAGTATTATTGAAGATAAGGGATGAAAGACCAAGGACTATTCTCATAGCTCCAGACTGGCCCAGACAGCATTGGTATCCACTGCTTCACCATCTCTCCCAATTTCCTCCTTGGCGTCTTCCTCTGAATCCAGATCTTTTGGTTCAGGAAGGGGGATACATTCTACATCCTCATCTTCAGTCTCTCCATTTGGCAGCATTATATGAATCAGTCCATTTCTTCCCTTTCCCAGCAGGTGGTCAATGTACTTCAGGAGGCCTAGCACTAGGAAGTCCTACGCTGGCAAATGGGAAAGATTCTCTCATTGGATGCAGGCTCGATGGGAATCTTCTTCTCAGCCTACTCTTCCTCTGATCCTGGAATTCTTGGCTGATTTGCTTCAGGGTGGTCTTTCATTTTCCTCTATCAAGATCCATGCTTCAGCCATTTCTGCTCATTGTTCTTTTGAGCAACCAGTTTTCTCTCATCCCCTGATGAAAATGTTTCTCAGAGGTGCTTGCTACTTAAAACCTCCCAGAAGGGCACCTACTCCAGCCTGGGATCTTAATTTTGTTCTAGAGAAACTCACTCTTCCTCCTTTTGAGCCAGCTGCCACTGCAGATTTAAAGTTTCTCTCTTGGAAGATTGTCTGTCTTTTGGCTATAACTTCAGCAAGGAGGGTTTTGGAGCTGCAAGATTTGATGGCTGTGGAGCCTTTTCTTATTTTCCATGCAGATCATCTCTCTCTGAGAATCAGTCCCTCTTTTATGCCTAAGGTGGTTTCTAGCCTGACTCTTCATCAGTCCATACACCTTCCTACTTTCTTTCCTAATCCTCGAAATGGAGGTAAAAAGATTCTACATTCTGTTGATGTGCACAGACTGCTCAGATTTTACCTGGACAGGACTAAAGACCTTTGGAAATCAACACAGTTATTGGTCAGTTTTGCCCCTGGAGCTCAGGGCAAAGCTATCTCTAAGCAAACCATTTCTAAGTGGATTGCACATTGTATTACTTTGTTATTCCTTTCATGGCAAGGTTCCTCCTCAAGGGGTTAGGACCCACTCCACAAGAGCAGCTTCCACTTTTGCAGCCATTTTAAGGGGTGCCCCTACTAAAGACATTTTAGAGGCTGCCACATGGTCTTCTGTTCACACTTTCACAAAACATTATAATTTGCTTTTGTTTTCTAGAACCAGGGCATGGTTTGCCACTGCTGTTCTGCAGAGCATTCTCTCCAATCTTTGATTCTGTTGGTGCCTCCTCCCTTTTCTCTGGGATTTGGTAATCAACCCATTGGTTAAGACTACAACAGTGAAACATGATGAACATAGTACAGTTGTGTACACTTACCATAAATGCAGATGTTCGAGTGTATTCATTGTTGCAGTCCTGGTTTCCCTCCCTCCATCCCCCTTATATCTTCTTCCCTTAGGGGGGACATAATCTTCCCACGATGGCTTTTAGCCACCAGGGCCAGTTTACCTTAATTCCTTGTGCTTCTGGTGGTTTAGGGCAAGAACAACTGATGTAATGGTGTCGGCTGCCTTGCTTTATAGCACTGACAACCTGACATCAGACTACAGGCAACTGCAGACGACACACAAAATCATTGTCTCTGGTATCCGAGCCGGCCGAGGGCTACCACAGCAGGGATAACCCACAGTTGATGAATGCAACAGTGAATACACTCTGACATCTACATTTATGGTAAGTGTACACAACTGTACTTTCCTGAAGGAGCATATCTGTCTGAAAGAAATGAGTGCTCTTCTGTAGAGTCTTCAGAATTTCACCCATTTTGGAAAACCAAGCCACTCCTAGTATACACAGATGATTCCACAGTCATGTGGTACATAAAGAGGATTGCACCAGGTCTTACTAACTGTGTAGGTTATCACAGGTGGCATGGAATTTGGCAACCCAAATGAACATCATGCTCATAACCACATACATCCCCTTCTCTGGACAGTGCTAGCCAACTTCCTAAACTGCTCCTTGGAGGACCCCCTTGAATGGACTTTGACATCATCAGATAATCTGTTTATTTTCATTCTTCCTCAATGAATGGGTCTCTGATCCAACTCTGCTGCTTTTCTCTAGATTCTAGGATCGGACTCTCAAGCTCCTCTTTTTACCCATAATGCTCCTAACCACTGCAATACCTCAGATCTCATTTGCTGCTCTAACAATTTGGTCAGGATTGTGTTATCTCGTGCTCTCAGCAGTTTTTGTAGTTTGGGTATAGTGAGTAAAACTTGTAGTTTAACTTAATTTCCTCCATCTTTCTGATAGCATCCTCTCTTTACAGCTAAATTAGTTTTATACTTCTTTTTGACCTGTACAGTTCCTTGGTATTTTCCCTTACCATAGCTGGTAAAGTTTTCCCTTCTTCCTCTACCTACTGTGTGAGGTGGTGTATTTACCATTGTTGGTATAATATTTCCATTTTTTTCGTCTATCACTAAAAAAAAAAAAAAAAAAAGCCTTCTGTACTTGAATGACTTTTTGCTATTAGGCATTCCTCATAGCATGGCTGAATCAAAGCCTTCTTGATTTAAAAAGTGCACTTCCTCTGGGCACAAGATATTTAACCCTGATGCCCAGAGGGACGTTTATTGTTTAGGCTCCACTCAACTAGATACTGCTTGTAATATCTCTGCTGGTTTCAATGCCATAGCCATCAGTGATCATTGCAACGAAGGCCCTTATTCCTGCTTCTGCTCCATCTACTGTGTGTGCTTCAAGGGCTCAAACTCCCTTCAGAAATCCAAATCCACAGAGCCCAAGAAGCGTAGAAAGCACTTTCCTGTCAGGTCTCCCAAATCTGCTCTGACATCAGAGCCCCCAGCTAAGATTTCCAAACACACTAATCTGAAACCCTCAGATCCAGCACCTTATCACACAAAGTCTCCTTGGCTCCAAAGCCCCCACTTCTGTCCAGAGCTAGTGTCTCCTAGGCTGAGATCTGGTTTCCTGCAAGAGACTCCAAGAAAGTCTTCTTGATTACCTTCCCCTTTCTCTTCCATCAGGTCCTCACAAAGTCTTTTCAAGGCAGAGGTGGATAGGATGATGAGAAAATTAATCAGAGAACAGATCCAGATGGGGGCCTTACTGTTTCAGTTTCCCATCAGATCCATGAGCTTTAAACCTACCTCAGATACCATCTCTCCAATCCGACCTTCTGTTTCAGAGCGCTCGGATCCAAGATCTTCAGGAGTTGAACTCTCTGGTCTGAAGATGCCTTTTTCATCAACTCTGACTACTTCCCTGTTCATTTTTCTCCAACTCCTCATGAGCAGGACTTATCTCAGAGCCCAAGCATCTATGTTGAATCCAAGAGAATGATCTTGACTCCAAAGCTTTTGGAGCTGTTGCTTCCCTGCTGTGCTTCAGCGCTGGACAGCTCACCTCAGACTCCTCTCTCGGAGAGGAGGGTTCGGAAGGGCCCTGGTTTGTCTGATCTGAAAGTTTCAGCTCCAGTTAGATTGGCTTTGGCTTTTACTGGTCCCTCTGCCTTCGAGGTGGTGGAGAGGGTATTTTCTCACCCGAGAGCTGTCTCGACTCTTACCCCTTCAAATCCAGTTCCTGTTCCCTTTTCGGATCCTGTTTGAATCTCTGCATCATATACCACAGGGACAGCCAGCCTGTAAGAGCTTCCAGGCAGTTCTCAATTAGGGAACTCCCCACCTCTTCTGATACCTCTCCAGAGCATCCCACTGAAGAGGTCCCCTGAAGTTGTGCAAAAGAAGGCACTTAGATTCCCCTCAGGACTCTCTGATAGAGGACTCTGATTTCAATGAAGGGGACTGATCCCTAGATCTCCACCAGAGGATGTCTCCTTTAGAGACATTCTAGAAATACTACTCCAAAAACTTGGGTTGGTCTTCCCAAACCCCTTCCCAGGAAGAGTCTGTGTTTCTAGAAGCCTTCAGATGTTTGGCCCATCTACATCTTGGGTTACCTCATTAGCAGATGTGCTTATAGATCTAGTCTCCCACTGGGTATGAAAACAAGACACTGTAGACCTGATTCCCAGGCATCCAGATAAGATTCTTGGAGCACCTAAAAACAATACTGGAGTAAGGGAATTTCCATAGATGCTGTGGTGGTTTTGGCAGCCATAATTGGAAATCTAGGCTGTTGGACTGTTATGGGAAGTGAGTTTATGCCTCAGTGACCTTTGCCTTACAGTCACTTAAACTGCCTGGCACATTTCATTAGATTACAGAGGGACTTAGTTAAGGAACTCTCTAACTGTACCCCTTGGTACATGTCGGAGAAGGAAGAGAAGACTTATTCTTCACAACTGGCCACCCTACAATCTATATCGAATCTATCCATGAGGTTAATCTCTCATGCAGCTAAGGATTCCTTATGGGCAACAGGTTCAAGCATAGCCATTAGAAGACATGCATGTATGTGATTGTGTGACTTTGTGGAGCCCTTTAAAGCATCATTTATCGATGCTCCCTTTGATGGATCTTCTCTGTTTGGGCCCACTGTTAGAATGCACTTTCCCACAGTGAGTAAGATGGAAAGACCTTTTCTGCCATTGGAATCTGTTTTTCTACCCTGCAGAGACCTTTTTGATAGGAATCAGTGCACTGGTAAGAAAATGTGGTTCCAGAAATCTCAAGGACCTTCTCAGTCTTGCAGGCATTCCTCCCCTAGAGGCAGAGGGGGAAATAATAACAATGGTAGACACAGCTCATGCAACAGTGGAGGTCCGTAAAACCAAGGCTTCCAAGATTCTTTCAGAAAGGCCAATTCAGCTGTCCTGAAAGATTGTCTGACTGTTCTTCTCTGGAGGCAGTTCGGGGGGACTTGTCTTTGCACCAAAAAGTGTGAACAGCCATCACAAATGATAGAGTAGTATGCAGAGGATATTTCATTCAGTTTGTGTAAGTTCCCTCAATGCTAAGAAAATGTTTCCCTGATGTTCCACCCAGTCAGTGGGAGTTAGCAGCTGTGGAAGTTCAAAAACCGCTAGACAAAAAAGTCATCCAAGTGGTCTCTCCAGACCAAAGAGGATCCAGATTTTACTCAATTTTCTTTTTAGTGCCAGAAAAAACAGGGGACCCGAGATCTATCTTGGATCTCACTTATCTGAACCAGTTTGTAAAGAACTCCCAAGTTCCAGATGGTCACGGTTCAGTCCATTCTGCCTCTTACAAAAGGACGTTTGGATGTGTTGTATAGATAGAGCTTCAGGATCAAGATAAACAGACCCTGTCAAAGACATCTATGCTTCTGGTTGGGAGCCAACCATTACCAGTTCAGAGCCCTTCAATCTCTCCACAACCCCAAAGGTATTCACCAAGTGCTTTGCAGTGGTAGCAGCTCATATCAGACTGCATGGATTCAGTATGTTTCCCTATTTAGACAACTGGCTTTTCACCACACCAACCAGGCATCTTCCACTAAAAGCCAGGGATTACTTACTGCAATTATCTCAATCCCTGAGGATCACAATCAGTCTTTCAAAGTCCCATCTTCAACTTTATGGGTCTCGTCTGGATAGCAGTCAGTCATCTCACTCTCTTACCACAAAAGAGTTCTTACCTTGAAATTGCATGCCAGACAGATCCTTTCCCTCACCCCAGCAAAAATGGTTCTCAAAGCCCTGGGATCAGTGGCTGCAGCGATTACCTTGATACCTACTGCTCATCTTCACATGCAAATCCACCAGTGTGCACTAGCAGTATAATGGTCCATTCTTCGGCGACCCTTGCAACACCCTTTAAAACTGTCTCAAGTTTGCAAGGACCCCCTACTGTGGTGGATTCAATCAAATGAGATTTGTCAAGGGACATCCCTTTACCCTTTTTTCCAAAAAACAAGTAATCTCCGTGGTATCCCCGAAGTCTCAAAACAACTCACTAAAGTGTAGTGGGTCTAAAAACAAAACAGTGTAAGAAACTTCTCTGTGTGGAAGATTTTCAGTCCATATATTTCTAGTTAATCACTGTATATTAATCAGATCAGACAATAGTAGTAGAAGTAGCGAACATAAACTCATCAAGTCAAAAAGTAATAATAGAAAATATATAATTCTACAGTATTACTAAGTATTCAAAAGTAATCCAAGCAAGGCAGGCAGTCTGTTTCCAGTCGAAAATCCTTTATTAAGTACACAGACAAGCGATCCAAGTAAAACAAAAATAGAGTAATAATTTCCTCACAAGCTTTCTAAATATATATATATATATATATATATATATATATATATATATACTTTTTATCAGGCATGGGAGTGGTTTACTGTGCTGTAAAACAAAGTGTTATTGGTACACATGTTAAATTCACATCCCTTTCCCCATCAGTGTGGCATTCGAGCTGGTCCTGCCCTTCCTAGTAGCTGTCATAATAATATATAGCCCTAATGTACTTTAATGGTACATCTTATTTAACCAAATTATTAAGTCTGTGATGTTATACAAGGCAATATACTACATGGCTGGAAATATATCAACCTTAGTTCATTTTGCGATCAAAAATTATATATAAATATATACATACACATTTTGCATGTGAAAATCAGTTTCTATTTTCATAAACTATTGTTAACATAGATCGCTTTCGTCTTTCTAGACTTCTTCAGGTCTGTGTACAAGAACCCTAAAAACCTATATAATTGTATAATTAGTTAGTATTGTTATTACCATCATTTTGAATAAAGTGGAAAAAAAGAGAACCAGAAAAAAGTAAAAAAATATATCTATGATGATGGAAACAAAATATACACTTAAATGTCAAATGATTTAAAATGGTATTTAAAACCAATTTGTAGAAAAAAATAAAATAAAATACACTTAGTCATGTAAACAATGTGGCAATTTTCTAAGTTCCAGTGCACTTTTAATTGAACAGTAGTAGTTTAGTCCAGGCTTTCTAAAAGAGTTCGGCTTTAATTGCCACATGAGATCCTGTTTCTCCGGAATATGCGGGATGTCTCCTTCAAGATCACCCATGTCTATGCGATCCAGGATCTGTAGCTTAAACCTGTGTGTCTTTTATGAAGAGAAAGGTGTTTGGCTTGTGCATTATTTTTACATCCAGAGCGGATTTCTGACAGATGACATGAAATCCTTCGCTTGAGATTATTTACAGTCTTGCCCACATAGAATGCATCACATTCATTGCACTGTGCCCTGTAAATTACTTTTTTAGTGTTAGTCACCCCTGCACTGGTTTTAATGATCTTCTTTAAATAAGAACAATAAAAACTATCACCTTGCTTTATAAATATACAAAATGTACAATTAGTTTCACATCTTTTAGTGCTTTTCTCACATGGTCTAGGTTTAAATTCAACAAAACTTCTAATATTCCTGGCCTTCCTATAAACAAATGATGGGGCTTCACCTAAGATGTTAATCAGAAAAGGGTTTCCTGTGACAATGTCCCAGTTTTCTTCAATAATAGTTTTGATACTGTGATAATCCAAAGTTTATGTCAGGATACAGCTATTTTTGCATTTGTTATTCTCTGTGGGATTACTTAACATTTTTCTACTGGGGAGGTTGAGTGAAGGTGCTTTCAGTCCTTTTCAGTTCTATAATGGGTTCCAGGATGTTTTTTAACATCTGACTTTCATAGCCTCTCACTAGAAAATCATTCTCTAAGTTGTTCAGGTTTCTCAAAAATGGTTCCATCTCTGTGGTGATTCGAGCTAATCTATAGCCTTGGGATTTCACTACATTATACTTGGTTTTTGTAGGATGTAGACTTTTACTGTGGAGTAATAAGTTAACCCTCAATGGTTTTTTGAACAGATCAGTGGTGATTCTGTTATTGTTGATGTCCTTGGAAATCTGCATATCTAAGAAAGTGGTTGAAGTACAGCTATGGGAAGAGGTAAACTTCAGGAAGGGGGTTGTTTGATTGAGGTAAGTGATAAAATCTCCAAGCTGCAAGGTGTCACCTTCCCACACAATAAAGACATCGTCAATAAAACGTTAAATAGCATGTGATACGCTGCATGTAGTCTGTGTTGTTTAACACAAAGTCCTCCTCCCATTTGCCTAGGGCTATGTTAGCTATGCTGGGAGCCATGGCAGCCCCCATTGCTATACCAGTTTTTTGTTTGTAGTGTTTGCCATTGAAAGTAAAGAAATTGAAGTCCAGTACAAGATTAATGAGCTTGCTTTCTGTGCCTGTGTACCCTGATTATGTTTCTTAAAAGACTCCATAGCCGCTGTTATACAGTAATTGTGAGGGAGCACTGTGTACAAGGATTCCACATCAATAGTTACCAAAATACTGTCAGCTTCCACTGTAATGTTTTTTATTTTCTTCAAAAAATCCATTGAATCTTTTATGTATGACTTATTCTTTTCTGCTAGAGGTTTCAGCAAGTAATCAAGGTAAATGGCTGTGGCTTCAGTAAGGGAACCTCCACTTGCTACCACCGGTCTATAAGATGGGTCTTCTCTGTTCTTGTGTGGCTTTGGTATTCCAAAAAAGTAAGGTAAGCGTGGGCATGGGCTCCATAAATAATTATAAAGATTTTCAGTGATAAGTTTTTCTTGCCATAATGTGGTGAGGTTAGTGTTCCATAAATCAGATGCTCTTTTTATGTCATCCATGGTAAATAACTCATAAAATCTGTTATCCTCCAGCATGTTCTCTATCTTTTGGTTGTAGCTAGTGGTATCAGTCACAAGTATACCTCCTCCCTTGTCTGCCTTCATTACACGCCTGGATTTATCATTGCCTAGCTCAAACAATGCTTTTCTTTCTCCCTGTGTTAAGTTATAAAGTTTTTTCTTTGGAGGTTTTTTAAGCAGTTTCCTGATATCCATCTTGCATTTCACTTCGAAAGCAGCTAGTGTTTGATGTAGTGGTGGACAATAGCTGCTAGGCCTTTTTATAGTTTCATCAATAGGCTTATTTTCAGTGTCATTACTTTTTCCATGAAACTGTACCCTTAAGTTGAGCTTCCTCACAAACATTTTAATGTCTATCAGTACTTGAGCTACCTCACTCCTGCAGCTTGGTACAAAAGTAAGTCCTTTGGACAACACACTTTTTTCCTCTTCAGTCAATGCTTTAACAGAGTGGTTCCAGATAAGTGGAGCACCTGTTATTGTGGTGCCTGTTGTTGTTGTTAATTGTACCTGTTATTGTGGCTGTTTCCTCTGTCTGAGCCTGGGACCTGGGTTGTAGTCGAGGTTCCAGTTGGGATTGCCCAGGTGTTGTATTTCCCTCACCCCTGTCCACTGTTTTGTTCTCCTGTCTCCCTGGGAGTTTGTGGATAGTGTATAAGACCTCTGGAATTCCTCCTCTGCTTTCTGGAATCTCGGTGGGTTGTAGTAGTATTCCTCGCTGTGGCTGTGGTATGGGGGGACCTGGTAAGAGGGACAAGTTCTGGGGCTCTGGTAGTGGTCGTTGTTCTGGTACTGGTGCTGGCTTTGGTATTGGTGTGGTGGTTGATGTCTGTGCTGTCGATATTGGTCTTCCTGAAGAAACTGGTCTCTGTGATGGTGTTGCTGCTCCTGGTAGCTGGATTGTCTGTGGTCCCGGTTGTCCTGGTAGTCCTGTAATTCGTCCTGTAGAACTCTCTGTCTGTTCTGGTTGCTTCTGTGGCTTATGTTCCTGTCCTGATCCTTCTGTGATGTCAAAGGCTTCTGCGGAGTGTTGATAGCCAGAGGGGATTGGGATTGTAGAGAATGAGATGTTGGAGGGGCAGTCTCCTGGTGATCCTGTATTGTGCCCCTGTCTGGTTTCGTGCGAGGATCTCCCCTGGGAAAATCCCGTTGAGGTCTGCTGGCATGGTTATATTTTCCCTTATATCCCCTGTAATAACTAGAACCTTGTCTGTTGTTGGTTCTCCTGTTGCTGTTGACATTATTATTATACCTCCTAGTAAGTCTCCCAGGATCATATTTGTCCAGTTGATCTCGTTTCATTTTATTAATCTTTCTTTCTTTAAGGGACTGCTCATATCCTTTCACTCTTTCTTTAAGTAGCTCAAATTTAGCATCTAGGTTATTGTGGTTCTCATTTTCCAATGTTGTTTTTAAAGATGTGATGTCGGCCTTTGTAGCTTCCTGCACACTAAGGTTGTTTCTTACTAGCAGACGAATAAGTTTGTAGCTGGCATCCTCTAAAATATCTTCCCATTCCTTAGAAAGTGAATCATCCATATTTTTCCACATTGGTCTTTTGTTCAGTCTAAGTCCCCGGGGTAGTCTCTTCTTATCTATGCTTTGTTGTAAATAAATGTGTTCCCAGTAGAGACCCTGCATGCGTTTCAGTTGCTTTTCTAGTTTAGAAAAAGTCTCTGAATTCATACTTTCTAGGTCCATTCTTCCCTGTCCATTTTCTGTATCCGTTTGTATCTGATCTGCTTCTGTATCATTCCAGATAGGTACAGTTAGTAAATCTTTTAGCCTGTCATTATCCATGTCTTAAAATGCTAGAATTCCACACCGATTCAGGGATCCTTTAATGGAACAAAAACCTTGGTCTCAGAAACCAAAGTACCAACAAAAAACAAGTAATCTCCGTGGTATCCCCAAAGTCTCAAAACAACCCACTAAAGTGTAGTGGGTCTAAAAACAAAACAGTGTAAGAAACTTCTCTGTGTGGAAGATTTTCAGTCTATATATTTCTAGTTAATCACTGTATATTAATCAGATCAGACAGTAGTAGTAGAAGTAGCGAACGTAAACTCGTCAAGTCAAAAAGTAATAGAAAATATATAATTCTACAGTATTACTAAGTATTCAAAAGTAATCCAAGCAAGGCAGGCAGTCTGTTTCCAGTCGAAAATCCGTTATTAAGTACACAGACAAGCGATCCAAGTAAAACAAAAATAGAGTAATAATTTCCTCACAAGCTTTCTAAATATATATATACTTTTTATCAGGCATGGCAAACACTACAAACAAAAAACTGGTATAGCAATGGGGGCTGCCATGGCTCCCAGCATAGCTAACACAGCCCTAGGCAAATGGGAGGAGGACTTTGTGTTAAACAACACAGACTACATGCAGCATATCACATGCTATTTACATTTTATTGACGATGTCTTTATTGTGTGGGAAGGTGACACCTTGCAGCTTGGAGATTTTATCACTTACCTCAATCAAACAACCCCCTTCCTGAAGTTTACCTCTTCCCATAGCTGTACTTCAACCACTTTCTTAGATATGCAGATTTCCAAGGACATCAGCAATAACAGAATCACCACTGATCTATTCAGAAAACCAACAAGGGTTAACTTATTTCTCCACAGTAAAAGTCTACATCCTACAAAAACCAAGTATAATGTAGTGAAATCCCAAGGCTATAGATTAGCTCGAATCACCACAGAGATGGAACCATTTTTGAGAAACCTGAACAACTTAGAGAATGATTTTCTAGTGAGAGGCTATGAAAGTCAGATGTTAAAACATCCTGGAACCCATTATAGAACTGAAAAGGACTGAAGCACCTTCACTCAACCTCCCCAGTAGAAAAATGTTAAGTAATCCCACAGAGAATAACAAATGCAAAAATAGCTGTATCCTGACATACACTTTGGATTATCACAGTATCAAAAATATTATTGAAGAAAACTGGGACATTGTCACAGGAAACCCTTTTCTGATTAACATCTTAGGTGAAGCCCCATCATTTGTTTATAGGAAGGCCAGGAATATTAGAAGTTTTGTTGAATTTAAACCTAGACCATGTGAGAAAAGCACTAAAAGATGTGAAACTAATTGTACATTTTGTATATTTATACAGCAAGGTGATAGTTTTTATTGCCCTTATTTAAAGAAGATTATTAAAACCAGTGCAGGGGGTGACTGTAACACTAAAAAAGTAATTTACAGGGCACAGTAATGTGATGCTTTCTATGCGGGCAAGACTGTAAATAAACTCAAGTGAAGGATTTCATGTCATCTGTCAGAAATCCGCTCTGGATGTAAAAATAATGCACTAGCCAAACACCTTTCTCTTCATAAAAGACACACAGGTTTTAAGTTCCAAATCCTGGATCGTATAGACATGGGTGATCTTGAAGGAGACATCCCGAATATTCTGGAGAAACAGGAACTCATGTGGCAATTAAAGCTGAACTCTTTTAGAAAGCCTGGACTAAACTACTACTGTTCAATTAAAAGTGCACTGGAACTTAAAAAATTGCCACATTGTTTACATGACTTAAGTGTATTTTATTTTATTTTTTTCTACAAATTGGTTTTAAATACCATTTTAAATCATTTGACATTGAAGTGTATATTTTGTTTCCATTATCATACATATATTTTTTTACTTTTTTCTGGTTCTCTTTTTTCCACTTTATTCAAAATGATGGTAATAACAATACTAACTAATTATACAATTATATAGTTTTTTAGGGTTCTTGTACACAGACCTGAAGAAGTCTAGAAGGACGAAAGCGATCTTTGTTAACAATAGTTTATGAAAATAGAAACTGATTTTTACATGCAAAATGTATATGTATATATTTATATATAATTTTTGATCGCAAAATGAACTAAGGTTGATATATTTCCAGCCATGTAGTATATTGCCTTGTATAAAATCACAGACTTAATAATTTGGTTAAATAAGATGTACTATTAAAGTGCATTAGGGCTATATATTATTATGACAGCTACTAGGTAGGGCAGGACCAGCTCGAATGTCACACTGATGGGGGAAGGGATGTGAATTTAACAGGTGTACCAATAACACTTTGTTTTACAGCACAGTAAACTACTCCCATGCCTGATAAAAAGTATATATATATTTAGAAAGCTTGTGAGGAAATTACTACTCTATTTTTGTTTTACTTGGATCGCTTGTCTGTGTACTTAAAGGATTTTCGACTGGAAACAGACTGCCTGCCTTGCTTGGATTACTTTCGAATATTTAGTAATACTGTAGAATTATATATTTTCTATTATTACTTTTTGACTTGACGAGTTTACGTTCGCTACTTCTACTACTACTGTCTGATCTGATTAATATACAGTGATTAACTAGAAATATATGGACTGAAAATCTTCCACACAGAGAAGTTTCTTACACTGTTTTGTTTATCCTTTTTTCCCCAACAGCCACCGATGCTGCCCAGTTGGGGTGGGGGCATACTTGGGACAGCATGTGGTCCCCAGAAGAGACCACATTGTATATATATGTCTTGGAAATTAATGGTTCTTTTGGAGTTGCAGGCCCTTCATAACTCTTCCTCTGGGGACAATTGCTATCCAGTTTTCCATACAATCATCCTTCAGTGTGGCTCTCCTCAGTTAAACCTCTTTGCTTCCTCTTGCAAATATTTTTCTCAAGGCACAAAAGAAAACACCCACGCTCCTTTTACTGGCAACATTTTGGCTAAAACAGCATTGGTTTTCCCCTGCAATTTCACCTGACAAAGGGAAATTACAATAAAATTGTTTAAACCGAACCAAAGTCAACAGAAAGGATTGCTGCTCCACCCAAGTCTTTCATCTCTCAACCTGACCCAGTAGATAGGATTTTAATTCCTCAGACGCTTCTCAGAAGATGTTGTTCAGGTCCTACAAGAGGCCAGGAGACCCACTACTAGATCATCTTAAACTAAATGGAAAAGGTTTTCCTATTGGTGGCACAAACAGTCATGTCCCACTCTTATCACATGTTTCTGCTGTACTGCAGTAGCTGTGCAAACTTCTACCCGGCTTGGCATACTCTTCTATAAAAACTCATCTGCTATTAATGACTGCCCCCCTCTTAGGCCTCCACTTATGGCGAGGGCTGAAGTCAAGTATATCCTCAGGGCGAGTCCTCATATTAATCCATCAAGGAAACACATGTCAGCCCTTTGGGGCCTCAATTTCATGCTGGAAAAGTGCCTCCCTTTGAACCAGCAACTTTCATTTCTGTAAAATTCACAAATTAGAAAACCATCTTCCCCTTGGAGAGTTCGAGTTACAAGCCCTCATAGCCATTCCCTCTTTTCTTATTTTTCACAGGGACATCAAGCAAATAGTGCCTTCCAAACTAAATCCTGGAGGTAAATCCCCTTCCTGTCGTTGGGGAACCACCTCAGAAAACCTCTGTAAAAAACTACACCAGTCTAAAAACTCATGGCTTACAGGAAAAATGACTAACAAGTATCCCTGTTGAAGTACCATCTTCTGCAAAAGAATATAGTAGTGGAAAGATCCTTTGAAGTATCACACAACAGAAAGGTGGTTAAAAATGAAAGTAGGAGTTTAAAAGATGCTTCTTGTCTGAAGACATCTCTTTATTTGTAAATACTACAGAGGTAGATGAACACTGCTCAGATAATGTGTTACAGCTTCTAACAACATGCACTTATTTCAGCTGTTCAGAGAGGGGAAATTCTTCGAGATATGTCCACCCTCAGGGGTAGTGTCATCAGTTGGGGAATGTATCACCATTGGAGGTGTGCATGGTCTAGAACATTGCCTTGCCAAACAAGTTTTACTCCTTTCCAGAGACTTTTAGCAGCTACTTTTCAATTGCATCTAATGAAAGGTAAATCTACTCAAATCTTAAAAATAAGTGCAAAATCAAGTACATTTTGGGGAAAAAACATTGTGCCTTAATTTCACTTTCTACCCTATAGTTATTTTTATTATAAAACCAATCTAAGTATTGCCTAGGCAAAGATACCACTTTCCAGCAAATTACATTCCTGTCTTAAACCAGTATAAACTGATAAAACAAAAAGGAGTGAAAATTGCTAGGTATGTTGACTTATCAATTAATACAGAGAGAGACTCTCAATTTTTTAGAGCTGATTCTGCATCACTTTCGTGTACCGTAGTCAGATCTCCCTGTGGTGGTTGGGTCTACATTCATCTGCCCATTCCTATAGCTGATAGTTCCAGTGTTAGATGTGTTCAATTAAAATGGGTTAAATATTGGTAATGATCTGGGGTTGATTTAGGGCCTTGTGGGTGACACGTTGCTCACTTGGTAGTTATTTAGCCCAATAAGAGATGGCTCTGTTTAGGCTGTTGGAGTTGCATCTTTAATCTTTTTATATAAAAACTGATCCAGGTTACTGAGAAATATATAAAAGAAATTATATATGTACACACACACACATATATACTGTTCATTCTCTCAAGTTCATTAAAATTTATGGTGGTCCAGTCTCCCAAGGTTCAATACGCAGTTAATAGAAAATAGGTATTCAAGCCTCGTTGTGTTCCTGCTCTGTCGAATCTGCCATTCTAATTCCTTCTCATCTGTCATTTTTATTGCCGTCCAGGTCTTCATAGTGGATTTTGTCAATGACATGAAAAGTGAAGTTGTGTTGTGTCCTTCTGCTGATGACCCCCTGTTATGTCTCTCTCTTCTGATAGACCCTCTAAACTTTTGCCTTCTATTAAACTACTTCCGTCAGACAGGGTCAGTAGAGCTGTGAAACAGCTAGGCAAATAGGTACATACTACTGCCACCTTGGCCCTTCTGGTTAGTAATTACCAAACACATATGGCCCAGTATGATTTAGCCATTTTTTCTTGGGCTTCCCGGGCTATCTCAAACCTCCCTGATTCCGAAGGGAAGGCTTTGTCCCTCGCTTTACTGGACCACTCTATTAAATGTAGTTATGGTGCAGTTGATGCCTCCTCTAGGTTAGCTGATTTTGGTTTTGTTTTGAGACGTTACTCTTGGCTTCGTCTCCAGCCTTTGCTTGATGATAGTAAGGTTAAACTGTTGGATGTTCCTCTTGATAATAAGAACCTGTTTGGTTCTACAGCTGCTGAACTTTTTAAGTTTCTTCAGGATAAAGGTAAGGCCTTGCAGGGATTGAAGCATTTTTGTCTCCTATTCCCTAAGTTCCAGAGAAATTATCCATATAAATCTGCCTTTGTTCACAGCCTGTCCACCCAGAGGTAGGAAGAGAGGTGGGTCCACCCTGCTAAGTCTTCTCATACTCCTACCTCCTTTTCAAGACAAGCCAAGTTCTGTCTTGCTGTTTCCTCTTTTCTTGAGTAGGTTCCCTTATCTCTGTCTTTCCCTGTCCCTTCCCAATTGGTCAAGGGTCACTAAAGATTCAAGTTCTGTCATCCATCAGGGATACTTCTTGGTATGGAAATCCCTTCCTCCTTTTTTGGGCATCCCTCAGCCTCCTCAGGAACAGCCTTCTTTCATCCCAGATCTGTTTCAGGGCCCTTTGGCCCAAGACACCATTCAAGCTGTTCCCCCTTACCAGGAGGGGAAGGCAGTTTTATTCCAGAATGTTTCAGGTTCCCAGGAAGGAAGGTATCTGAAGACCCATTCTGGACCTTTCTCAGCTCAACACCTTTCTGAAGGTCCCTTCCTTTTGGATGTTATCCCTTTGGACCCTGTTTCCTTTTCTACTTCCCCAGGCTTTCCTAGTCTCCCTGGATCTCAAGCATGTTTATCCTCCTATCCTAGTTCATCCCCTTTTCAGGATGTTTTTGCATTTCTCTGTTTTCTTTGCATTATCAGATGTTCATCGTGTTTCACTGTTGCAGTCATCACTGTAGGGTTCTTCCTGCCGGCAGGCAGCCCTTATTCGGCCAGAATCCCAAAGTCTGGGTCCGGCGTCGGCTGTTCAGTCATGCTCCCTGACGTCAGAGCGCCAAGAGTACAAAGCTGCCAGCCGACACCATGTTCTCCAGTCTTTCTTGCCGTGCAGTGGAAGCAGTTTGCAAGTGCCGGTTGGCTGACTCCTGATATTTTTTTTTCGTACTTCAGTCCGAAGACTTACTTCTTCTCAAAGCTAAGTACCCCGTTGGGGAAACTTTTTTCTTGCTCCAGTCCGATGTCAGAAAAAGTTAATAATTGTATTTCTTGTGGGAAGCAAATACCTCTTAAGGATTTCTACTCTTACTGTATTCCTTGTTTAGGCCCTGACCACGATGTAGCTAGTTGTCGGTTTTGTGCTAGATTTAACCAACGTGCGATTAAGCGGAGGTACGATTTTGCTTTTCACTACTTTGGCAGGCGATTTAATTATAAAATGTCGTTCGATACACTTCCGACTACTGGAGTTCACAAACGACGCAAGGATAAGGACAGGCCTCCGAGGTCCAAATCAGACGGTTTACAAGCAGAGCCAGCTCCAGGTTCGGCCGTCATCAGTGAGGTGCTTTCGCAGCCCCTGTCATCAGCTATTTCAGAACCGATTGCCGAAATGGACTCCCACGAGGAGCCAACTAGGCCTTTGAGTACTCCAGCTGCAGGACCTTCAGACAATGCTCCCTCGGATGGGTCTGGAGCCGCTGTGCAGGTACCGGCTTCCGAGGGGGTTTTCAGGCCTACACAGCTTCTGATAAAGGCAAAGCCAAAGACGAAGACTCCTTCTAAATCAAAGACACCAGCCCAGGCCTCTTCTGATCCGGGACCCAAATCTCAGAAACAGCTGCTTAAAATGGCGGAGGACTTACTAACCATGATTAGGGGTTCACATCCCCCTCCAGACAAAAGGCCAAGGCAAGAATTGGATCTTGAATCCTCTGATCAGACATCTATTTCTTCAGTGTCTTCCTCTGAACAGGAATATACTTTCCCTCCTTATGAGGATTCTGATGCTGAGGAATCCATTCCATCAGCTTCTCCCCCTGAGGATTTTTCTTTTGGGGAAACTTTACATGACATGAGGGAACATTTTCACTGGGAAGGACAGGAGTACTCTGAATCTAAGGGAAGGCTTAGGGATTTCCTTCTTCTTCCCAAACATAGACCCCTGGCTATTCCTCCTATTTTGGATATTGTGGATGATGCCTTTTCTGAGGCTAATTTAACTCCTGACTCTTCCTCCAGCCCCTGCTAAGCCTGACAGATATTACAGGGTCCCTGACTCCCACCAGTTCCTTTACAAAAATCTTGCTGCTGACCCAGAAACCATTTCTCAGGGTCCTAAGGGTGTTAAGGACGCCTCTGCTAAAAACCCTATTCCGACAGATAAGGATTCCAGAGCTTTGGAGAGATGGGGCAAAAAAGTGTACACATCTGCTACTTTATCTATCAGGGCTTTAAATTGCCAATTTCATATGCTAAAATATCAGCAATTCCTGCTGTCTGTTATGAAACAAAAGCTAAGTACCATTTCTGCATGTGCAGATAATAAGGAATTACACGATTTGATGCATGCTACTGAGCAAGTGGGGAAGCATGGTTTACACTGTGGTTTTGATGCCTTGGAGGCTTCATGCAGGGCGGCTGCCACTGGCACAGTCATTAGAAGGCATGCTTGGTTAAAGCAACACAATTTACCTGATCAAGTGAAAGCTAAGTTACTGGATGCTCCTGTTCAGCATAATGTTTTGTTTGGGTCTAAGGCTGAAGAGGTGATAAAGAAAATGGAGGATAAGGCAAAATCCATGCAAACGGTTAAGGATTTCTTACGAGTTCAGCCCCCTAGATTTAGCAGAAATTGGCCAACTAAAAATTGGTCCTTTCCCAGCTCAGACAGGCCTCAGAGGGGTAGATACAGGTGCTCCAGAGGGAGGGCCCAAGCACAGACCTCTTACAGACCTAGACAGTGGAGTGCTTCCACCCCCAGGGGTGGAGAGGACAGACCTCAATCTTATAGAAAACAGGCTCAATGACTCCCCCTGCATGGCTCCAGGAACTTCTCTCCTGGAAGCCCCTCTAGGGGGAAAACTCTCTCTTTTTCAACAAAATTGGACTTACATAACCCAAGACAAGTGGGTTCTGGATGTAGTTTCAAAAGGTTACAAATTCCATTTTCATACCTTGCCAAGACCAAATGGATGGCCAGACCTACCAAAACACCAATGGGCAGAGGCATTAAACCAGGTGGGTTCCCTCATGGCTATGAGGGCCATAGAACTGGTTCCACAATCAGAGACGGGGCAAGGCTTTTACTCAAGGCTCTTTCTAGTTCTCAGAAAACAAAATTCATGGAGACCTATCCTGGATCTGTCAGTTTTAAATACTTTCCTGGAGATACCAAAGTTCAAGATGCTTACTCTGCAGCAGCTCCTGCCAATCTTGAGCAAAAATGCATAGATGGTGACATTGGATTTAAAGGAGGCTTACCTACACATCCCTATCAGACAGGAGTGCAGAAAATACCTCAGGTTCAAGGCCGGTTCGAAACATTACCAATTCTCTGCGCTGCCCTTTGGCTTGTCTACTGCGCCCTGGGTCTTCACCAAGTGCCTGGCACCAGTAGTAGCTTATTGCAGACTCCAGGGAATTCAAATTTACCCTTATCTGGACGACTGCCTTATTCAAGCAGACAGCAAGAATGTCTTACTCCAGCACCTGGAATTTGTTCAAAATCTACTCAAGTACCTGGGATTCACTGTGAACATAAAAAAGTCAAATTTGACACCCACACAACAGATAACTTTTCTGGGTGCTCTTCTAAACACAACAACCCAGATGGCTTTCCTGACATCCGAAAAACAACTACAGCTGGCTTCAACTTTCAAAACCTTGGCATTAATGTCTCAGCTAACTGCAAGGAAATTCCTGCAGGCTCTGGGTTACATGGCCTCCTGCATCCTTCTCATACCAAATGCAAGACTACATATGAGGAAAATACAATGGTACCTAAAAAAGTGTATGATCCCAGCATTGCCACAGTCTAGACACACAGATTGCTGTCTTGCCTTGCCTACAAAAGGCATTCCATTGGTGGACCACGACATGTCTTCACAACAAAGGGAAAGCCTTCAGTCTGCCTCCAGCCAGCCAAGTGTTGACCACGGATGCCTCTGATTACGCATGGGGAGCACACTTGCAGGGGAAAGGCCTGCAAGGTTATTGGACAGAGGATCAGAAGCACCTACATATCAATTTAAAAGAGATGTTAGCAGTACAGAATGCCCTCTTGGCTTTCAGGGATCTTCTACAGCCAGGACAACTACTGATATGGACAGACAACACCACAGTTATGTGGTACATAAACAAGCAAGGGGGTTCACACTCCTACCCCCTTTGCAGACTAGCCATGACTCTATGGAACACAGCTCTAGCTTGCAAAGTGGACCTACAAGCTCAGTTCCTGCCAGGGAAACAAAATATTCTGGCAGACAGCCTGAGCAGGAACCTGTCGGACCCACACGAGTGGATGCTAGACACCCAAATATTCAAGATGATTACAGAAGCCTGGGGCTACCCGGACATAGATCTATTTGCATCCCCCCTCAACCACCAGTTACAGATTTTTTGCACAAGGACATTTCACAAACTAGCATGGAAAGTGGATGCTCTCTCTTTCAGTTGGAGAAACCTCTCGGGTATGCCTTTCCTCCACTACCTCTTCTTCCACGGGTGTTATTAAAGATCAAACAGGACAAACCCAAGATGATTTTACTAGCCCCAAATTGGCCTCATCAGTTTTGGTACTCAACACTGATGAATCTATCCCAGGAGCCTCCTTGGATTTTACCTCTGATACCAAATCTTTTGTCCCAACACCAGGGCCAGGTTCTGCTCTGTCATATCAAAACTCTCAGCCTGGCAGCTTGGCAAATTCAGGGTCTATGACTATTCCTACCCTTCCCCAACAAGTCATGGATGTCATCTTAGAAGCCAGATGGCCTAGCACTAGAAAATCTTATGCAGGTAAATGAAAGAGATTTTGCACCTGGATGCATGCTCAGGATTCGGATCCTCTCATTCCTAATATCCCATTGATTTTACATTACCGGACAGACATGCTACATAAGGGTTTATCCTTCTCCTCCACAAAAATACATGCCTCAGCTATCTCTGCACATTACAATACAGACCCTCCAATCTTTTCGCATCCACTTCAGAAACAATACCTCAGAGGAGCAAAGAATTTAAGGCCCCTTAGGACACCACCCATACCTGCCTGGGACCTCAGCTATGTTCTGGAAAAACTCACTCTGCCTCCTTTTGAGCCTGCTGCCACATCTGACATTAAGTATTTATCATGGAAGACAGCTATCCTACTGGCTTTGACTTCAGCCAGGAGAGTCTCCGAGTTACAAGCTCTCATGGCTGTGGAACCTTATATTATTTTTCACCAAGATAGGGTGTCTTTAAGGACTAATCCTACTTTCATGCCTAAAGTGGTTTCCAAAGTGGCTTTAAATCAAACTATTCACCTGCCAACTTTTTTCACTAATCCACAAAATAAGGGGGAGAGGATCTTGCATTCTTTGGATGTACACAGGCAACTACGTTTTTACCTGGACAGAACCAAGGATATCAGGAAAACAGAGCAACTGTTTGTTTCTTATGCAACAAATTCTCAAGGCAAAGCTATTTCAAAACAGACCATTTCTAAATGGATTGCTCATGGAATCAGATTTTGTTACTCTCATCATGGAAAGCAAATCCCAGGAAAAATTAGAACTCACTACCAGAGCTGCTGCTACTTCAGCTGCCTTTCTCAGGGGAGTACCTACCAAAGATATTTTGGAAGTTGCAACTTGGAGTTCAGTGCATACTTTCTCTAAGCACTATAATCTCCCTCTTTACTCTAAGTCCAGGGCAGGCTTTGCTTCTGCAGTCTTGCAGGGCCTTCTAGAAGCCCCTTCTACTCTGTAACCACCACCATTTATCTCAGCTTTGGGATTCAACCCTACAGTGATGACTGCAACAGTGAAACACTATGAACATAGTACAGTTGTAACTTACCATAAATGTAGATGTTCGAGTGTCTTCACTGTTGCAGTCTGGGTTACCCACCCTCCTGTCCCCTCTTACACTTTCATTACTGTGGTTTCCTACTTTACCTTTCTTCTGAGGTGTATTTGCTACAGAGTATGGGGTTTGTTGTATGTTACATTTTTGTTTTACTATTAGCCTTCACTTTTGGGCACCTGACATCTGGGGCAAAAAAAACTGGAGAACATGGCATCGGTTGGCAGCTTTGTACTCCTGGCGCTCTGACGTCAGGGAGCATGACTGAACAGCCAACGCCGGACCCAGACTTTGGGATTCTGGCTGACCAAGGGCTGCCTGCCGGCAGGAAGAACCCTACAGTGATGACTGCAACAGTGAAGACACTCGAACATCTACATTTATGGTAAGTGTACACAACTGTACTTTCTCTGCTTTGACTTTTGGACTTTCTACTCGGCCAAGGGTATTTACCAAATGCCCCACTGCTGTGATTACTTTTTTGCAGGATGAGGGGTTCAGGTCTTTATTTATTTATAAGTTTGTGTGGATTTTCAACAGTATCTTTCCTTATTTGGATGACCTGCTTATTCAGGTTTCCTTCACTGAGATCTTGCTTTAACACCTCCAATATACTATTTGTCTCTTACAAAGCCTGGGGGGTTACAACCGTCTTCCAGAAATCATTCCTGGTTCCTTCTCTGGATCATGTGTTTCTTAGTTGCAGGCTGTAGACCATCACTATGCTGGCTTCCCTACCTCCTCCCAAGGCTCTTTCTCTAATCACCTTTTTTTCAATCTCTTCCTCTGGTTTGTTAAACCCAGGGCATTTCTCAGGGCATTAGGATTCATGGCCTCCACCATTCCTATGCCACCCTTAGCCAGACTTCATATGAGAGAACTATAGTGTTTCCTAAAGTCAGTATGGCTCCGACACTGTCATCCTCTAGATTTTCTAGTCCTCCCTCTTCCATGCCTCAAGCTTCAGTGGTGGATTCATCAGGTGTCTCAACCCGGGACTTCTTTTTCAGCCCCCATTCCCCTTTCAGGAACTTTTCTTGGTTGCCTCAGACACAGGGTGGGGAACCTCTTTTGGTTCCCTAAAGGTCCAGGGTCTCAGGCCTCATCAGAGGTCAGACCACATCAAAGTCAAGGTGATCAGAGAGCTCCTTCTCCACCCTTCAGACCTTTCATTACATCTTTCTTCCAGGGCCTCTCAAGATCATCACCGACAATACCACAGTAATGTGATACATCATAAAGCAAGGGGCGATACCATCCTACCTTCTCTATTGGCTAGCTCTTCAAGTTTGGGATCTAGCTGTCCAGTATCAAGTGACTCTTCAGGCTGTATATATTCCTTCAGAGCAAAATATAGTGGCAGATTCTCTGAGCAGGTCCAAAACACAGACTCACAAATGAATGCTTCCCAGCGATGTGTTTCTGGACATTGTCTCTCAGTGGAGTACTCCTCAGGTAGATCTTTTTGTCTCCCCTTTGAACAGACAACATCCTCTATTTTTTGCCTCCCCTTTGAACAGACAACTTCCTCTTTTTTGCACCAGAGTCTCAAGTCCCCTGGCTTGGAAGATGGACACCATATTTTTTTCATGGAAGAGCATGCTTCTCTTTGCCTTCTGTTCACTTCCTCTGATTTATTGGGTCCTGCTCAAGATGGAGCAGGACTCCCCCAAAATCTTGTTGGTGCCACCCTTTTGGTCCAGACAGCATTGGTTCCCAAAATCTTGTTGGTGCCAGCCTTATGGCCGAGACAGCATTGGTTCTTCTTTCTTCTACACCTAGCATCAGGGACATTCACCACAAGTTACCTCACAGGGTGGACCTACTCACACAAGACAGGGGGTCTCTGATCCAGCCTCCCTTATCCACTCTTCTTTTGACATTGTGGGTGATAACATTTCGATCCCTTTTGGACACGTTTTTTTCTGACAGTGTGCTTAGAGTTCTGCAGAAGGCCAGGAAATCCGCTGTGTCCTCTGTTTGGTGGCTTGCTTTGTAACAAGAATCCACTTTCTGTAGAGATCCTTCTGGTTCTCTTTTATTTGTGTAAATTGCTCCATGCTGGGTTAGCATATTCTACTGTTAAAGCTCACCTCTCAGCTATTTTTGCTTGTCTGCCTCTAACTCCTTCTCTGGCCTCTAGGTTTGAGGTCAAGCAGTTTCTTAAAGGTGTCCATCGTATTAGGCCTCCCAGCAAACCTATTCCACCTTCCTGGCACCTTAATTTTGTACTTGAAAAAACAACTCTGGCTCCTTATGAGCCTGCAACTTCAGCTTCCGTACAACATTGTATATGGAAGACAACAGTTGTTTTGACCCTTACTTCTACTAAGTGTGTGTCTGAACTCCAGGCAGTTACATCTGTTTCTACTTTTTGGTTTTTCATGGGGACAGGGTGTGTCTTCGAACTATTTCTTATTTTATGCCCAAGATGGTTAATGAGTTGTCTCAATCTATTAATTTGCCCTCCTTTATTCTTTCTCTGCAGCCTGCTAATGAGGTGTTTTGTCACACCTTGGATTTACATAGATTGCTCAGGTATTATTTAAAGAAGTCTAAGGCCATTTGCAAGTCTGACCTTTTTATTTCCTTTCATCCCAGATGTTGAGGTTTGGCTGTTTCTAAGCAAACCACATCCTTGTGGATCTCTAAGACCATTTCTTTTTGTTACTGCTTTCATGAAAAATGCCTTTCTGCCCCTGTAAAGTCTCAGTCTACCAGGGCAGTGGCATCTTCTGGTGCTTTTTTCAAAGGACTGGATACCAGTTTCATCCTTGACTGCTATTTGGACCTCTGTCCATACCTTCAGTAAACATTACAAATTTGATGTTTTTTCCCAGATCAAGAGCTGGCTTTGCCAGAGCTATCCTGCATGGGTTTCTTGAGGGTTTTTCTGGGCCTTCCTCCTGCCAAGTTTCATCTTGCACTTTTGTAGCCTGCCATTGGTAAAGAATACTGCAACAGTGATGTGGAAGGACATAGTACAGTTGTGTAAAATCTTACCATAACAGTAGATTTCTTTCTCTTTATTGTTGCAATATTCATTCCCTCCCTCCTCCCCTTCTGCTCTGTTCTTTCTTCTCCTTCTGAATGCATATGTTCCTCCTAATTCATTGGACAGTTCCTCCTGGAGCTTTTCACTTCTGAGGTATGCATGTCTATACATCACCTTCATGCTCTGCCTTCAGTAGAGAGCATATATGTAATATATGATGTCTATAAAATCACAAGACTTTGGTATACTGACTGGACGTTGGGCTACCCTTGGCAGGGAATCCCATTGGTAAAGAATACTGCAACAGTGAAGAGAAGGACATCTACTGTTATGGTAAGACTTTACACAGCTGTAATTTCTGTAGACATTCACAGACTTTAGATTTTACCTAGACAAACTAAATCCTTTAGAAAGACTGACCCAACTGTATAATTTGGCCCTGAGCTGGGCCCGCCAGTCTCAAAACAAACTTGAAGTTTCAATTTTTAAGGCTCTCTCTCTCTCTGCAGCTTCTATGATTGTAAGACCTTGCCTTCCTGCCCTACACATTCCACTAGAGCAGTGGCTTCCTCAGGGGCATTTCACAAAGGAATAGACTCCAGGTCTGTCTTATATGCAGCCACTTGCTCCTTTGTAGACACCTTTACCAAACAGTGCAAAATTGATGCTTTCAGCAGGTCCGGGGCTCAATTCTGTCCGATCTACTGGACAATTCTTCTACTCAGTAGCCAACCACCCTTCCTTCCTCCTCCAGAAATACTGCAACAGTGATTTCAGTAAGGACATAGTATAGTTGTGTACGAACTTGCCAAGATAGTAAACGTCCTACTGATCACTGTTGCAGTATTCCATCCCACCCTCCTTTCACTCTTTTCACTCACATCAGACTTCATTTTCCTCTCAACCTGTGCTGTGTTACATAGGAATTGGGGGAGTTTTCTTATCTGTTCAAGCGACACTCCTCCTAGCTGACAAGTTTCCTCTAAGTAGTCTTCAGGCTGCTGGCTTGGAAATGGTCCATAGATCCTTGCTTGTACATACATCTGCATATCGTAGAAAATACGACCTAGGGAAAGTAAAGCTTTTGTACATCAGTCGGATGTCAGCAGTGACAGCCCGTATGTCAGGAGTACTGCAACAGTGATTGGTAGGTCATATGCTGTTATGGTAAGTTCTTACACAACTGTACTTTCCTTTAATTTTTTAATGCTCAGTAACATCATGATGCGTCCATATCAAAGATGTAGACCCCCATCCTTAGTCTGCTTCCCTCTGTTTGTTAGAGGCACTTGTTTTTCAGGTGTAATTTTAGTGTTAAAACAGTCCTGCTTTAGTTTTCCTACATTGTTTTGATCAAATAACTTCTAAGGGTTTTTTGCCCCCTTAGAAGTTTACTAATGTCGTGCCGTATATTTTTTCAAGACCTGTACTAGTTTCACTTTCTGGAATATAGGTGTTTGGCAGTTTATTCAACGTTGCCACATCTACTGATTTCCCCCAACCCACCTTGTGTGAAAATGGTGTAATGCATTTTTGTTTCACTTTTGCAATGTTGCCATTTGTATCACAGGCTTCTCAGCACTGTAGAAACTCATCAGTCCATTAACTTTCAGTAGTAAACCCAAGTAAGTTAGAAAAATGTAAATTTACCAATATCAAATTGCATTTAGTGAGAGCACCACATTTTCTCATTTAAAAGTAGTGTCTTAAATTTGGATATTGCTGTTGTTTTACCTGCTCATTATACCCGTATTTATTATAATTGCTAACATTGACATTCCTAGATCAAAGTCAAAGTAGCAGACTGGGCGAGTGTCATTTAGAGACCTAGCTATATTGTTTAATGTCCATTCATTCGGTTTGCAGAACACATGTACTGTTTTTTTTTTTTCCTCTCTTCTTCACTTTTTCATATGGGTTCTGGGTGTTAGAAGTATCATTGCTGCAAGACATTAATAAACTAAGTGGAAGTGACTGCAGGCAGAGATGTCTTCAGGCAGACTTGCAGATCAGATGTGCATCTTCTGGGGGGGGGGTGAGGTTACTGCTAATGCTGTGGGACTTAGACACCCCACTCGAGAGATTATAATCCATGTTGCCTTCACATCATCAATGAAACAAACACCATCACTTCAGTTACTTTCTTAGCGATAGAAAAAAAATAAGTACTGTCTGCTTTTTGAGTGTTTGCTATTTACTGAGCTTGCTAGTTGTCTCCAGTATTTTTCCTGTACTGATTACTTCTGGTATTTTTCATATCTAGTTGCAGATTTGAAAGTGCAGCAGATGATGTCCTTCTATTCCTATGTTGCAGTATTCTAATTGTGGGATTTCCTGCCCTCAGGCGACTCGTACATCGGCTCCTTTACAAAGGCTTCAGCTTGGCTGTTGCAGCTGTGTGGGATGTCACACTTAAGGCCATATACCAGGGGCATTAAATGTGATGTCTGCATGCACAATCTCAGAACTTTTCAGCTGCAGACAGACGCATTGTGTGTTTGCTCCTTCTCATCAGATGTCTTGATAAAGCTAAGGAACCGGCTGGGTTTTTGATTTTTTCATATCCGATTGTTATTGCTTAGGCTTGGTTTGTTGTAGCAATTTATAGCCGATGTCAGGTAAAAAGGGTAAATGTCAGTGCGGACGCCAAATACCCCCTAAAGACGTCTATGATAGGTGTGTTTTTTTGTTTAGGCTGGGAGCACGACCATTGTCAATCGTTTATGCCGAAGACCCTATGCAGCCCATCTGGCCACACTAAACCTCTACTTAGAAAACCAGCTCCTTAAGCGGTTAGCCCTAAGAATGGATCCTGACTCGGAGGCCGCGTCAGAACCTCCACTTAAGAAGCCCAAGCTTCCTAGGCCTTCTTTGTCTGCCGCTCCATTACTGGATGCCCCGCCAGCTGCCAATTTAGTAGCTGAGGGGCGCCCGGCAGATCCGTCAACTTTGACCTTTGGGAAAGCTATTGCTCAGCCGACGACCAGCACGTCTACGGAGCCTACCCAGACACCGACTACCATCGACGGGGGACCAGAATCTGTGGTACCTCCGACCAGCATCCAGACTTCTGAGACAGTTCCTACTAAACCTGATTACAGGCCGGTTCCAACATCCACCCGGCTAAAAAGAATCGGAAAACCAAGCATGCCTCCTCCATTGCAGAAGGCCTACTGGATTGTCAGTCCTTCACTTCTTCCCTGATGTAGGCCTTTATGGCCCTTAGGCCTTCAGCTTCATCCTCCACTACTCTACCTTTGCACAGCCCTAGGCCTACTTCAGCCTCCCCTCCCCCCCCCCCATGACATCTCAGGTTAGGGAGGAAAAGCATGATACTTCCTTTTCCTCCTCAGAGGGCTCCATATCTTACACCTTCCAAATTGCATCTCCCCAGGACTATTATTCTCCTGATGAGGAATCTATTGAGGGGGATTCACCCCCTGAGCAGATTACATTTGGTAAGACCAGCACCAAGATGAAATATGATTTCAAATGGGATACCTCACAAATGACTGACACCCAAAAGAGGTACTTTGAGCTTCTTCAAGTTGAATCCCTCTCCCCTTCTGCTGTTCCTCCAGTTCTGCCTCCATACTTGGATGCCTTTAATTCTGTATCTAAGGCCCCAGACTCACAGCCATCTGCTCCCAAGTGCCCAGATCGCTTCTAGAAGGTGCCTGATGAGCAGAAATTCTTGTCAAACTCTTGGCAGACCCAGCAGTGATTGCCACCTACCCTGACAAGCAATCCAGGCTGCTTACCTCCGCCTCACTCTTACCCACTGATAACGACAGCAAATCTATGGATGGGATTGGTAAGAAGGTATACGCCTCCGCCACATTGGCTTTCAGAGCCATTAACTATCAGACACTCATGACTAAGTATGCACTGGACTTAGTCTCTCATGCCTCCTCCATGCTGGCTTCTATCCCTAACAGCCCCTTTAAGGCTGACATCTCCACCAAACTTTCTCTGGCTACACAAGTAGCCAGACACTCGATCTGATGCCGCTATGATGCTGCAGAAGAATCTGCTCACTCTGCAGCATCATCTTCTGTTCTCAGGAGATACTCCTGGTTGAGACTTCAGAATCTCCCAGAAGACTTCAAGTTAAAGATCTTGGATACCCCCCCCCCCCCCGGATCACAATTTCCTTTTTGGAAAACAATCTGCAGATCTCTTCAAGAATTTGCAAGAAAAAAGTAAGGAATTGCAGGACATAAAACATTTACTGGTGTCCCCCATTCCTAAGTACTACAGAAACTACCCTGCTAATGCCACCTTTGTAAGGTGAAACCCTACTCAGACGGGTACTTCCTCTTCCAGATCTAGAAAAGGTGCAAGAAAACCCACCACATCCAGACCTGCTGCACTGCATCCTCAGCCCAAACAACTCTTACAGGACAGAGGAGGCCCCAACAATGCATGAGTCCCTTGCCCACCTTACACTCTCAGCATGCCTTCCCTTCTGGCAAACCATAACCACAGACCAATGGTTACTATCCAGAATCCAAAAAGGATATTTCCTCTCCTGGAAAGAAAAAAACACCCAGGAGGGACATCCCATACCCCCCAAAAAACAGCTATATCTCCTTCCACAGGTTTTGACAGACCTGCTAGAGCTGGATACCATACAAGCTGTCCCCTCAGGACAAGAAGGAAAAGGTTTCTACTCCCATCTCTTCCTGGTCCCCAAGAAAAGACTGCCCTTGGAGACCCATCTTAGACCTCCCCTTCCTAAATCTTTACCTTCAGATGCCCACCTTCAAATTGCTGTCACTTCCCACCCTGCTACCTCTTATACCAGCCAAGGCTTTCATGGCCACCTTGGACCTAAAAGAGGCATACCTACACATACCCATCAGGACTTCCCACAGAAGATTCCTGCATTTCTCTGGACCCTCCTCTCATTTCCAATTTACTGCTTTTCCCTTTGGTTTGTCCACTGTCCTCCAAGTGTTCACGAAATGCTTAGCCCCGGCCATTGCCTTCTACAGCACTCAGAGAATTCAGATTTACTCCTATCTGGATGACATCCTAATACTGGCAGAGTCAAAAGATACCCTCTCAAATCATCTGCACTTCACCATGTCCCTTCTGCAGAATCTAGGGTTCACCCTCAACCTTCCAAAATCCTCCTTGAACCCAGACCAGGACAAGATTTTTTTAGGTTGCAGAATTCGAACTAACAAAATAAAGGCCTTTCTCCCACAGGACAAGGTACTATCCCTGACCTCCCACTTCAAGGAGATCCTACACTCTCCGACAGTAACTGTAAGGCAATTCCTTCAACTCCTGGGCTTAATGGCAGCAACCATCCCTACCATCCCTATGCTACCACTGACCAGAATGCATATGCGCAAGCTACAGTGGTACCTCAAAAACATTTGGTCCCAGCACCTGAATCACTTGGAACAAATAATTCCCCTCCTTTCCTGTCTAAAGGAAGAAATCAGCTGGTGGATCCAACAAGTCCAGCTAAACCCGGGACTTCCACTTCAGCCCCCCCCTCCAACACAAGTAATGCATACAGATGCCTCAGATTCAAGTTGGGGTGCAACAATGGCATCTTACAGGGTTCAAGCAAATTGGCACCCTTCCTTAAAAGCCAAACACGTCAATGTCAGAGAAATGACAGCAGTCTTCTTAGCACTAAAAAACTTTACCCCTCTGCTTCTACCAGGGGTGGTTCTAATAATAACAGACAATACCACTGTAATGTGGTAATTTAACAAACAGGGAGGGACAAAGTCATATCAGCTGTGCAGACTAACCCTGCTGATATGGGACCTAGCCTCTCGCCACAACTTGTCCCTGCAGGCAACATACATCCCCTTGCAGAACAAGCAAGCAAGCAGATCTCCTAAGTATGACGTCCTCTCCACAACACAAATGGATGCTGGACAGAACTGTCTCCCTAGATATAGTCCACCGGTGGGGCACTCCTCAAATAGACCTGTTTGCCTCCCCTCAGAACAGGCTCAAAGGACCTACTCCCCTCTAGCCTGGAGAGTAGACGCTTTCAACATCTCCTGGGAGGGGAAGTTTTTTTTATGCCTTTCCACTGATTCAGAAAGTCCTCCTGAAAATCAGGAAGGAGAAACCGAAAATTTTGTTAGTGACTCCCTACTGGCTAAGGCATCATTGGTTCCCCCTACTTCACAATCTAGCCAAGGGCAATCACTACAGTTACCCCTCAAGGTAGACCTCCTGACATAAGAAAAAGGAACTTTCTTTCACCCACACTTGCAGATGTTGTCCCTGACACTCTGAGTGATAAACTTTTGATCCCATTCAGACACCACTACTCAGAAGATGTTCTTTCAGTCCTGAGGGAGGCCAGGAAACCTACAACAAGAAAATCATACCTAGCTAAATGGGAAAGATTTACTAAGTGGTGTCTAGCAAGGGAAGGGACCCTTGCATTGCTGATCCCCCTAGTTCTTACTTGTGTGTCAATTGATAAAAAGTGGACTTTCCTATTCTTCAGTGAAAGTACACCTTTCTGCAATATCAGCCTGCTTGCTTCTTGATCTCCCCTTACTAGCCAGGCTCGATGTAAAACTCTTCCTTAGAGGGGTGTTACACATGAGACCTCCAAAGAAGCCTATTCCTTCGCCCTGGGACCTTAACTACATCCTTGAAAAGCTTACCCAACACCCTTTTGAACCTGCTGGGACATCTTCCCTACAGATATGTACATGGAAAACAGTCCTGGTGGCTATCACATCAGCCAGAAGGCTTTCAGAGCTGCAAGCCTTAATGGCTTACCCCCCTACACCACCTTCCACAAGGACAAGGTTACCCTGAGAACTAACCCCTCCTTTATGCCCAAGGTGGTCAATGACTTGTCTCTAAACCAATCCATCCACCTACCCACTTTCTTTCCCTCTCCCACAAATGAAGGGGAGAGGATACTTCTCTCCCTGGATGTACACAGGCAACTAAGATTTTACCTGAACAAAACTAAATCCATTAGGAAATATAAACTCTTTGTTTCCTTCCACCCCAGAGCATTGGGCAAGGCAGTCTTCAAACAAAACATTGCATGTTGAATCAGGAAAGCCATCTATCTCTGCTACTCCCAACACAGAAAAAAAAAAACAGTGGGAGTAAATGCCCATTCCACAAGGGCGATGGCCGCCTCCAAGGCTTTCCTAAAAGGTCTGGACACGGCTTCCATTATGAAAGCAGTTACATGGTCCACTATCCACACTTTCACCAAACATTACAAGCTAGACCAAGTCTCCAGAGCACGTGCAGGATTCGCCAGGGCAATCCTACAGGGCTTTGTAGAATCCTCTTCTGCATCCGCCACCCTCTCATCCAGCTAAGCTGTGATACTCTCCCACAACAAGTATACTGCAACATAGGAATAGAAGGACATAAAATAGTTGTGTAAAATCTTACCATAATATGTCGTCCTCTTCCATGTTGCAGTATTCCTTCCCACCCACCAATAACCCCCTCTTCATTCTCCTTTCCTCCCGGCTTCACCCTGGACCTATCTGTTACAGAGGGACCCTAGGGTCCCATACCTGACACGATTGGCATCTTCTCTTGCTGGGCCTTCTACTCTACCTGCTGAGCTTCCAGTTCTGAGGATTGTGCATGCAGACGTCACATTTAAGGCCCCTGGTTTATGGCCTTACATGTGACATCCCATGCAGCTGCAACAGCCAAGCTGAAGCTTTTGTATAGGAGCCGACATACTAGTTGCCTGAGGGTAGGAAATCCCACAACTAGAATACTGCAACATGGAAGCGAAGGACATCTATGGTTATGGTAAGATTTTACACAACTATTCTTTCTAGTCCTAAAGGCTGCTGTTTTTTATTATGTCTTGTTTAGAAGAGAACCATAGGAGTTGAGGCATGTCTGCACTGTGCCTCATTAAGAAAATATTAATATGAGCCAAAAGTGTCAATGTTTTAATTGAGTACCATAATATTTTGGACTTAGGGGGATAACTGCATGTATCTTGGTAGGAAAATCCTTTCAGAAGAGGAGAAAAATATTTCCTTAGAAAAGGAGGAGAAGTTTATCTGAAGTACCGTAAAAAGCACACAAAATGAGAAACCCAAAATGTTAACCCCACCCAGGCTTCCTGCTTTTAGACCAAAGAGTGTGCAATTCTTTCCCCACCCCAACAGGTTTTACCCTGTAATTTTACTGCTCCAGCAAAAACTTTGTTTCTAGGGTAGTATATGTTGGAGATTTGGTTTCTGAAAAGTACTAGTAGTGATTTAATTTATAGCAGTGTTGATGTCAGTTTCAGTCCTTGGGATTCCAGGCCCACCTGGACCTGTAGTGATTCACAGTAGTCATTCTCCAGGACTTTTTGGACCCTATTGAGGTAGCAGTCCTGTCTTTCCTTTCCCCAGATGAAGTTGATTTTGCAGACCATTTTGTGGATCTGGCCAGTGGTCAACCATTGATCTTTAAAGTTTTTCATGATCACCTCACTGTTAGGTGGGAAATGGGGGCACATGGGTGAGTGGACAGAAGTCTTGTAGATGGTGGAGGATTTCTGGCTCGTTTGCATTATAAAAGCTTATAGATGAGTAGTTTAACATTCATATCAAGCACTTAGCTGCTGCACCCCCTTCTGTCTCTGAAGTTGGAAACAGAAAAATGAAACAGGTGTTAACTCTGGTATTTTTGACTGTGGTTAAGAGTGGGTTGAAAATGCACACTGTACTGACCATATTTGTTCCTTTGGTGATGACACTGTTTATTTACATTTGTTTAGTGGAATGATCCAGCTCAGCAAAACTTTTTCAGCTTAAGCTGTGGGGAAAAAACTCCTGTACAAATTATGAATTTTAATACAGTACAATACAGTTGCATTTTACTGGATAATGAACTATATACTTTGATTATTTATAAAGCCTACAGCAGGAAAAAAATGTTTTAAATTCATAAGAAGTTGATGGCGGTAACAAAGAAGTGCAAAGTTTAGAGGTGTGATTCAATACAAGCAAGGAGATGTTCTTCATTCCACATTGCTGCAGTCCTAACTATTGGGTAGTCCGCTGTCCAGTCGGCCCGAATACCAAAGTATACGGCTGACGTCGGTCACGGCGCATTAGACTGACGTCAGTACGTCAGGGTACTAATGCGCATGACCGACGTCATATCCTCAGTCTTTTTTGCCGCATGGTCCGATGCGGAAGCAGTTTTAAAGAAAATGGAGGACAAGGCTAAGTCTATGCAAACTGTTAAGGATTTTTTGCAGGTGCAGCCTCCGAAGTTTAGTAGAAATTGGCCTACTAAGGGGTGGACTTATCCTGCTTATGATTCCCAGTCTAGGGGTAGGTCTAGACGTGGTAGGGGCAGAGCTCAAGGTTCTTTTAGGCCTAGGACAGGGACTTCACCTGCTCAGACTTCTGGTGAGGGCAGGGGTCAGTCCTTTTGTAAGCAGACCCAATGACCTGCTTTTTCAGCTGCCAGTACATTCCCGCCTGGCAGCACCTCTGGGAGGAAGGCTGTCTCTTTTCAAAGAAAATTGGGATTTAATTACCCAAGACAGATGGGTTCTGGATATCATTCACCACGGTTACAGGTTTTATTTCCATACCTTGCCTCCTTTCAAAGGCATGCCAGACATTCCTCCTCTACAAAGAACAGAGGCTCACAAGCAAATTTCTCTGTTGCTCCAAATAGGGGCCATTCAGTCAGTTCCTGTGCCAGAAAGGGGCCTAGGATTTTATTCTCGCCTGTTCCTAGTACCAAAGAAGGGGAACACGTGGAGACCAATTTTGGATTTATCTATCCTCAACACTTATCTGGACATTCCCAAGTTCAAAATGTTGACGTTACAACAGCTTTTACCTCTGCTGGGCAAAGATCACTGGATGGTAACTTTAGATCTCAAGGAAGCTTACCTTCATGTGCTTATAAGACTAAGTTGCAGGAAGTATCTGCGTTTTCGAGCTGGAAATTCTCATTATCAGTTCTCTGCATTGCCCTTTGGCTTATCTACTGCGCCCAGAGTATTCACAAAGGTTCTGGCTCCAGTGATAGCTTACTTCAGGCTAAAAGGAATTCAAATCTATCCTTACTTGGACGACTGCCTGATTCTGGCTCAAGAAAAGGAAGACCTTCTACAGCATTTGGAATATGTCATAGCAGTGCTAAGATGCCTAGGGTATTCTGTGAACGAAATAAAGTTCAGTCTAGTACCCTCTCAAGACATGTGCTTTCTGGGTGTGAGACTGAATACAGCAGTCCAGATGGCCTTTTTAACCCCGGACAAACAAAGGAATCTTTCCAGTTACTTCCATCAACTATCTCTTCAGTCCGGGCTGACTGCAAGGACAGTCCTTCAAGCCTTAGGGTTCATGGCATCTTGTATTCTGGTGCTTCCCAATGCCAAACTGCATATGAGGAAGCTACAATGGTATCTCAAAAATCTATGGACACAGCACTGCCAGGATTTGGACACTGTCATTCAAATAATACCTTGCATTCAAAAGGAATTTTTGTGGTGGGCTCAGGAATGTCACCTAAACAAGGGACTCTCTGTGACCCGGCCAGAGGCAAGTCAGATTCTAACGACAGATGCCTCAGACATTGCTTGGGGAGCTCATCTAAATGGAAAATGGATACAAGACAAGTGGCCTGCCAGACTACAGCATCTACATATCAACATGAAAGAGATGTTAGCAGTCCAGTTTGCATTAATGGCTTTCAAGGAGTTACTTCTTCCAGGGCAGGTGTTGATTCTAACAGACAACACAACTGTCATGTGGTACATCAACAAAGAAGGGGGAACACATTCTTACCCATTGTGCAGGCAAGCAATGATTTTATGGGAGACTGCGCTCAGCTTGCAACTAACTCTTCAGGCAAGGTTTCTGCCGGGAGCACAGAACTCTTTAGCAGATGTGTTAAGCAGACAAATCATGGATCCCCACGAGTGGAAACTGGATCTTCATGTATTTCAGAAATTGACAGTGTCATGGGGAACTCCAGACATAGATCTGTTCGCTTCTCCACTAAACCACCAGCTGCCAAAGTTTTGCACGAAGGGATTTCATCACACAGCTTGGAAAGTAGATGCTCTTTCTTTCAGTTGGAAAAATCTTCATGTGTATGCTTTTCCACCTCTGCCTCTTCTCCCAAAGGTGCTTCTAAAGGTCAGACAAGACAAGCCAAGGATGATTTTAATAGCTCCAGATTGGCCTCGGCAGCACTGGTACCCATTACTGAGGAGTCTGGTAAAGAAGCCTCCATGGCCTTTACCCTTGATTCCACACCTGTTGTCTCAGAGGGACGGTCATCTGCTCAATGTCAAGCTTCACTCTCTTCATCTAACAGCCTGGCATATTCTGTTTTGAAAGATAGCAGGTCTCAACTTCCTCAACGAGTTTTAAATGTGATTATGGAAGCCAGAAGACCTAGTACAAGGAAAGTGTACGCAGAAAAATGGAAGAGATTTTTATTTTGGACTGCAGCAAAGAATTTGGAGATTTCTGAGCCTAATTTGAGTGTGGCTCTTCAATATCTTACTGAGTTATTGGACAAAGGTTTGTCTTTCTCTTCCATTAAGATTCATGCTGCAGCAATTTCAGCTCACTATGATTGTGACCCACCATTGTTTTCACATCCTTTGTTCAAGCAATTTCTTAGAGGGGCAAAGAATATAAGACCCCCACGTAGAGCTCCTACTCCTGCTTGGGATCTCAATTTTGTGTTGGAGAAACTTACTCTACAACCTTTTGAGCCTCGGCTACTGCTGAACTGAAATACTTGTCATGGAAGACTGCTTTTTGTTGGCCATTACTTCTGCAAGAAGGGTTTCTGAGTTACAGGCCCTTATGGCGGTTGAGCTTTTTGATTTTTCATAAGGATAGGGTATCATTACGTACTAATCCTTCCTTTATGCCTAAGGTGGTTTCTAGTGTGGCTTTAAACCAAACTATTCATTTGCCTACTTTCTATGCAGATCCCCAAAATAAAGGGAAAAGATTTTGCACACTTTAGATGTACACAGGCAATTGCGTTATTATTTAAGCAGGACTAAGGATTTTAGGCAGTCTCAGCAGTTGTTTGTTTCTTTTGCTTTGAGTTCACAGGGCAAGCCTGTGTCAAAACAAACTATTTCTAGGTGGATTGGGTTTTGCATTGCATTTTGTTATTCCCATCATGGCAAGGAGATTCCAGCTGGGATTAGGCCTCATTCCACTAGGGCTACTGCCACTTCAACAGCATTTCTAAGGGGGGTGGCTACTAAGGATATTTTGGAGGCAGCTACTTGGAGTTCAGTGCATACTTTCTCTAAGCATTACCACCTTCCGCTCTACTCTAAGTCTAGGGCTGGTTTTGCCACTGCTATTTTGCAAGGCATGCTATCAGCTCCTGCTTCCTTATGATTTGCCAGCCTCCCTTACCTCTGCTTTGGGATTCTACCCAATAGTTAGGACTGCAGCAATGTGGAATGAAGAACATAGTACAGTTTTGTACCTACCATAAATGTAGATGTTCGAGGATCCACATTGCTGCAGTCCAATTTACCCTCCCTCCTTCCCCTCTGTGTTTAGGGGTGGTTGTGTAGGTGAGATTTTATTCTGGTACTTTTGTATCTATTGTATATATTTTTGGTGCAGGTATGTTTGGAGTTTTTGGTTTTGGCCTTCACTTTTTAGGGTCTTCTGACATCTGGGGCAAGAAAAGACTGAGGATATGACGTCGGTCATGCGCATTAGTACCCTGACGTACTGACGTCAGTCTAATGCGCCGTGACCGACGTCAGCCGTATACTTTGGTATTCGGGCCGACTGGACAGCGGACTACCCAATAGTTAGGACTGCAGCAATGTGGATCCTCGAACATCTACATTTATGGTAGGTACAAAACTGTACTTTTCATGTGAAAGAAGTGGTAATGTTAATGCCATTGTTTAGGTGAAGTCGGATTTTTATAGCCTTAGTTGCAAGATTGCCTGAAATTGGGCTCTGAAGGCTGTTGGTCTCAGAAGCACCCGTTGAAGATTAGCAGTGTTCTAGGTTTTTCAGATAGTTGAGAAATGAGTCTTCATACCTGTCTGTGAGTAGAGATGCACTGAGGAGTCATTTGGTTTACCTTCGAGAGCATTTGGGGTTTGTTATACAATGAGTGCAGTATAGAGGCACTTGCTTGGATGGTAAAAAGCTGTGTGAGCAGTGCTCACTGTAGGAAATGAGATTTGGCCATTGAATTCTAGCTATTTGTCATCTTTTAGTGAAACGTCATGATTTTTTTGTGAATGGCCAGATGCAAAATAAGGGAGATGGGGGTGGAGGGGTATGCCTGTTGAAGCTTGTTAGAGAGAGGAGCTAAGGTTAGTGAAAAGGGTCAAAACAGTAGAATGTGGTGCAGATATAAGGAAAGCTGTGGCAGTAGATAGTCCAGCATGATGGGTGAGGAATTGTCACATATGGTACAGGAATATTCACTGCCTGTAGAGCAGTGGATTAAGATTATGAATGATTAATGAGATTCATTTTGTAGTCCAGAGTTTGATTTATTTAGTCTGTATCTGCCTACTTTATGACTGAGCAAGTCATTCAGTTAGAAGGTGCCTTTCAACCATCGCTGAAAAAAGGCTTGTACCTAGTAGGATTTACCTGGTTAACAAAAAAAAAAATTGCTTTGAGTAACTGTGGTAATGTGTGACACAGTACAGTTTGAAGGAGGGGACAAGTTGTAGAGGGAGTTCATTATAGACTTTGAACTTACCTCAGATGTGTTTTTTTTTTTTTAAGGCTGAACAGTTTTGTGGACTATAGTATTCAACAATATTTTAGCAGTGATATGGGCTATAGTATTCAACAATATTTTAGCAGTGATAATATAACTGAGTCTATATTCCCATGTTCAGTGAAAAAGCTACCTTTTTGCCGTACAACAGTTGTCTGATTTCCAGCAAGTAGGTGCATAGTTCTCCATCACAGATCTGTTTATTAGGCTGGGGAGTGAGTAAGCTGTTACAGTGGTGCCAAGCCAGAGGTAATATGGAAGAATGTCTAATGACAGTGAATGATGTCTTGCATTTTTATGGAGTTTGAGCTTTAGGGATGTTGAGAGAGTTTGGAGTGGGCTTGGGTGTAAGTGAGAATAGAAATTTCTGTATTGTGGAAATGGGTGTATCTTTTAGTGAAAGGTTTTGCAAAGGGAAAGAATGAGTCAGTCTAGATGGGCACAGAGACATAGACCATTGACTGTTCAGTATACTAATAAGTATGACATGTTACTTACCTTCTGACCACACCCCTCACCTCCAGGCTTCCCTTCAGTGGAGACTTTAAAATAATGTTGGTTTTACCTGACAATGGACAAATGGGGTTGGGAAAGTAACTGCAACCTGTTAAATCACAGAGATGTTGGTGGAGGTTTAATTGCTTTCTTCTAATGATTGTAAGGGGTATCGGTTCCGACCTCGGAACCAAGCCGGCCATTTTCCAAGCTCGCGTCAGCTTCAAACTCTTGAGCTAAACTCTAACTCATAATCCCCCTCTCCTTGTTACCTCGGATTTTGTTTGCCGCATTGCCACTTGGTCATGTCAAGATGCTTCTCTTGAGCTAAGTATAGTTATTTGTTGTCAAATAGTCATTTATATTACCTTTTCTGACAGAAAAGTTTCTTTTTCGTTGTCTCTTACCCTATTGCATCTAACAACCATATTTTCTTGAGTTTTTCTTCTCTTTTCTCTACTTTTTTACCGCAAGGTATTTCACCCCTTACCATCTTTGGTAATCTTTCCTTTTTTACATACCTTCGGGTATTCTTTTGTACCATTGATGGTACCCTTTTCTACTATCTACTTTTTCTATCATGGCAGATAAGAAAGGTAGTCCGGGGTTTAAATGGTGTTCTGATTGTGGACACAAGTTACCTACATCTCATGCACACTCTTTGTGCATTTATTGTTTGGGGGCGTCCCACTTATCTGTTGACCCGCCCTGTACTATCTGTGAAAATATTTCTAATAGAACTTTGTTAGAAAGGAAAAACAAGCTGTTGCTGAAGGGACTTCTTAAATCTCCCTTTTCAATGGCTATTTCTGGGTCGGAGGCCTCAACCCCTCCTAGAGCCCATAAGAAAATTTTGGATGTTCCTACCAAGGCTAAATGTTTTGCCTTTGTCTCCGGCTGGGGACTCCCGCCAACCAAAACCTAAAAAGGCTAAAGTTTTGGCTCCAGAGCTCACTCAGTCAGCCCCAGTGCTTTTGGTGCCTAGACCTTTGGCTCCATTAGTGATCTCGGCTCCGTCTTCTCTTGCAGCCTTCACTATATCAGCACAGAGGGGCTCCTCGGTTCAGACTATTACTACTGTATTGGCACCGACCGCTCAGTCGGTGCAGACCTTGACCACGTCGGCTCCGACAGCTTTCTCGGAACCGACGCCTTTACTGTTGACTCCAGTTTTGTCGGTTCCAGCTTTGGTACAGACAACCACTTCAGCACCGATCCCTGTGTCGGTGCAGACACCCGTAGTCAAGTCTCTCTTGGCACCATTGTTCTCGGTGCAGACTGGTGAGATGGGCACTGAGTTTGCTTCTTCTGTGGACAGATCTGTTTCTCCCTCAGTCTCCTTGAAGTCCACTAGAAGCCTTTCCGAACATGATGTGTTGCGTCTTGTGGATCAGGTGCTCTTGGCCAGAGGTATCCCACCCCCCAGGAACTATCCTTCCTTGGGAGGTGATCACCCATCTCCAAAGACCCCTTCTTATTCTCCTCCTTCATTGCCTTTGAAGTCCATAGATATAGCACAGTCTTCCCCTTCTGTGGTTTCCTTTATGGATCTCACTAAGGAACCACAGTTGCCTTCGTGGCAGGAAAGTTTTGCTATGACCCAGGATGTCAGTTGTGACACACACAATTTGCTGCTCCACAGCCATCGGGGGACTCTGGGTCGGCAGGCTGAGCCACTTAGGGATGGATTGACCCCTGCCCTGGACATTCACTCCTCTTCAGGTGGACCAGCCTTCCAACTGATGGAGAAGACTTTCACTGCTGCTGGCTATACTGGACTGTCTATCCCTCCGCCATCCTCTTGCACACTGGTTTCACAAATCGCACCGAGCGGACACTGGGTGCAAGGGCCTCAGGACATATTCCCACAGGAAACCCCTTTTACGCTGTCTTCCCCAGCTTCTCTTGCTGAGGAAGTCCACCGGAAAAGTTTGTATAAGAGGAAGCACATGGACTCTACAGAGGAGTCCCTCACTGAAGACACAGATTTTGATGAGGGGGAAGGATCCCCTTGGTCACCCTCTGAGGTATCCTTTGGTGATATAATCGAAATCCTGAAACAGAGAGGTGACTGTCAGTCCTCTAATCCGACCTCTGAGGAATCTGTGTTCCTACAGGCCTTTTGCGCCTGGCCCCCTACCTCCTGGGTTACTCCACCTGCCAATGAACTTGTCCAGCTTATCGTGCAGCGTGCTTGGAAGGCTCCTGACACTGTCAAAGCTATTCCCCGGAGGCCAGATAAGATTTTGTCCCCTCCTGCTACGGATCCCCATTGGTCAAAAGGTCTTCCTGTGGATGCTTTGGTGGTGGTGGCCGCAACAAAAAAGGATCTGGCAGAAGAAGAAAGCCAGACTGTCCATCCGCCTAACAGAGAGTCCTGGGCCCTGGACAGGATAGGAAAGTGCAACTTTGCATCAGCGACCTTTAGTATCAGGTCCCTGAATTATATGGCACACTTTACCAGGCTTCAAAGGGATCTGATTTCTGAGCTATCTAAAACCTTGGATGGTGCTGTGTCTGATGAGGTCCGTGACAAAGTGGCCTCTCAACTGGCACCATTGAGTCAATATCTAACTCCTCTATGCGACTGATATCTCACGCATCAGAAGGAGCAGCTAGAGTAGCAGCTTCAGCTGTGGTCTTGAGACGATATGCCTGGATGCGCTTGTGCAATTTCGCAGAATCCTTTAAGGCTTCCTTTCTTAATGCTCCCATTGAGGCCTCTTCATTGTTTGGACCCAAAGTTAAAAGCACACTGGCCAGATGTGAACAGGACGGTAAGACCCTTTCTGCCGTAGGTGTCCATTATTCTTCCCCTCAATGTGCTTTCTCCCGAAACCAAAAGTTGGAAGATATGGTTCAAGAAATCTCAGGGTCCTTTCCGTGACACACAGGCTGAGTTCTCCCCTAGAGGCTGAGGGGCAAACTCACAGGGAAGATGCTCCTTTCATGGCAGAGGGGGTCCGCGTAATCAGGGTTCCAGGGAGTCTTTCCCTGGCCAATCCTACCAGCGCTCCTAAAGAGCGGCCCAACTCCTTTCCTCTGGAGGTGGTTGGGGTTCATTTCTCCTTGTACCCTTCTGCCTGGCTAACCATCACCACCGATTCTTGGGTACAAAGGATCATAACCAGAGGTTATCATATCCCCTTCGATCTTTGTCCCGTCCCTTCAAAAAACCTTCCCGACGTTCCACCCAGTCAAAGGGAAGAAGCAGCACTAGAGATAGAAAAGCTGCTAAGAAAGAGTCACCCAAATAGTCCCTCCAGACCAGATAGGATCCGGATTCTACTCAAGACTATTTTTGGTGCCAAAGAAAACCAGAGGACTGGAGACCAATTTTGGATCTCAGTGTATTGAACAAGTTTGTGAGTGTACAAAAATTCCGGATGGTCATGATGCAGTCTATCCTCCCACTTTTGGAAAAAGATGATTGGATGTGCTCAATAGATCTTCAAGATGCGTACTACCACATAAAGGTGGACAGGCCATCAAGAAGATTTCTGTGCTTCCGTGTGGGAGCCAGTCACTACCAGTTCAGAGTACTGCCCTTCGGGCTCTCTACAGCCCCCAGAGTGTTCACAAAGTGCATGGCCATTGTCACAGCTCACTTGCGACTTCAAGGATTCCAGGTGTTTCCATACCTAGACAACTGGCTCATTTCCACCCCCACCAGACATCTACTTGAAGAAGCCCTGGCATACTCTCTCCTTGCTGCACAAAGGCTAGGCATAACCATAAACTGGCAAAAATCCAATCTCACCCCTTCTCAGTTGACAGAATTCATAGGGGTTATCTTGGACACAAAGAACTGCAGAGCTGCCATTCCAGAGCACAGAATTTTAAGGATAAAGCAACAACTGATTCCAATCCTTTCAAGGGAGAAATCCACGGCTCACTCGGTTCTACAGCTGTTGGGTTCCATGGCAGCCTCCATCACCATTGTCCCCCTGACCAGGTTTCACATGAGGCTTCTACAATGGCTACTGCTCATCCAATGGTATCCCTTTCAGCCATGATTCGAGTAACCCACAGGTGCAAACAGGATTTAAATTGGTGGATGACACACAGTCTGTCACAATGGTCTCGCCCCTTCTCCCCCCAGCAACCTAAGGCCACAGTGAACACGGACACCTCCCTGATGGGGTGGGGGGGCTATGTCAGGGACAGACAGTCCAAGGCACTTCGTCCGAACTGGAGGGCCCATCTGCATATAAATGTTCTAAAGCTAAGGGTGGTGCTTCTGGCATTGCAAGCATTCCATCCCCTGCTGCCGTCTGGGACAATTGCTATTTAATCAAACAACATGGCGGTGGTCTGGTACATCAACAAGCAAGGTGGAACCAAATCTTACCCCCTTTGTTGAGAGGCCATGAGGATATGGCAATGGACGATGGCTACCAATCATTTTCTTCAAGCAAAGCACATTCCCGGGAGTTCCAACATGATAGCAGACAGACTCAGTAGGTGCATTCTTCAACCTCATGAGTGGTCCCTGAATCCCTTGATAGCGGCGGAGATCTTCCACCGCTGGGGCCGTCCTTGCTGTGACCTCTTTGCACCCCCTGAACAACTACAAATGCAGTAACTACTTCACCCTGATTCCCCCTCTGGGACAGTCACCCAGGGATGCTCTAGTCCACGATTGACCCTCGGGTCTTCTTTACGCATTCCCACCCTTTCCCCTCATTCCCCAGTTTCTGAAGAAAGCCTGTCAGTTGAAGAGCAAGGTGATTCTCATAGCACCATATTGATCTCGTCAGATTTGGTTCCCCTTCCTTTGGCCTCACCTACTAGATTGACCATGGATTCTCCATCCAACCCTGTAGTTGATCTCACATCCACAGAACCTGATTCATCCCAACTTGAACAGCCTGAAGCTCACAGCTTGGCTACTCCAGTTCCCTTGATTGCCAGGCAGAATGATCTTTTTCTACCAGTACGTGACATTCTCATTGCATCTTATAAGTATTCCACTAGAATTACTTATCTGAGCAAGTGGAAAAGATTTACCTGTTGGCTGAAAGATAAACAAGTAGATCCCTTCTCAGCACCAGTGTCGATAATACTAGACTATCTGGCCGACCTTTTCCAATCGGGTCTATCGGCTTCTACCATTAGAGTTCATTTGGCTGCAATTTCTAATTTCCATGAGAGTGTCCAAGATTCCTCTCTTATGTCCCACAAATTGTGCAAGACCTTCATAAAAGGTGTGAATCATCTGAAGCCACCTTTTAGAGAACCTATTCAACCGTGGAATTTATCATTACTTCTACAAGCTCTGACAATGCCACCCTTTGAACCAGCTTCTTCTTGCGACCTCAAGCATTTGTCATGGAAAACCTTGTTTTTGGTCACCATTACTTTTGCCAGACGTATTTCTGAGCTTCAAGCTTTATGTATCAAGAGTCCATACTTGATTTTTCATAGAGATAGTGTCTCTGTGAACTAATCCATCATTTCTGCCAAAGGTGATTTCTGAAATGTCCATTAATCAAACCATTGAATTGCCAGTTTTCTTTCCCAATCATTCAAACAGAGGAGAGTATTGCCTACATACCCTAGATATCCACAGGCAAATCCGTTTTTACTTAAACAGGACTAGGTCCTTTCGTAAATCTAACCAGTTATTTTTGGCCTTTTCTGGACCTAGATTAGGATCTGCTGTTGCTAAGGTCACATTAGCTAGATGGTTGGAGGACTGTGTGACCTTTATTTACACACAACGTAATGTCTCGTTGCCTACTACCAGCTCATTCAACAAGGTCGGTGGAAACTTCTGCTGCCTTCCATGCCAGAGCTTCTTTACATGACATCTGTGCCGCTGCAACTTGGGCTACGCCTCATACCTTCATCAATCATTACAAATTGGATTTGGCCTCCAGGGGAAGAGCATCTTTCGGTTCTATGGTGCTCAGGAATTTCCTTCCATGAGAGCCTCCCAGGAATAGAGGTAGCTGGGGAATCTGTCCCATGCGTAATGACTGAACGAAGATCAACAATATAGATGGAGCGTTGTGGTAAGACATAACTTCTTTTTTCACTCCTGTGAGTTAACATTTGCTTTGTGTGATTGTCTCTTCAGTTTCTCAGGTCAGTACTCGTTCTTTAAAGTGTGTTTGACGATCTAGATACTACAGCCAGTGCTGTTGTCACTGGTACTGTGTTGAGGAGAGTTGCCTGGCTGGCTTCTCAGAATCTCACACATTATGTAAAAATTAGATTTTAAAATTCTTCTGTGGAAGATATTTGATTTTTGGGCCCTCAACTTGCAGAGGTTATCAAAAATGTGGTGATGGATATAAGATATAGGGATTCTCTCAGACTTTTTTTAGTCCTTCTCTAAATTTTCCAAGGCATTTTCTCCTCCCTTGTTTAATTTTTCAAAAAATGGAATAACTAGTCTCAGCAAAAGCTGGTAGGCAGATATTTATAGTGTCAAGGAGGTTCCAAAAGTAAAGCAAGACCCCCCCCCCAAAAAAAAAATAAAGAACAGTCAAAGCCAAATGACTATATATGGGACCTTGTCCTCCCTCCCAGCCTGGCAGTCCCTTATCCCTTCCAGAAAGTATTAATCTCCATTTATTTCTTTGACAAAAGATTGTACTGGAAAAGGATTATTTCAGGCTAATGATTTCTGAGACTGATTTATGCAGGGTTAGAGATGGCAATGGGAAGACGTTCCTGCCTTTCAGGGAATTTTTCCACATCCACCAATTCAACCCCCTCTATTCTCTTCTGTCATACAGCATATGCCATCTTGGGGGGTGGGGTAAAAGAAACAGTCCCTCCTTCCTAGTTGGGAAAGGGTTTTTATTTGAGTGTTTTTGGTGCGAAAAAAATAAAATGCCGTCTGATCAGTTCTGGACTTTTCTTTCCTAAATGTGGTAGTACCCAAGTTCAAAATGATTTCACATCAGAACCTGTTACCCATTCTTCCTCATTTGCATTTTGTGGTAACCTTAAATTTAAAAGATGCGTATCAAATTATGTTCAGCCAGACTTCAGATATTTCTTACATTTTTCTATGCCTGGATCAAATTATCAGTTCTGTGCCTTACCCTTTGGGCTGTCCACTGCTTCAAAGGTGTTCACAAAGTGTTTATCTCCTGTTGTAACCGACAAGATATACACATTTTCCATATTGAGATAACATGCTTATCTTTGCAGAATCTTTTAAATGTTGGGAATCTCAAACTTAGGTGAGAGATCCCCTACACAGGCTAGGATTCCAAGAGAACATTCAAAATGCAACTTTTCACAAAATATAAGCAGACACAACAAGCTGCTGATATGCAGATTTTTCCAAGAAGAAAGGAGCCCCCCCCCCAAGAAGAAAGGCAAGTTTAAAGGATGAATGACTTCAAAATCCCCCTCTCCCTTTTCTCTTTGGAAAAATATAGTTTCAGACTAATGGGCTCTGAAAATGATTCATCATTGGCACAGATGGTTGTTTGAATCTTTCTCTCCCTTTCAAAGGTTTCCTCTGCCTCATCAAACTTCTCATCACTCCTGTTATTCAGCATCTGCTGATTTGAGCTGATAAGAGTCGGTCCCTCCTCTTCAGATTGGAGAAGGGTTGTATTCAGGGATGTTTCTGGTGCCAAAGAAGCAATCTTCATGGAGAACAGTTTTTAAACCAGTTTGTGTTAGTGCCCATATTCAAAATGTTCTCTCTTCACAACCTGTTGCTTCTCATTCCCCATTTAAGTTTTCTGCTGAGCTTAGATTTAAAGATGCTTATCACATTCCTGTACCTACAGATTTCAGAAAGGTTTTCTGTGTCTGGGTCACTCTCTAGTTCTCTGCATTACCATTTGGGTTATATACTGCTCCAGGGGTGTTTACAGTGTGTATTGCAAGGCATTAACATTTTCCTTATTTAGATGCCTTACTTATGCATAGTCTATCAAATGGTTAGGAATTTCTCACTTAAGTAAGAGATCATCTGCACAGACTGGGGTTTCAGAAGAATATGCAACTCCCTGAATTGTATGCCTGGGGTGTCATAGATACCATGGTTCAGAGAGTTTTTCTTTCATAGGAAAAGCTGATCTATATCGAAATCTATTTCTGAGTTGCTCCACTCGGACAAAAGTCTCGTTATGTAAAATTTCTCAGGATACTAGGAAACATGGCATCTATGATTCTTATGATTCCTCTAGAGAGACTCTACATGAGAAAAATCCAATGGTAGATAAATCAGTAAGGTCCCAACATCAACATCCCAGATTCCCATCTTGCAGTTTTTAAGAAAGGAACTTATTTTTAGACCAATTTTACCTAAATCCAGGTGTTTCATTTTCCATTCCAGTTTCAGTACAAACAAATGACTCCTCTGACTTTGCTTGGTGAGCAGTGTCTATGGCAGTAAAAGTGCATGATCTTTAGAACAGAAAAGACAGACCAAAACATATAAACATAAAAAAAGATGTCTGCAATCATAAATGCTCTCTCAATTTGCTATGGTTCCCCAGGACCATGGCAAATGATTACAGGCAACACAACAGCAATGTAGTATATAAACAAGCAGGGGGAAACAGATCTTTCCCTCTGTGGAGACTAGCTGTGGTAGTTTGGGATATAGCTTTACAGTAACAGCTTTCCCTCTGTGCAGACTAGCTGTGGTAGTTTGGGATATAGCTTTACAGTACAGTCTCAATCTATAGGCATCTTAATACTATTTACTGTGAGGATAAAATTTTGTAGTAGACAAACTGGACAGGAACAAGACAGACCCAGCTACCAGTCAGCTGACAACTTTCTGTTCCAGGACTTCATGCAAAGAAGCCTAGAAAATGTACGTTTTCTTTCCCTTGAACTGGAGTATTCCTGTATACTTCTACACCCTTTCACAATAAATATCCAGGGTCATTCTGAAGATTCAGAAGGACTCTTCAAAGATCGTTGTGGTGACTCCATTCTATCCCAATCAACAATGCTACTCTCTCCTTGTGGAAATGGAAAAGTGCAATTACTACAAGCTTTCTCACAGACTGGAACTGCTCACATAAGACATGGATTGTTCAATACACCCCAACTCTAAACAGCTGCAATTAACTACCTGGATGATGGCCTTAATTCCTTTCAGGCAACCATTTTCTGAGGATATGCAGCAGGTATTCAAGCAGGTAAGCAAACCTGCTAGTAGAAAATTATATATTAACAAATGGAAAAGATTTTCAACTTGCCAAAACCATAACCAGGTCCCTTTTAAGCCTAATTTTTTTCCTGGTTTTGCCTTGTTTGTGTGTGTTATCCACTGGCCTGTCTTACTCCTTCATCAGGATTAACCTGTCAGCCATTTCAGCATGTCTGCCCAAGGATCTCCATCTTTCATTGCATTCACATGTAAAAATGTGTTTGAAAGAGGTATTTCATACCACACCTCCTAGAAAACAGGTGGCTCCTCCTTGCGATCTTAAATTTGTCTTGAAAAAAATTAACTCTTACTCCATTTGAAGCAGCTCATCAGACTGACTTGATGTTCGTAACATGGAAAGCATATTTGCTGATAGCTCTGACTTCTGCAAGAGAATTTTAGTTGATCAATCTTCTCATTTTCCACAAAGAACAGTGTCTCTTTAAAACTAATTCTTCATTTTTACCTAAAGTTGTATCTGAGTTTACAATGAGGCAAGCTATCAATTTGCCTATGTTCTTTTCAGATCATAAAAACTGATGAGAAAGGATACTCCATAGACTGGATGTCTGCAGACAGCTCCGATATTTTCTTGACAGAACTAAAATGTTTAGGAACTCTGATCAGTTGCTAACTTCATGTGAAGGAAGAAAAAAAGACAACCTATGTCAGACTTTCCAAATATAGTTTCATGCTATTACCTTTTGTTATACTCGCCACAATAAGGCAGTTAAATCTAAGGTCAAGACTCATTCCTGCCAGGACCTTGGCTTCATGTGTGACATTTTGGAAATGGCTGGATTCCAGAAGCCGCAACCTGGCCCTATATGCATACCTTTTACAAAGCACTACAAATTAGATTCCTTCTCCAGCTCTTAGACATGTTTTGCTATGACCATTATCCAAGGGCTCCTGGAACCTCATCCTTCCTCTTCCCAGTCAATTTTAAACTATCTTAGTCTACCCATATAGCTAAGGGTACTGCAGTGCAGTGATGACTATGATGAAAGTTAGTTCACTTCTACAAAGGTACTACTATAATAGTAGATATTGAAATGATCACCGCTGCAGGAACAGCTCCCCCCCTTTATTTTGTATGTTTTTGATTGCCAGGATATGAACCTTTGTGTTTATTTTCCTAGCATTAACCTTTTCAGGGCTCTAGCTCTTTGTTTTTTTCTCTCAATTTTCATGAAAACTCTGAAGGGTTTGCCTCCCAGCCACTCTTTCTTCAACTGTGCTTGAGCTGACTAATGGTTTGGACATTGGAAGATGCCCTTAAGCTGGCAATTAGCAGGATATAACCTTTTTTTAAGGTTACTGCAGCTGTAATCATTCAAACACGTATGGTTATAGTACATTTGCTTACACACCTGAACTTTCTTCAGATTGTGACAAACAACAGTGATACATGAGACACCAGATTGGAGTTGGCCACTCTTAGCCATCATGCTAACTATGAGGATGTGATGCCTGTACCCTGGCCCAGCAATCAAAGAGCCTCAATCCTCACCACTAACACCAGTGAGGGGTGTCCATATAGGGAAAGGATAATAAATGCACACACACAGTAAAATACAATTTCCCTTAAGAGCACATAAAGATCACAGTCAGTCTGAGGCTGGTTTCTCCCTTTCACTGCAGGTCCCCAGTAAGACTCCCCACTGGCACAGCTATAGAGTCCAGATCTCAGCCTAATGGGCAAGCTAAAACCTCCACCACCCTCTCTGTCCAACTAGTGCTTCATGTCCCTGCCCAAGTAGCTGACACGCATACTTTGAGATAAGAGTTTATACAACCATGCCGACACTCCTGGGGAAGGCTGGCACAGGTTCTCCAGCTGTGCCCCTTTTACCCAGACTACATGATAACAATCACTGCCACCACCCACTAATATTTATCAGCTACTCAAAGGTCCTTAAAAGGGTGTCCATTTATTACTGTGCAATATTATTATCCAAATGGTAAGTGCAACCTAACAGTCAAGACTTATTTGGAGTGACTTGGTACAGCATTGCTATATACATGCAATGTACTCTAGAGCTTAAATTAACTCTACATAAAACAGCCACAGTTGAGAGGTTTAAAAATAATTTATAAAAACACAAGACAATACTTCTTACTACACAGTGCTAGTCAAGAGTTCAGTGATTACAGAGAAATACTTAAAATAATATTGTAGAAAAGTTCTGACATCACAGAAAAACAAACTAGTCTAATCTTCCTATTTCCTAGATATATCTAAGAGAAAACACAGTTCTAAATAACTTACATATAGAAACCAGCAGTGCTGGTGAGTTGAATGTTCTCAAGACAAAATTCTCTGATTCTGTCTCTTTAAACTGATAACACAGAGCTGCTTCACATGACATCATTCTTCGCACTTCTCTGGTGTTCCCATACTAACAGAAACTACATTTACATTCTTTACACCAGGTCAGAAACCAGGGCAATAAAGGACATTTATACATGTAAATTCTAGCCATTAACTCTTGCCTCAAAATAATAGGCAGAATTCCTTCATCCAGACATATCGGAGCTGACTTTAAAGATCAAAGACAGTCATAAAATGCTTGACTTGGCTTTCTTACAGCAGAGTACACTGTTACATTTTTCCCCATTTAAGAGGACAGGCCTGTGGCTTATATTAATATTTACAAACGACAGAATTATCTACAGAATTCTATCTGGCTAGGTTGGCAACCTTCACCTATCTTCACAGAGGATATTGCTGATGACAGGTAATTTGCACACCTAGCCAACAGAACTCTTTAGCAGATTCTCTGACCAAGGATGTCATGTCCCAATACAAATAAGTTTTGGGCATGATGTTTTTCTGACATTTATTTATTTCATAGGTTGGTACTAGGCTATTGGCCATAGGGCCTATACAAGCCAAGCCATAATAATTCCTTGTTTTTTCAATCAGAATATTACTTCCCTGGACCCCTGTCTAGCAGAGAAACTGATGTGATCCCCGGGGTAAATTTCCTATCTCCCATCCAATCGTTGAGGTTCTTTTTGAAGAGGGCCAAGGAGACACACTGCTTGACATGTATGGGCAGTCTATTCCAGAGTATGGGCAGTCTCTGGGTCAGGAGCCTATCTCTCCAGCATGTCTTGTTCATTGTGATGACAAGGTTTAGGTCCCTGGAGCGTGTGGCTCTGAGGGATTGAGATTTCTTTTAAGTGTAGCATGGCCAGCAGCTCTGGGTTTGACATGGCCTTGTATGTTAAGCATAGATTGCCTCTGAGTAGGCGATATGTGACAGAGTATAGCTGGAGTTTTTTAGTCGGTCAGCATAGGGCATCTGCTTTAGACCTGTGATTCTTTTAGTGAGGTACATCTGCATCCTTTCCAGTTGCTGCAGATGTCTTGTGAGGTACATACCAAACAGGGTGTTGTACTCAATGATGGGTCTAATGAGGGATGAGTCCAGTGGGACAATGACCTTTTTTTTTCTGGATGAAAAAAGCCCTTCGTGATGAGGTGTGCCACATAGAAGGATTTCCTAATTGTTGTGGCGACATGGTTATCGAAGGTGAGACCACTGTCCACCTGTGTTCCCAGGTCTCTCATACTTTCGGTGTTTAGTGTGCTGCCACCTATGTGGTAATTCACGGGTACATGAGTTTTCCCAAAGGGGATAACTATACACTTCTTGGCATTGAGCTTGAGCTCTGGCACCAAGCATCTGTTTCTGTAAGGCCCTTTTGTAGAATTTCCACATAATTTTGGGATTCAGTAATGGCTCCCAGTTTGCAGTCATCTGTGAACTTTGTCAGCCAGAGACTCTCAGTGTTGGCTTGTACCTTGGAGAAGTAGATGCCAAACAAGAGCAGTCCCAGAACCGAACCCTGAGGCACTCCACTTGTCTAGAGTTGGATTTGGAGTCGGCTACTTTTACAGTGTGGGTTCTATCAGTAAGCCAGTTGGCAACCCATCGAGTGACACAGTGATTAATGCCCAACTTTGTAAGTTTATCTATGATTCCAGAGTGGGAGATGGTGTCAAAGGTCTTGGCAAGGTCCAGATAGGCTGTATGGACTGGCTTACCCTCGTCCACGGCTCTGGAGACTGATTCAAAGAAGTCAATCAGGTTCAGGAGACACGATGAGCCCTTCACCAGCCCAAACTGGGTGGGGTCCAGTGTTTAAAAGTTGCCAATGTCTTTTGTTTATAAGTTCCATGATAATACGTTCCATAGCCTTGCAGATCAGGCTCGTCAGACTGATGGGACGGTAGTTCCCAGGATCCAAGGTGGATCTCCCCCTGTGGAGTGGGATGACTGTAGCTGTGCGCCACTTGGTTGGTACGAAGCCTGAGGTGAGGCTATGATTAAACATGACATTTAGGTGAGGTGCCAGCTCATTTTGTAGTTCATGTAATGCACAGCCTGGGATGTCATCTGGTCTCATGGATGCTGTATTCTTAGCTTTGGAAAGTGCGGATTTTATCTGTGTGGTTGTGATTACCAGAATTTGGCAATCTTTTGGTATTGAAATGGGCCCTTTAGAGGGTGAGAGGGGGGTGAAGTTGGCACTGAATCGATCTGCCTGGATATTGGCAATGTTCTTGGGATCAGTATATTTAATGCCATTCTGTTGTAGCTCAGAGCAGATTTGAGCACTGCCATTTAGATTCCTGACATAGCTATAGAATGCCTTGTGGTTGTCTTTGGAATCTTTGCCGATTTTATTTTTGTAACTAGCTTTGGAGGATTTTATGAGGGATCTCAGCTTCTTACTGACACTTTCACATTTGTTTACTGGGATAGTCCGACTGGGTCACAGATCCTTTTTTGGAAGAGCCATGGGGAGAAAAGCTCCATATACAGATATATCAGAAGTTCCATAAACATCATCAATAAGTGAGGCTATCTGAAAATAGACCTGTTTGCATCACAAATGAATCATTAGATTTTCATCATTCTCACTGCTGCAGTAGCCTATGGGTTGTATCCTGCCAAGGATACTGACCAGCTTGCACAAGCTTTCATCCCCTCCCACACTACCACTCTAGCTGCTTATAGGCTTAGCCCTTTTTTGAAGGGAGCTGTATAAACAGACAAAGTGAATAAAAATCTTCTGTACTTTCTTGCTACATTGTGCAGCTGCATCTGAGGCTCTTCTGGGTCACCAGTTGGCCTAATACTTTCAGTCAGAGACAGATAAGAATCCTATGGGGAACACTTGCACACTGTTTTTACGTGAGTAAAAGTGTGTTATATATTTTTATTTATTTTCTGTCAGTTGTGTTGTATTACTTTAAGAAAAACAGCTTTTCAGGAATCTCTGCAGACTTCCTCAAATACTGCTGTTTCAGTGTGGGAATTGCTTTCTGGCTATATAGTGTGCATTTTAAGCAAAGAGAAGCTTATTTTACAATAATTGTTTTCTATTTTAAAAGATTTACAGACCAGTTAGTGCATTTTTGGACAGGAAACTATATGTTATATTACAAATGTCTGTGCACACTTTATGCCAATTGATTTTAATTTTGGTCTTCTAGCAGTTTACTTGGGAGAAAATATTCTGACTTTTATTTTTGTCAGGATTAGATTGTGTGCTGTTTGTGTAACTTAGTGTTGAGATTTTGAAATTTTGAGTGGTTATGTGCTGCTTGCATAAATTTACCTGGTGACTGATAGCTTATAGTGTACATTACTGGCAATAAGGCCTCTTCCCCAGCTACAATATGGATACTTTCCCAGTCCTGCTGTTCCTTCCTCGAATGTACCTAAAAAAAAAAAAAAGTCAAAGCACAAGTCATTGCCCATAGTGCAGGATTATGTCCCTCAGCTTGATGGTAGGTTACTCCGCAGTGACCAATGCTGGCTCCTCAAATTCCTCTATTGTAACCTTGCTGGCCATTATGGATCAGGGTCAGACATCCTCTTTGGCTGTTCCAATTTCCAATGTGGGCATAGGAGAACTATCCATTTTAGTTGCTGGAGACACACCTGGAGGGCCTTTTTGGGGTGATCAGGGAAAGAACCCTCTTGCTCAGTAAGAAGTACTTTCTGCTTCTCTGTCTTCATCCATGGAGGTGGCTAGAGAGAAAAAAAACTTTTCAGAATTGATCATTGTGAAAACAAGAAAATGGTTTCTCTGACTTAAAATTGTTATTTCCTTAGCAAGAGGATTGTTGCAGACTTTTAATTCTGGATGTCAAGTAACTCAGGCTGTTCCTTATTTTTGCTACTCCAAATAATGAGGAAGTTTGTTCAGAGGGTCCTAATTTAGACAGAGACAGGGGTCACCTGAGTGGTCTGTAGCCCAAGATTGTTTAGATCTTTAAACACTGAGTCTGAATTTGAATATTTGAAGACAGTCTCTAGACTGAAATATGTATTTGCTTGAGACAGATAGATGTTCCCTGAATTTGGCAGATAATTTTGATTTATTAGATCAAGAAGCCCTGCATACTGTACTCATTCCTCCTATTTTACCAGCGATGGAGGATGCTTTCTGTACTCCTGACTCAACTCTCTGTACCTAGAAAGGCAGATAAATTGTATAAGTTTCTCAAGCTAACACATTTCTTTTTTTCTCATCTTGGAGCAAACCCAGCTGCTAGCTCTACCACTGCTCCAAATGTGGACAGATGCCTTACCACCCCAACCCAGTTCCTGAGGATAGAAAAGGCAGACTGGGAAAGATAATTTTTTTCCTCTTCTTTAGCTTTTAGAATTTTCAGTTGCTAGTGCTATCTGTGGAAGATTATGCTTAAATCTGCCAATCATTTCAGAGACTTCTCTGCTTCTCAGTCTCCTGAGTGCTTACTTGAATCAGATCGTGGCTAACCTGTGTCAGGTTTCTAAACATGCCTTAAGAAGTGGATTTGATTGTGCAGTTATTATGTCTAGGGCTTCTGCTTCTTTAACAATCTTTTTTTAAGCACCTTTATGAATTATCACTTGTGCCATAGTTACATTTGCATTTATATAAAGGCAAACTATATTAAGTTAAAATTAACAAACATTATACATCAAATATATTCCTATATATCATATACCCTAAGCAACATTACATGAATAATTCAATTCCTGCCCCCCTTTTTCTAAACAAGAAACATCTTTATTAAACCATCACTTATGACATGTCTTCCTGAATGTTTCTGGCAGTCTCTAGCTACAGACAGTGAATTTCTCAGGATTTTAGTGCTTATGGCTTCTCTGTTTCCCTTTGCCAGATTACATATAAGAAAGATTCATTGATGCCTAAAAACATGTGGCGTCAACATTCTCACCCTCTAGATTTTTAAATTCCAGTCTTGGGCTTTTTCAAGTCAGAAGTGCATTGGTAGAGGGACCAAATGGCTTACAATCCAGGTCTCCTTTTTTCTCCACCTGATTCCTTAGATTTTGCTTGGGGAGTAGTTTCAATGGGATTAAAAGTGCAAGGACTGTGGGACAGTCCAGATAGATTAGAGTGCATCAATCTAGAAGAAATGTTGGCTGTGATTCATGCCATAAGGTCTCTGCATTGTCTGTAAAACTGAGGTCCTTTGCAGATCATAACAGATCCGTGGTGACATGGTCCATAAACAGGGACATAAATTTACACACCCCTGTGCCAATTGACAATGATAGTTTGGGAGTTAGCTCTACAGCATTCCTAAATTCTTCAAACGTCTTACATACTGTCAGAGTAAAACGTAGTGACAGACAAGCTAAGCAGATCCTGGGCACACCTCAGTAGTGAAAACACAATAAATGGTCTTCCAAGAGTTGATACAGATGTGGGAAACACCTTAAGTAGTTTAAAATAGACAACTAAACAGATTCTATGCAAGCAGGCCTGGAAAACAGATGCTCTCATTCCCCTGGTCAGGATTTTTCTATAATGCATTTCAACACTTTCCAATAATGTCCAGGCTAATTCTAAAGATTCAGGAAGAGACTCCAAAAATCACTGTGGTGACACCCTTCTGGTCCAGGCAAGATTGGTTCTCCCTTCTTATGGAATTGACCAGTGGTAATTACCAGAAACTTCCTCGCAGACTGGATCTATTCACTCAGAACAAAGGGAAGTCTGATACATTTTGACATTGAACAACTTCAACTGACTGCCTGAAGGACACAGTTGTAACACCTTTAGGGACCTCTTTCATGAGGATGTGCAGCAGGTACTGAAAAAGGCAAGAAAACCTACTACTAAGAAAATCACATATTGGCAAGTGGAAGAGATTTTGCAGTTGGTGCCTAGCCACAGATTACAATTTTTAAACCACTGGTGCATAAATATTTGTTTGAGTTACCATCCTTTGGCTTATCTTATGCCTCTGTAAAGGTGCATCTTGCAGCCATTTCTGTATGTCTGTCAATTGAATCCCTTCTTTCTACTATTTATTGTTAGGCAGTTTTTAAAAGGAAATTTACGCCTGAGACCTCCACATAGACTGGTTCCTCCTCCTCAAGATCTCAGTTTTGTGCTAGAAAATTTAACTGTCACCCTTTGACTCTGCCTATCAGGCAGATCTAACATTCATTACTTTGAAAACTGTTCCTCTTACTGCTCTAACATGTACAAGAAGAGTACCTGAGTAACAATCTCGCATGGTGGGAGAAGCTCATCTGTTTTTCCATAGAGACTGTTTCACTTGCACTCAAACCCCTACTTTGTGACCAATGTCATTTCACAGTTTATATTGAATCAGGCCATCAGTCTCTTTGTTTTCCATCCAGATCCAAAAAAACAAGGGAGAAAAGATTCTATACACATATAGAATGTGCATAGGCAACTCATGTGCTATCTTGACAGAACCAAGTCCTTCTCGAACGTTAACCAGCTATTTATTTCCTATTCTGGAATTAAAAAAGGTCAGTCTACCTAAACAATATTTATATCTGGTTATCCTCTGCTGTTGCTTTTTATTACTCTCACTGTAGTAAATCTATTCCTGGCTTAAAGCACTCTACTAGATATTTAGTTTCTATATGATGGCATACTGGAAAGGGGTGGATTCTGGAGAAAAATGGTCCACCATCCATACTTTTTGCAAAGCATTATAAAGTGGATTCCATTTACAGGTCCAGAGCAGGCTTTGCCAGCCATTTTTATGGGCTCCTGGACCATTATCCTTCCCCCTACTAGGTTGGATAAAGCTAAGGTAATCCATAGGCTATTTGCGGCAATGAAAATGCTTAACACAGTACCATTGTGTAAGATCGCAATTCTTCATTGTTGGAGTAGCTGCTCCCACCCTCCAGTCCACTTTTTGTAAAATAGTTTTGGTGGGTTATGTTTTGTTGCTGTTTATATCTTGGTTAGTTTGAGATGAGTTCCCCATGTTTTTGTTGAAAGACGAGAAAGTCCTGAAAATTTTGTCACCCTGGCTCTTTATATTGCTCTCTTCAAAAAGGCCTCACCCTATAAGCAGCCAGAGTGACCATGTGAGAAAGCTTTAGGAAGCTGACCAGTTGCTGTATCCTTGGCAGGATACAAACCCATAGGCACTGCAGCAGTGAGGAATTCGGACATCTACTGTTGTAGCTAAGTGAAGCTTACACAACTGTACTTTGTTTTATTCCAGGAATCTGGTTAGGGGCACTGGCAACAAGTGCAGTCTTGGATAAGACCCAAGGGCATCTTTGTGCTTTCCTGATACATCTTATCCCAGAAGTACTGCTAAAAATACAAGAAAGAACAGAAGTCATCTCAGCTATTTATCAAAGCTAAGCATAGTTGACTCATTAATTTGGCCAAGATGAGTGTTCACTCATTTAATCCAGATGCCAGCAGAGGAGTCAGTGTGGTCCTTCCCTTTCACCTGAGGTTGCCATCTAATAGGATGGGAAATGCATCAAATTCGCAGTCCAGAAGATGCTTGGTTGGTTCCTCGCCATCATTTTTCAGCATTCCAAGATCACGGCATTATTTGGCTTATATCCAGTTATCTTTTTTTCTAAACACCTTTATTGAATTATCACTTATGACAAAGGCAAAATTATATTTATATAAAAGTAATCAAACCATATTAACAACTTCACATTTACAAACATTACACACAACATATATTGTTCTATATGATATAGTCAAACCAGTGTTAACATAAATTGTTCAGTTCCTACTTTCTCTTAAACCTCATTTCTTCCCACAATTTCCATTTTTTTCTATGTAATTTACTCCTTCCCTTTTCTAAAGATCCCATTTCCCATTCTTTTATCTCTGTTACAATATTCACTACTTCAAGTTTGGTTCGTTTAGACTTTGATTTCCATTTTCTAGTAATTAATTTTTTGGCAGCCACCACCACAATTAAACTTAAAAGGCCTTACTAACTGTAGGCAATTCAGATCCTGATTCCAGCTCAAAAACATAATTTCTTTAGGTACACTCATTTGCTTGCCCAGTGTTCCTGAAGAGACTACTCTGTAGGGAATTTTTAAATTACATTCTATGAATATATGCTCACAGGTACCTCTTTCTTCCCCACTGAAACTTCAACATTTGCCATCTAGTCTGCTTGAAGTGTAAAAGTACCTGTGCAAACACTTCCAGGAAAAAATCCTAAATCTTGTAGACTTTGTTGCATACTTGGGAACCATACATATGGCCTCCCATTGTTTCTTTGTGAATTGCTTATCTAATCTCTCTTCCCAATCTTTTTATGACCTCACCACCTCTGATTGATCCCTATAGTTATCTTGCAATATTTTGTATGATCTATTAATTATCCCCTTTTTAACAGCAGCTTCTGTTCTAGATTCATCTAAAAACTCGACCAGTGCTGGTCTTTCATTTAGGATTCACCTATCCCTTTCTCTTTGCCTATACTCTGATATTGGTCCCTGATAGAGAAGGAAATCTCTAGCCTTTTCCCATTCTATTACCTTTCCCTCTGTAATTATTTTTTCCAGTACCTTAGTTTCTTTGCCACCTTCCTCCAGTAAATTCCAACATTCTCCTGCCTATTCTCTGTACCCCTAATTGCAGTCATTCCTATTGACAGAATCTCCTTTTTCCATTCCCCATGTTGGTCTAGTTCTTAGTATACTTTCTGCTGCCTTATGAATATAATATTCTGTATGACTGTTATTCCCCTTAAGCATCTGCACCTGAAATCCCTCTCTTACCTTATCTCTTGAATAACCCCCTTCATCATCACCCCTTTCCAGTTTGAATTGTAGCTTTCTGCTTTTTTATGTGCAAGAGCCTTAACTGTGTAGCTCTAAAATATCCTTTCAAATTGGAAGGATCATCTTAACCCACTTGACTACCTTCCCCTTCTAGATAAAATCCTTTAACTCTTTATTAATTACTGTCCACAATTCTTTGCTGATTGATAAGAATATGCCTGATTTGTGTATAAAACTAAAGGACTAAAAACATTTTTACTAATTGTATGGTGCTATCTATATCCACAGGAAAGACCTCTGATTAATCAATTTTTGTACTACCTCTTGTTTAGTCTCTTCCTACATATACTTAGCTACCATAAGAGAATCCTTTTTAACCCATACACCTAAATACATTGTCCACATAAATATGGGTATTGCTGGGCCGTTTCAAGTGTGTATACATAGTTTACAGCTATAGCCTTTATTTTATCTTCGTTAATTTTATATACCAAAAAAAAAAAAAGAAAGAATGGGACTATTTCAGAAAGTTCCACAACACTGAGATGTCCTTTTCTGTTTCCATCAGGTACAAAATAATATCATCTGCAAATAAAGCCAACTTTTCTTGAATATCTACCAATTATATCCTTGAATTTCTGTGTTACTTATTTTCTTTACCAATGGTTGTAAACACAATGCAAGTAACAAAGGGGAAAGAGAACATCCCTGTCTGGTTTCTCTGTTCAGACACAACTTATCAGAGAGGAACTCTCCCACTTTTATTTTTGCTTCTGATTCCTCATATATCCTCATAATTAACCTTATTATTGCATCATAAAATGCAAATGCTTCCACTAACCTACTCATAAAATCCTAGCTTACTCTAAGTAATGTGTTCTGTGCATCAAGACCCACCAACAACAGTGGTATTTTCTTACATTTTACATCCCTCTGAATCATCCTTGTTCTGTTAGTGTTAAATGGTTATTTCCCCTCCACAAAACCACAATGATCTATATCTGTTAATTTTGGCAAAACCTTTGCCATTCTTTTAGCCAATAAAGACATAAACACGTTATAATCTTTTATTTATTTAACATTTGTTAACCAGGAAAGTCTGATGTGGAACAAAGCCAATTTTCAGCGGAGGCCCGGGGAGAAATGCTCCAGATGCATGTCTTTGCAACTTGGGAGGGAACTGGAGCACCCAGAGGAAATCCACACAAACACAGGGAGGACATGTAGACTCCGCACAGAAGGTACCCCAGCTGAGAATCGAACTGGAGAACCTCTTGCTGTGAGGTGACAACGCTACCACTGCGCCATGGTTCAAATTGAAATGGGCCTATATGAAACTGGATCTGATAGGTCTTTAATATCTATAGGTAGTACAGCCACCACAGCTTTTTCCCCAAGGAGTTAGCACTTACCCTCCTTTTAAAATACTGTTAAAACTTTGCGGATCTTTATCATTTTCTTCCCTCCTAGCATCAGAACTTCCTCTGGAATACCATCTGTTCATGGAGGTTTTCCTGCAGATTGGTTATACATCACTGTTTTTATCTCCTCTCCTCCTATCTTAATCATTGAGCCTCCTCTACCGCTATCATTGGCATATTTAAGCCATCCATAAATATGTCTATTTGTGCTTTTTCTTGATTTCCTCACTTATCAGCTTTCTGTAAATTTTCATAAAATTTCGGAACTACCTCTAATACTGCTACATGATCTCTGGTTATTTTTCGTGTATAGGCTCCCTAAGTTTGGCAACAACCCTTTCTACTCTCTGTTGCTTACGTCTTGGCAAAAGTTTTTTTTTGTACTCTGGAGTTGTGAAAAAACTGTTGCTTAACAGCAGTCTCTGTAAACTCATGCATGTTATCCAAGTACTTCCTTATTTTCTCTTTAGCAGTCTGCAATTTCACATCCTCTTGTTTTGTGAGATTCCCCTTATTCTGTGGTAGTTTAACCTTTATTAGCCCCCTCTGAATAGTTCTTGTTACTTATTAACCATATATTTTCTTTTATTTGTAACATTTTTAAACTTCAGTTTCATTTTATCACACTCACTATAACTTCTGGAGGACTTTCTATCTTCCCTAATAACTCCTGAATAATTTCCAATACCCATTCCTTAAATTCCTGTCTTTAACAGGTAGGTGGGGAAGTACCAGTGTCCTATCTTTACTTCATTACCTGGCATTTTTATCTTAGTAATTATTGTTGCTTGATCTGAAATAGTTATAGGAAATGTGTCAAAGTTCTCAATTAAATGCACATTTTCCTGTGAATTACAATTTCTGTCTAGTCTAGCTCAGTTATTGTACCTTTGGGAATAATCTCTAATTTCTCCCTGAGTTCCTGCTACTGAATTCACAACTTTAATACCAAATATTTTCATAAATTCCTTCTGAAATCTACCGTTTTGTTATATTTTCTCTTCTAGCCCCCCCCCCCGTACATCCTCATTGTTGCAAATCAAATTCCAGTTTTCACACATAATTATTACCTTCTGAAAGCTGATTATTTCTCTAAATTGTTTGTTTCATAATAGAAGTTTTAGCTAGAATTTAAATACGTTAATGTAATCCTCATCCCTGCCAGTAATATTACTACCACAATGTCACATTTTACCAGACTTTTTGTTTTAAAGAAACCATTAAACAAAAACACCCCATAACCTGCTAACTTAATACAAACAAAACTATGTATATCTTCAAATAATGCCTTCTAGTAGGGACAGTTATCCAAAATAGAGAGCTGCAAGCACAGGCCTTAATTTACCAAAAATTGAGGTTATCCATACTAAGAGGCATGTTATTGCTTGTGTTACTTACACTAACTGGTGTCTGCTTTTTTATTTATTTATTTCCTTCACAAATGTGAAAAGCACCTTGCATGCTTTCAGAAAACATTAACTTTTAGCCTTGAAAAAAACAATGTTCTAGATTTTTAGTGTCCTATTGTCAACTTGTCTCCATGGAAACAAAACTATAGTCCTCAGATGCAGGCTTCTAAAGACAAGCTGAAACAAGGAAAGCATTTCCTTCTATTCAGTGTGCTTTTATTTACTTTTCCCACTTAAAACTTGTTTTTACATTAAGCCAATGGTCTTAATTCTGACATTCACCTATGCAAAATTATGAGGAAATATATCAGCTGTACATATATTATAATCTATATACTTTTACACCCCATCCCCCACCTCAAAAAAAAAAAAAAACAAGATTGCAGTCTATTAACTTAAACATGCTTTTGTCTCGAGTTTTTTTTTCTTTTTGCATCATAATGTCTACATTTCTCAATACTAAAAATTAAGCAAGAAACAGAAAGAAAAAAGGCATCTGTTTACTTTAATATTTTTATCATGTACTAGATGTAAAAATGCTTTACTATAAAATGTACAGTTTATATTGTGAAATGTTTCATAGAAATACTGTTTAAAACACAAATTATTTCATTCTTATTCCTTGGACCTTACTCCCTCGCTGGTATTTTACCTTTGTGGTACATCTCCATTACTATTGTTGGTATTTTTTCCTTCTTTCTTCACTTTTATAGGTTCATAAGTGTTCACTAGGGTAATGACCACAAGGGTCTTTTTAAGCTTAACCATGCATCCCAAATCTCTAATGAGTTCTGGTACCCTTGATAGGAGTAAGCAGGGGCTTGGGGGGTAAAGCATTTACAAGCAGGGGCTGGCATTTTGTAAATAATTGTCACTTGAAAATATTAATATGATTTATATAGAAATGTGACACTGCCAGCCCAGCTATCTGGAATTTTGTAAATAATCGTATGTCATTTGTGAATAATAATATGATCCATACCCTTGTCTTACAAATGTAAGAGAACTATATGTTATGTGTATATTAAACCACTGGTACACAAGTGTGTGTTGAACTGCATGTTATGTACTGAGCTTCAAGAATGTAACCACAGTATACCCTACTAGAAAAGAACAGAGTTAACTTGCAAACTCTAAGAAAATAAGTGAATTATTTTATGATTGTATATAAGTGAAATAGGAGGTCTGCGCAAGGGAACCACGTAGCAAGAAAGACAAAAAATAAACAATGATATCCCAAAGACTGCAACGTGGTGGCTACTGATGTCACAATCACAGTTCAAATGTATGTATGAGGCAGCTCATCCATTCAACAGCAGCAAATTCACCCAGGCTTGAATGATAAGGTTAGTTTACAACCTATATTAAAAAGACGAAAACTAACCATAAGACACAAGACATAAGAAATGATGTCTTCTATTATAGTTGGCTCAGTACAATTTTTAATATTTTTAACATATTCAATGTTCTGAATGTTCTTAAAAAAATGTGTGTTTTAGTTTTTAACAGTTGAATAGATTAATTGTTTAATTATGTAATTAATTGACCTCTGATATATAAGACTGCTGATTGAGCATGCCATTACAGTCTGATGAAGCCGTTTGGGTGAAAGCGCTTACTGCATGTTAATAAAGAACGTTCCTGATTTCAAGAAGAGTTGTGAAGGTCTTATTATAGATGGATTACGTTTCACCACCATAATTTGCTGCTGTTGAATGGATGAGCTGCCTCATACATACATTTGAACTGTGATTGTGACATCAGTAGCCACCACGTTGCAGTCTTTGGGATATCATATTTTATGATTGTGTTTATATCCCAGTTTCACTGAAAGAGACAGGATGTACACAGATAGAGGCTTCTTCCTATTGTCTTGAAACATAAATAATTACTAGGTTTCAAATGTAAAAGTGTTTAACTGTTTTATGGCTTCCAGTTCTAGGCAAACTTATGAGAGATATGTACCCCTGACAGAGAGGTGCTAAATTCTAAGTTTCTGTTAGCTTGGGAACTGATGGCAGGTGACAAAAGTGATGTCATCCCAGCTAACCCAGCAGTAATGTGTATTATTAATTTAAGAGCCATCTCAGAGAGTGAGTCTCTGCATTTTGTATTTGTCTTTGGACCTGAAAACATCCATCTTCAGCACTTCTCATCTGCATTTGCCTTGCTCTGTAAGCAAAATTTATGTATAGTATTTCTTTTAGAGATAGATAGGAATATAGTAAAGATTAGTTTAGATGTTTTCTGCATTCATTTAAGACTGTTCTGCAATGTTGTTTTAAAATATTTCCTGTGATTCTGAACTCTGTAGTCACTGTGTTGAGGTATTGCCTTGCTCTTTTATTACTTATTTATTAAGTACATTTAAACCTTTTAATTGTGGCTGGTTTGTTTAGAAATATTTAAGCTCTTAGAGTACTTGCATATGTATTTGGTGACACTGTATTGGCCCCTCCTAAATAGCCTTGGTCACACTTACCATTTGGATAATAGTAACATTACACAGTAAGATTGTGCACCCTTTGGTAAGGGCCTTAGAGTAGCTGATAGAGCTGGCTGGTGGCAGTGATAACTACATTATAGTCTGGGCAGAAGGGGGCATAGCTAGTAAACCTGTTCCAGCTTTCCCCAGGAGTGTCTGTGAGTTTGTATATAAGTCAAATCTCAAAGTGTGTGCTTGTCAGCTACTTGGGCAGGGATACGAAGCACTGGCTGGACAGTGAGGGTGCTGGAGTTATTAGCTTGGCCACTTGTCTGAGATCTTAACCCTATAGCTTTGCCAGTGGGGAGTTTTACTGGGGATTTGGAGAGAGGGAGAAACCAGCCCCAGACTGACTGTGATCTCTGTGTACTCTTGAGGGAAATTGTACTTTACTGTGTGTGTACTTGTCCTCCTCCGAATGTGTGCATCCCTCAATGGTGCTAGTGGTGAGGATTGAGGCTCCTTGATTACTGGGCCAGTGCAGGGGTGTCACAGGTTGCCTGTATCCATAAAAGACATAGGTACCAAAACAGTGTCTGTTCCCTATTCAGTTGTCCAAGTTACACTTGAATTGGGTTAGAGGGGAACTCTGCTTCATATGGATGGGGAGTCTGTTCCAGAGCAGGAGCAGTCTCTGGGATATATACCTGTGTTTCCAGCAGGTCCTGTTTATATCAAAGGCAAGGTTTAAGTCTTTAGAATGGGTAATTCTGGTGCTGTTTGTTTTGAAGATATGTTGGAGGTTCATTAGAGTGGGATCTGACAGTGCCTTATATGCCAGGTATAGATCTCCCCTCAATAGCCTTTAGGAAACAATACAGGGATAGGGTCTTGAGGCGGTCTGCATAGGACATGTTACTTACACCCTGTGTTCTTTTAGTGAGGATCCTCTGTGGATATGCTTGGTTAGGTACATACCAAAGGGGGCATTGTACTCAATGACAGGGCTGATGAATGCTGAATACAGTAGAACAATGACCTCTTTGGACCTAGATTCCGTACCTTTGTTTATAAGTTGCATAACATAGAATGATTTCCTCCCTACTGTAAACACATGATGGTCAAAGGCTAGATTACTGTCTGTGTCCCCATGTCCCTGACTACTGAGTCAACTCTTAGGGGTGTGTTGACAATATGATAGTTACCAGGGGTGAGTGACTTTCTAAAGGATACTATTATGCATTTCTTGACATTTAGTTTTACTCCATGTCTCTGGCACCAGTTATTTGTCTGTGTCAACCCTTCCTAGAGAACATGTGTGTCAGTGGGCAATTCAGTGCCAGCTCTTAATTTACAATCATCTGCAAACTTAATCAGCTAGAGGCCATTGACATTGGTCTTGACTTCAGAGAAGTAAATGACAAAAAGGAGCTGTCCCAGCACCAATCCCTCAGGGACTCCACTTGTGACTGGCCTCTTTGTAGAGGTGGACTCCCCAATTATAATTTCCTAGGTCCTGTCTATGAGCCAGCTGGCTATGCACAGGGTGACATAAGGGTTTGTACCTAAACTCTTAAGTTTGTTAACCATGCTTGAGTGGGGGATTGTGCCTTCACCAGGTCAAGGTAGGCAGTGTGAACCATTCTGCCCTCATCAGTTGCTTTGCTGACTTTCTCAAAGAAGTCTTCCAGATTGAGTAAGCACAACCTGCCCTTGATGAAACCAAATTGGGTTGGGTCTAGTGTCTGGAAGTTTCCTATGTTGCTATTAATTTCAGTGATAATTCTTTGCATGTGAGATTTATGGGGCTATAGTTTCCAGGGTCTGTAGATGGCCCACTTTTGTGCAGAGGGATGACTTTTGCTGTTTTCCATTCATGAGGCATGAAGCCTGTTTGGAAACTAAAGTTGAATAGCAATTCCAGAGGGAGAGCCTGACAGGTTATGATCTGAAGTAGTTTACTTCATTTGGTCTTTAACCTGTCTGTTACAGATCCGTATCGGATCCGAGCCGGCAACTTTTACTAGCATCATCTCCAAACTCCTCCCCTTACCCATAATACACCTCCACTGCCTTCCATCCCCAGATCTCCTTTGCTGCGAATAGCTTATGCATCGTGATCTCTTGAGCTCCAACTTAGTCAAGTGGGTAAAACCCTTTTGAGTATCTTTTTCTTCAGAAATTTGTTAGATAGTGTTAGTATAGGTCCCCTTTCTCCTCCCCCTCACTTGGTGCATTGAGTTATAGAGTTTTAGGATAGTTAGAGTAGTTTATACTGTTGTGTAGTTTGTACCCCCCCTCAGTGTTTTCTGTGTACAAGTGTGGTGAGTGGGTGTGTGTGTGTACCAGTTAGAAAGAAACTGCCTTTTTTCTTAAGTTATCTTTCTACTGAGATAGTATGGCTGAAAAGCTTGTTTTCAAGCATTGCACAGAGTGTGGCCATATATTATCCCCTGTTTATGGCCACACTCTGAGTGTTTTGTGCTTGGGCGTGGCCCATCTGAGTGTGGCCTGCAGCATATGTGCGGGCTTTAACCCCCATGCCATTAAAGATAGGAAGGCCAAGTTGGCCCTCAAAGAACTTCTTCCCCCTTCAGAATCTTGTTTCCTTATCTTCGGCTTCGGTCACAGCGGCTGCTGTGGCCGCCTCTCCTTCCTCTGGCTTCTCCTCCCTCCCAGGTTGGGACTCAACCTCCTGTACCAAAGGCTGTGGTAGCGGAGCAGAAAAGAGGTAGAGAGAGTCAAAGGCAAGGGAAAAGAGAAAGAGGTCTCTGGACCTCGCTTCACCTACAAAGACATCATGGATCCGTGACTTCCCTCGGCTCCGATCTCCGAGGTTCTCCCCGGAGCCAGAGGAGACACATTCAGCTTCTCGAGCCTCGGTGCCCTGACCTAACAGGTCAGAGTCCTTGGCTTCATTTAGGTCCACCCGGTCCTTGTCTGACATGGATCTGGATAAAATGAGGAGGTTTATCTGTACTCATACCCAGATGGTCTTGCCAGCCCCCCTCCCTCAGCAGGGGGGAGCTCGCTTTCTTTTTTCCAACCTATATCTTCTTCTCCTATCCGACCTTTAGGTTTGGAGTATTCAAATCTGAGGTTGGCTTTGGTCAGGGGGTTGGCACTGATGGTACCTGCTTCCTTGATGCTGACAGCTGCCTGGAGTGTATCGGATCGAGCTGCTCTCAGAGCCAGAGCTTGGGTGTTGGATTCGAGGGAGTGAAACCTTTTTCTTTGGCTCCAATTTTGTTGGGCCAGGTTCCCTTCCTCAGAGCTCTGTCCACCTCGGACCTGGCTCTGATTCTCTTGTCAGACCCAGGGAGATTGGCCTCCTTATTAGTTTCTCAGGAGGTTTGCTCTCCTTTGGCATTTGATGTGGTAGAAAAGGTTCTATCCGCTGGATCAAGGCAATTGCCTGCCCCCTTGGACTCCACCCAGACCCCCTCGGCTCTATCTATGGTCCCCATCATTTTACCAGAGGGACAGCCCATGCTCAAAGAGCTCCAGATGGTTCCATCAAGGAATAAGTGGCTTGTGAACTCCCCCCGGAGAGCCCCACTGGAGAGGTACCTCACAAGCATACATTGAAGAGGAGGCACTTGGACTCCCCGGAGTCTCTCATTGGGGACATGGACTTGGATGATGGAGAAGGTTCCCCTAGTTCACCTCCCAAGGATGTCTCCTTTGGAGACATCATGGAAATCCTGCTCCAACAGGGAGGTTGGTCTGCCCACAAACCTTCTTCTGATGAGTCTGTGTTCCTGGAGGCTTTCGGCATGGGCCCATTTACTTCCTGGATGTCCCCTCCCATGGATCCTTGGGTGGATATGGTCACCTCATGGGCATGGAAGGAACCTGACACCATGGAACCTATCCCAGAAAGACTGGATAAGATCTTAAGCCCCCCCCCCATAGACAGACCAGTATGGAACAAATGCTCCCCCATAGATGCCATGGTGGTAGCAGCAGCAGCCACTAAAAAGGAACTTGCTCAGGAGAGTTCCTCGGTCCATCCTCCTCACTGAGAGTTGTGGATGATAGACTGCCTAGGGAAGCATGTTTATGCTTCAGCTACCTTTATGATTAGGGTGCTCAACTACCTAGCCCATGTCATCAGACTCCAATGTGACCTAGTAAAGGAGCTGGAGAAGTCTCCCCCCCAAGTCCATGTCACAGGAGGACAAGGCTTTGTTCTCCGTGAGGATGGCCACTTTAAAAGCAGTATCTAACACATCCATGTGACTCCTTTCAGATATTACTGAAGGAGTGGCTAGGGCGGCTGGGTATGGTGTGTCCATGAGGTGCAACGCCTGGCTCAGGTTATGTCAATTTTCCGAACCCTTTAAGGCATCCTTTGTCAATGTCCCTTATGACGGCTCTACACTCTTTGGTAAGACTGTCAAAGAGACATTAGTTCAGCGTGAGAAGGATGGGAAGACACTATCTGTCGTTGGGATCTGCTTCTCTAACCCTCAAAGGTCCTTTTCCCGGAACCAGAGAGGGCAAAAGCAGATGTGGTTCCGGAAGTCACAGTATTCCCGTGACACTTGGGGCTCTTCTTCCCCCAGAGGCAGAGGGGGGGACAGAATGGATGCCGGCTCAGAGACAGAGGGGGTCCAAGGAACTTTGGATCTTGAGAATCTTTTTCGGACAGACCTGGGCAGCAACCCTGAGGGGTTGCCTGACTGCTCTACTCTGGAGGCAGTCGGGGGATGATTGTCCTTGCACATAGCAGCATGGGAGTCCATAACGGACTGCTGGGTGCTTCAAATCATATCCAGAGGATAATCTGTCCCCTTCGTGGGTTCCCCCAAATCTCCCAGATACCTCCTGGACATACCACCCATGCAAAGGGTAGCAGCAGTACAGGAAATTTCCAAGCTGCTAGAAAAACAAGCCATCGAACCTGTTCCCCCAGATCAGTCCGGATTGGGCTTCTACTCCAGGTTCTTTTTAGTGCCATAGAAAACGGTTGACTTAAGGACCATTCTGGACCTCTCTACCCTGAACCTGTCACTTTCCAAAGAGAAGTTCTGGATGGTCACTTTACAGTCCATCATGCCGTACCGGCAAGAGAGCGACTGGATGTGCTCGGTAGACCTCCAGGATGCTTACTATCACATAAAAATGCACTGAAGCTCCAGGAGGTTACTCCACTTCTGGCTAGGAGTGAATCGTTACCAATTTCGAGCCCTACCCTTTGATCTCACCACAGCCCTCAGGGTGTTTACCAAAGTGATGGCAGTGGTAGTGGCTCACATGAGGCTTCAAGGGATTCAGATCTATCTGTACCTGGATGATTGGCTCCTCACTGCTCCCACCAGGCGTCTGCTCTCCCAAACCAGGGATTATATCCTAACTCTTGCCCTGCATTTGGGGATCCCAATCAATGCATCCAAGTCTCTCATAGATCCTGTACAGGTGATAGACTAATTTGGTGCCAGGATAGGTACTCTTCAGTGCAAAATCTTCCTGACCTCGGAGAGAGTTCAAAACCTGAGGATGCATGTCTCCCTGATCTACCACTCTCATCTCCCAATGGCGGAATTGGTGTTGAGGGCCTTAGGCTTGATGGCGGTGACCATAACTCTTCTCCTGTTTGCTCGGTTACACATGAGAATTCTACAGTGGACTCCTAGCTGTTCAGTGGTTAGAACTGCCATTGACATATCCAATTCAACTCAATCGAGTCTGTCGGTCATCCCTCATATGGGTGGATGTGCTCTCCAGACATTTTGGAGGGACGACCTTTTGTTCCAGCCCAAGCCACAGTGACCACAGATGCCTCCCAACTTGGGTGGGGGGGGGCATTGTTCGGGCAGGACAGTCCAAGGCCTGTGATCCCCCATAGAGACCAGCTTGCACATAAACGTCCTAGAGATGAGGGTGGTTCTTTTAGTGTTGCAGGCCCTTCATGCCTTTCTTCCTCTGGGGATGATTGCTATTCAGTCAGACAACATCAGTGGTCTGGTATATCAACAAACAGGGAGGGACCACATCTCCTTTGTTGCGAGGCCATGTGAGTGTGGGAATGGACAATCTCTGCCAGTCGCTTTCTCATCGCAACGCACATTCCGGGATAGTCCAACATCCTAGCAGACAGGCTAAGTTGGACCATTCTGATGCCTTACGAGTGGTCTCTGAATCTGTCAGTAGCGGAACAGATATTTAGCGAGTGGGGTCAACCTTGCTGCGATCTCTTCGCATCTCCTTCCAATGCGAAGTGCAGCATGTTTTTCAATCTGAACCCTCTGCCGGGGGTGTTCCCAGAGATGATCTAGTTCATGCTTGGACTCCCAGTCTTCTGTATGCTTACCTGCCAGTACCTCTCATTCCCAGGTTTCTACAGAAAGCTTGTCGACTGGGGAGCAAAGTGATCCTCATTGCCCTGTTCTGGCCTTGCCAGGTATGGTTTCCCTTCTTTTGGTCTCACCTTCCAACTCCTAGATCCCTTTCAGGATTTAATTTCACACCCTTTGAGGTTGCCTCATCTGTATTTGGACAGCCTGAAGCTCACAGCTTGGCTGCTCCAGTTCCTGTGATTGCTAGGACTCCTGGACTATCCTCCCCAGTTAGATCTATTTCGGTGGCTGCTCATAAGTCTTCGACCAGTAAGCTTTATCGCAGCGAGTGGAAACATTTTTCCTTTTGGGCCTCTCAAAGGAGTTTAGACCCTTTCACGGCTCCTATTTCTGCCATTCTTGATTTTCTAGCTGATATTTTTCAACATGGAGCTAGTTCTACTGTCAAAGTTCAGTTGGCTGCCCTCTCTCATTTTCATGTGGGCGAGAATTCTGCCTCTTTAGCCTCTTCCAGACTGTGTAAAGCCTTTATCAAAGGCACCTTTTTGTTACGCCCCATGGTCAAAGATCCTGTTCCCCCATGGGACCTTACTATGTTTCTTCAAGCTTTGGCCGCTCCGCCTTTCAAGCCTGCCGCCACTGCAGATCTGAAATTTTTATCTTGGAAAACAGCTTTTCTGGTGGCTATTACCTCTGCAAAAAGGGTTTCAGAATTACAGGTCTTGTCCATCAAAATTCCTTACATGATTTTTCACAAAGATAGGGTTTCCCTTCGAACAAATCCATCCTTTCTTCCTAAGGTGGCATCACCAGTTAATATCAATCAGACCATCAATTTGCCTGTGTTTTTTCCTAATTTTACTAATAAGATGGAATACAAACTCCGCATGTTGGATGTTCATAGACAGTTACGATTCTATTTACACAGGGCAAAAAATTTCTGTAAATATGATCAATTGTTTGTATCCTTCTATAAACCCTTTTTGGGGAACCTATCTCCAAGGTCACTATAGCTAGATGGATTTCTTCTTGCATCCTGCAGGTGTATAAGGACAGAGGCATGTCTACTCCAGGTCAGGTGAAAGCTCATTCCACTAGGTCCATGGTCTGTGGCCTTTTGGTGTAGTGTGTCTTTCCATCATATTTGTTCTGCAGCTACATGGTCCTCATCTCATACGTTTATTTCTCATTACAGATTGGATTTGACTTCTAGAAGGAGAGCATCCTTTGGTTCTGCAGTGCCCCGGAATATCCTTCCATGAGGACCTCTCAGCATTTTAGTAGCTGGGGACTCTGTCCCACAGGTTGAAGACCAAATGAAGTAAACTACTTCAGATAAAGAAGTTATGTACTCACCATAACGTTCCATCTCAGTAGTTGTACATTTGTCTTCAACCATCCCCCCTCCTTCCCCTGGACCTTGGCGTATGATCAACCTACGGGCTGCAGTATAGGTCACAAGAAAATTTTTCAGGTCGGGTTATCAGTATAATGTTCTGCAAACTCTATCTGGGGATGGAAGTCAATGGAGGTGTATTACGGGTAAGGGGAGGAGTTTGGAGCTTGGAGCTGATGCTAGTAAAAGTTGACGGCTTGGATCCGTAACCCACAGGTTGAAGACAAATTAAGTGCAACTAGTCAGATGGAATGTTACGGTGAATACATAACTTCTTTTTTCATGCTATTTAGAAAGCTATTTAGAAGGCATCCTGGGATATTGTCTGGGCCCATTGATGCAGTGTTCTTGGCCTTAGAGAGAGCATTAAGAACCTGTTCCCTAGTCATAGCAGGGGGAGTTATATTTGATGGCATTTCTTGAGCGAAGGGTGATGAGGAGGGGGGTAAAGTTGGAGCAGAATTTGTCGGCCAACAGGTTTGCTATATCTTCTAGCTCAGTATAGGTGGCTCTATTTACAATGAACTTTGCACACAATTATGTATAGCTTTTGAGGTTGCAGACATAACTAAAGAATGCCTTGTGGTTTTCCTTGACCTGGAGGCAAATTTTCCTTAAATTTGGCATAGTAGACTTTATTTGTCATCCATGTTGTTTGTTTAGTTTGATGAGAGTGCTTTTATCCTGCTGGGTGCTGCACCAGCACCTCCTAATTTTTTACCATTGTTAGTAATTTCTTGTACTTTAAAAGATGTTGAAAAAAACCTACTGGGTTCAAAATGTGCTCCTGTTGCAGGCATAAAATATAACATTTTGATAATCATTCACTGTGTGTGTACTGTTTAGGCCCAGGGCATCTTGATGTTTCTTGTGACATTTGTGCTGGCTTTAATAATAGGGCTTTGGATGAAAGAAAGTGTAAATTAATACTGAAAGGTTTATTTTTATCCTCTGCTTCTTTGGACTCTGGAGCACTATCTTCCTCTAAGAAAACCTCAGTGGATACAGCAGAGACACCTAAGGAATCTGGGAAGCATTGCTCTACCTCACCTTCTTCAGACTTGGCTCCTCCTGAGAAGATATCTAAACTGTCAACTCTGACTTATTCCAAGAGCTTGACTCCAGCAAAATTGAAAACTTCAGATCTATTTTCTTATATGGATCCAACTATATTCAGATCCAAGTCACCAAGGTTTTCTCCTGAACTCATGTCTTAGAGGTTTTGTTCACCCTTCCTGCAAGACAGAGCTAGAAGAGCTTCCCATCCATCATATATTTTATTTTCCCTTAGGTCATCCAGAGGCCTATCAGAAGCAGATATGAACAGGATGATGATAAAATTTCTCAGAACTCAGATTCAGTTGGATGTTTTACTGGCTCTGTCTCCCATCAGACCCATGAGCCTTTCCACTGCTCAACCCCAAGCTTTAGCTCCTACTCTGATCTGTTCGGTGGTTTTGGAGTTTTTGGACCTGAGATTTCTGAACGTGTTTGTCAGATCCAAAGATTTGCCTTTCTTTGACTCCAACACTTTCTCTGATCCAGACGGATCTGAGCTTGTCAGATCTAGAAGAATCTCAGGGCCATAGTGTCAGCACCAGATGGGTGGGTTTGGATTGACTATGATGGATTTACTGCTGTTCCTTCTTTTCAGAACTTTGGTCTTAGCTCATCTCTGACATCTGTGGGGGAGGGGAGTTGTTTTTTTTAGATCTGGTGGTGGTAAGACTGAGGTCCCTCATGGCATCAGCTTTTGAGAAAGTGGAAAGAGTTTTTTCCTCTTCTGTGGAAAAGACACCCTTAACCCCCTTGAGTCCATCCTACCCTCAACTGTCCACTGTGGAAGTTGGGTCTCTTCATCCTGTCCCATTGGGACAGCTGGCTAGGAAAAGCCTTGAAACTGACATCACTCAGGAGACTGCTGACATTTCTGAGTCCTCTCCAGAACCTCCCACTGAAGAGCCCCCTCAGAAGCAGACACACAAAAAGAGGCACCTAGATGCTCCACAAGAGTCATTAACTGAAGACACTGACTTCAAAGAAGGGGAAGGGTCCCCATATCACCCCTTGAGGATGTTTCATTTGGAGAGGTTTTTGATCTTGTGAAACAGAAAAAGAAGTTGGTTTTCTGACCCCCTTTTCCAAGAGGCGCTAGTGTTCCTTGATGCTTTTGGGATTAGCTCAGCTATGACTTAGGTGGTCTACCTGGCAGATACGGTGGTAGATTTCATCTCCTGCCAGGCTTGGAAGGATCCAGATGTCATGAAGCCTAACCCTAAATGCCCAGACAAGTAACTTGTTGCAGCTAAGCATAGGGCTGGTAGGAGTAAGGGTCTCCCTATGGATGTGATGATGGTTGCAGCAGCCACCTGGAGAGAACTAGAACAGTTTTTTTCTGTCCATCCCCATAATAGGGAATCTATGTAGGAGAAATCAAACCACTACTCCACGGCTTCTCAATAAAATAATATAAAAATTCCAAATATTAAACTCTTATTTAGAAATGTATTAAAATGAAAAAAAGTTCATGAAGATTCATGTAGTCAGCAGTTAACACAAGCTGAGTGCTTGTAGAAACATAAATTAACAGTCTGAAAAACACAAACCCTTCGGTTCTAAGTGATGGCGTTCTTAAAACTCCTCGCAAAAGGCTTAACCTACAATGGTTAAAACCATTGCTTCCAATATTGGAAGCACTGGTATACCTCTACAGTTGCACTTCTTCCATTTTAAGGACTTGGAAGCAACTGTTTAACCATTGTAGGTTAAGCCTTTTGCGTGTTTTAAGAATGCCATCACTTAGAACTGAAGGGTTTGTGTGTTTTTCAGACTGTTAATTTATGTTTCTGCAAGCACTCAGCTTGTATTAACTGCTGACTACGTGAATCTTCATGAACTTTTTTTCGTTTTAATAAATTTCTAAATAAGAGTTTAATATTTGGAATTTTTATATTATTTTATTGAGAAGCCGTTGAGTAGTGGTTTGATTTCTCCTACATTTTTGTGTCATACTTACCGCTACCTTAATAGTGAGTTTTTACATTTTTTTCTAATAATAATAGGGAATCTAGGGCATTGGACAGATATGGGAAGTGTGTCTATGTGTCAGTGACTTTTGCTCTCAGGTCACTGAATTATTTGGCACATTGAGATTTCAGAGAGAAATGATCAAACAGTTCTCCAATACCCTCTGAGGGTTCATTTCTGCGCAGGATAAGGAAACAGTTTCTGCACAATAGGCCACCCTCCAATCTTTATCTAATGCTATTATGAGACGATATCTCACACCTCAGAGGGAGTGGCTGGAGCAGTAGGTTCAGGCTTAACCATTAGAAAGCATGCCAGGATGTGCCTCTGTGATTTTGTGGTGTCCTTCAAGTCTTCATTCATCAATGCCCCTTTTGATGCATCCACTTTATTTGGTGCTAAGGTGAAAGAGACTCTCCAGGAGTGATTTTGTTATTTGATTTGATATACTCCTTTAGTAATTAATTTATTTTAATCAGCCTTGAGCACATTTGACTCATTTCCTCTAGATTAGTGGAAGCTGTACATCATATCAAAGCTGGAGCTTGAACTGCTTTTTGCTGAATAGCTGCAAGATTCTTCTCAGTCAGTGTTTTCTCTTCACCCTTTCTACTGATCTCCTAGTTTCTTCTTTGCTGACCTCCAGTCAGTGTGCTTACTAGCCAGTAACTGAATTTACTAAAAATGACAGATTTCCTGGCCTTTTTCTTTCTGTTTCATTTTTCATGCTGGGAGAGCTGAAGTTATGCTGTAAATCAGTGTGCATTGTGCAACTATCTGTAAATGTCCCCACAACCATTTTTTAATCTTTTTTTTGTACCAGCTGCATGCCACCCATCATCCTCTGGCCATCCGATTAGCCCATTCATACTTGCTGAGAACAGTGGACCTGAGCCCACCTCCTCTGTCTTAACACAAATACACAAAATGTCTTGAAACTTTTTAGAAAGTCCCATTCTGCTCCACTGTAAAGGTATATTTAGAAAAAGTTTTTGTAAGAAAGGGTGATGAAAGATTGATTAAAAATATATTAGCATATAAAGAAACTGTGTTTATCTTAAAATTTGATACTTTTACACTGAGGGGGTTGAATAAAGAAATTAATTGGAAATGTTTGCTTTAAACTGTTGCAATTAACTGTTGTAATTGTTTTATTAATCAATTGTATGTTAAGGGGTATATATACAGGGGAAGGTTCTAATAAAAAATGTACTCTTTGAAGGCTGTAGTGGCAGAGGCGCTAAGTGCAATAAATCTTTGGATCTGGTTCCTGTTGTCGTTTTTTCTACATTCTGGTTTGCTGTGTTGGTTGCTAAATTTATCAGTCATTGCCTGCTATGTGCTGGATCCTGTCATCTCTGCTAATATAAGTTAAACATTCTTAAAGGTTACTCCTTTTCTGATGGCTTGGGATATGAATTTTATCCTAGAAAAGATTACTCTAGTTTCCTTAGAAAATGCCCTCACTGCTGAACTTAAAATCCTTATCCAGAAAGATGCTTTACTCGGGTGGATTTCTGAACTATAGGCCCTAAGATGGACTGCTACCTTATCATCCCCAATGACATGGTATTTATGAAGTCAAGCCCTCCTGTCCAAGGTGTTTTCCTAAACTAATCATTCTGTTTGTGTGGATATATGATGGTGATGGAAAAATTTGCCTTTTGTAGTGTAATGCTCTCCTGTAGTGGTTATTTATTATGTAACGTCATTATTTGGTGCATTGGTAGAAAGGAACAAAAATATTTGTTGTTAATTTTCTCCTACCCTAGTTTTCACCAAAAATAGATAATGGCATCTATTACGCTAAGTCTGTCTAGAAGCCTGATGTCCAGTTGTGACTAATTTAGTTCTTAAAATTACCCTGCAGTACCACTTTTTTTTGTGAACATCTGTGGTTATTTTGAGTATCCTGTCTTGAATTTTTACCACGTAAAGAGCATATAGCACCATTGCTGCTTTCAGCTTTTGTGAGGTATTTTTGCTGCCACTGTTAATATTTCAGACCTTCCTGGCTTAGTGCCAATGGAATTTATGGTGGTTGTGTTTTGGCATATGGCCAGGGTACCTTTGGCACAATGCCGGTCAAGAACTTTTTCTGACTCTCTTATTCTTTTACTTCTCCTTACTAACTACAACCAGCAGGTCTACAAATATGGCTGCTTGGTTTAGTTTGCTGAAGGTTCAAATAGCTGGTTCTTGAAAACAGGCCTTAAAAGTTCAGTGCCACATGTGTGGGAATCTTTAAGTTATTGATAAAGGCTGTTGTTTCACTGCCACACAGTGGAGCTATTTTCTCAAGAAATATACTTGCCATCACAGTTACCATTTGCTGTTTTTGATGTCCATCATGGGCCATTTGCCTCTGTGTTGACTCCAGGTTGCTTGAGCCTTCCTTTGGGGGAATAACTGTAATGCTTTATCTTTCCTTTGCACATTCATAGAGTCAGACTCCCCTCAAAGGCCACACCTTTTGGGGTAATCTTTTTAGTGTATTTTGATCATTTGAGACTGACTGGCAATTATAGGCACACATCAGACTTTATAAACTGTTGCACACACAGATGCCTTTCAATCCTGGATGGGTCAAATCCTTAACAGAAAATGTCTGAGATATCCCTGAAATTTTGAGTACTGCTTATAACACTTAGGACAGTGTAATCAGAATCTTTGGTATCTGTTCTGAGCTTGTAGTAAGAACAGTGTGTGTGCTCTTTTATGAAAAATAGGTCAAAGGCATCACACTCGGCACAAAATTAAGTTCTCTGATGGTCTGACATTGTAATCATTGTCAGAACAATTACGTTTTCAGAGCCTGTCTGCAGTCATTTCTAAATTCATCCTGGAGAGGTGCTTATTGGCACCTTCTAGTTAAAGGGCATCTGAAATCCTCCAAGTTGGTAATGTGAAAATCTTTGTTCTTTAACTGTTTTCAGACTTGAAATAGAGATTGTCTTTCTTTTCCATTTAGCCAAGCCACCTTTGGTTTCACTTTGAATTTTGCAAAATATGTAAAAATATACTAAGAAGTATATTTTTAATATAAGAACAAGTTGCCTGTCTTACTAATACACTTAGCTTGACCTCTAGCTCAGTATATAAGACACTAGGTTAGTGTATAGTGCTGAGGCTTAAGGAGATGGACAGTGGAAGAGTACTTAGCAGGAGTGAATGATCCCAGGATTGACACTGTAGTCTTCCCATCATTCTTGATGATTAACTTTGCATATTTTATTCCTGGCAATGGTCCATTATAGTGGGTACAGTTTTCATAGTTTTATAGAGTTGGTGAAGAAGCTTAGTCTTTTGACCACTGAGGGACTTGATTCCCTGGATTCCATGCTGGAGTTTACAGCTGCATATCTAGTTATTTATTGGAGGTATAAATTGATGAGCTGAAATTAGTTATTAAGATTGGGAGTTCAGTCCATAGTTGTTACAGGCTTTAAAATATCATCATCTTCTTTCGGCTGTTACCATTAGGGGTCGCCACAGCGGATCACCCATTTCCATTTCTTCCTGTCCTCTGCATCTTGCTCTGTCACACCAACCACCTGCATGTCCTCTCTCACCATATCCATAAACCTTATCTTAGGCCTTCCTCTTTTCCTGTTATCTGGTAGCTTCATCCTTAGCATCTTTTTTCCCCATATACTCCGCATCCCTTCTCAGCACATGCCCAAACCAAGTAATCTTGCCTCTCTGGCTTTGTCTCCAAACCTTCCAACCTGGGCTGACCCTCTAATATACTTATTCCTAATCCTGTCCACCCTCGTCACACCCAATGCAAATCTTAACATCTTTAACTCTGCCACATCCAGCTCAACCTCCTGCCTTTTTGACAATGCCACTGTCTCCAACCCATATAACATAGCTGGTCTCACTACCCTCTTGTAGACCTTCCCTTTCACTCTTACAGGTACTCATCTGTCACAAATCACTCCTGACACTCTTCTCCACCCACTCCATCCTGCCTGTACTCTCTTCTTCACCAGTCTTCCACACTCACCGTTACTCTGAACTATTGACCGCAAGTATTTAAACTCATCCGCCTTTGCCACCTCTACTCCTTGCATCCCCACCATTCCTCTATCCTCCCTCTCATTCACAAACATATATTCTGTCTTAAAATATGAAGTTGTTATTTCTCATTGTGGTTAATATTAACATTGAGGCTGATTGTCCTTTTGTGTTCAGCGTGGGGGGGGGGTCTATTCTAAGCAAAGGATTTCAAATAGTGGGCCCTTAATGCCCAGTATGTTCTGTATGTTAGGCACAGGTCTCTAAAAAAGCAGTAAGATATGGAAAAGAAGATGTTGCTGTAGGCTTTCACTTTAAGATGATCCTTGAGGCCCTTTGATGCCCTGCGAAGAATTTACACACACTCTCCTGTTGCACCACATGGCATGTGTCTAGCTTAAAGACTATAGTACTGTATAACTGGTCCAGTAACAGCTGTATAGACCAATTGCAGCACACTTATGTTCCATATAGCTGCAAAATGTACGACCCATAATTCCTTCTGCTCTTCTAAAGAATGATCTGAAGTTGTTAATCTTCTTATTCATCACTGATGGGTTCGGTTCTGAGCCCTTGGAACCGAGTCGGCCTTATACCAAGCTTGCGTGCACCAAAAACCCTCGAGCTAAGCTGCTACCCACAATGCCCTTCACTCAATTATCTCAGATCTCATTTGCCACACAGCCATATAGCAGCATTTCACAGAGCTCTCTAGCTAAGTGTTATATTTTTCTAAATTTTACAAGTTTTTTTGTGGATTTTTCCTGTTAGCTTGCTAATTTCTTGTATCTTTACTACACTCAGCTCTACCCACAGGTATTTCCTTTCGTACCATTGTTGGTATTGACTCGTCTACCCTTGTGGTAGGTATTTCTTTCTTTCTTCTTTTCTTCACTTTCTTCTATTTTTGTGTGAGTGTTTCCTATTATGTCTGAGAAGAAAGGGACTATTGGGTTTAAACACTGCTCTTCTTGCAGTAGTAAACTCCTGAATAGTGACCTTCATGAAGAGTGTGTGTATTGTTTGGGGGTTCTGCATTTATTGGCGAAACCCCCATGTGATATTTGTGCCAGCTTTAGTCAGTGGATGCTGAAAGAGTGATGAAATAAATTGATCCTTAAGGGCCTGCTTCCTTCGCCTTTTTCAGAGGCTATTTCTGTGTCGGAGGTCTCATCCCCTCCTTCTGTGGACAAGAAACTTCCTCACTCAGACCCCTCTTCACCGGCCAGTGATAGGGGCAAAAGCCATAAGCACAAGGCCCATAACATTTCCACTGAGCACCATACTGCCTCCTGGGTTCCGACCACCTCGGCTCCGAGTTTGGCTCCTGTGATTCAAACGGAGGTCACGTCATCGGCACCTGCCCCAGCTCCGATGACTATGGTGCCAACCACAACCTTGGTTCCAATCAGTTTGTCTGCCTCCATCTTGGCACTGTCCCCCATCTTCATCCCAACAACAACTTCGGAGCCATTATTGACCTCCGCCCCAGCTATGACCTCGGCTCTGAGCCTGTTCTTGGCTCCAATCATTCCTGTGTTGCCAGTTTCCAAATTGGAATAAGCAGTGTCGTTCTTTGATACACCACAAACCCAGTACTGTACGTCTGCAAATCCATTTGCTGGACAAGCTTTCAGCCCCTTTTTGGGCCGGCCTGATTCCCCCTCAGGGACATCGGTAAGGTCCACCAGGAGCCTTTCAGATTTGGATGTGGTGCACCTTTTTGATCAGCTGCTGACCGCCAGGGGAATTACAAATTTTCCTAGACCCCATCCCACTCTGGGCTTTGGGTCTATTACACAGGCGACCCCTACATACTCTCCTCCCTTGGATCCCTCGGTTCCGAGGCTCCTATACCCAACATCTGTAAGAGGACACCTTTCCTCGGTGCCGACAATGACCGTGTCTGAGGCTTCGAGGCCCCTTTGGGTGTCGGTTCCGTCGGAACCCACCCTTCCTCAATCTCATGCTTGGGGGTGTGGAACCCTCGATTCCGGCCACGGTTCCGGCTGTATTGCCGATTCCATCTTTGGGTCCAAGGGTGATTCTCGCCCCGAGTTTACTTGAGGCTCTGTCCCCAGGGGTGGACCATATGGAGTGGGGTGTGACCCCGGTTCCGAAATTGTCTTTGGTTCCGAGTTCCCATTCTTCTTCAGGCGGGCCTGCTTTCCAGGTGATAGAGAGGGTGCTTGCTTCTAGCAATCCTCCTATGTCCATCATCCCACCAGTTCCCTCTGAGCCGCAGCTGCCAAAGGCCACCTCTTCAGGACTCTGAGAGCACCAGGCCCAGGAAAACCCTGTTTAGGGTATTTCCCTTTCTGAGTACTCTTCGGATGCTCCCACTGAAGAACCCCCTTGGAAACAGGTTTGTAAGAGGAAACACATGGACTCCCCAGAGGAGTCCCTAATGAAAGATACGGACTACAATGATAGGGAAGGATCTCCATGGTCACCCCCTGATGATGTCTCATTTGGAGATATCCTGAAAATCTTGAAACAGAGGGGTGACTGGAAGCCTACCAATCCTTCCTTGGAGGAATCTGTATTCCTGCAGGCCTTCAACTCTCGACCCTCTACTTCTTGGGTGACCCCCCCCCCTGCTGATGAGTTGGTCAAGCTCATTGTGCAATGACCATGGAAGAACCCTGACACCACTGAGGCCATCCCTAGGAGATCAGATAAAATACTCTCCCCTCCAGAGGATCAACCCCATTGGTCTAGAGGTTTGCCAGTAGACACTATGGTGGTGATGCCAGCCATGAAAAAGGACCTTGCAAAAGAAAGTCCTGCTGTTCACCTGCCCAGTAGAGTGTTCTGGGTGGTGGACAGGTTGGGGAAGCAAGTTTTTGCATCAGTGACCTTTGCAGTCAGGTCTCTGAACTTTTTGGCACATTTTAAGAGGCTCCAGAGAGCTGTCATCACCAAACTCTATGGAACTCTCGCGGGTCAAGTTTTGGATGGGGCACGTGATAAAGTTGCTTCCCAACTTGCCACCCTAGAGTCAATTTCCAATTTGTCCATGAGGTTGCTGTCCCATGCAACTGAAGGAGTGGCTAGAGCTATGGGTGCAGGCGTAGTCGTGAGACACCACGCCTGGATGTGCATTTTTTGACCTTGCGGACTCCTTCAAATCTTCCTTTTTAAACACCCCTATCAAACCATCAGCTCTGTTTGGTCAAAGGTCAAGGATACATTAGCCACGTGTGAGCAGGATGGGAAGACCTTGTCTGCCATGGGCTTACACTTTTCCAAACCTCAGCGTTCCTTCTCCAGGAACCAGAGGAGTGGAAAGATGTGGCACAAGAAGTCTGAAGGTCCTTTCCGTGATGCACGTGGTGAGGACTCCCCCAGGGGCAGAGGGGGTTCCAATAATGGAAGACGCCCCCTTCAGGGCAGAGGGGATCCCCGGAATCAGGACTCCAGAGATTCTTTCATGGGAAGAACATATCAGTGCTCCTGAAGCTCTGCCCGATTGCTTTCCTCTGGAAGCAGTCGGTGCATGTTTCTCTCTGCACCAATCTGCCTGACTCTCTATTACAGCCTATCAGTGGGTGCAGAGAATCATTACCAGAGGCTATCACATTCTCCTAATATCTTATCCAAGACCTCCAAAATCCTTTCCCAATGTTCCACCCAGTCAAAGGGAGGAGGCAGCTTCTGAGATACGAAAGCTATGTCAAAACCGAGTCATCCAACAGGTCCCCCCAGAGAAGTGCAGATCAGGGTTCTACTCAAGATTCTTTTTGGTGCCAAAGGAGACCAGGGACTGTTGGCCCATTTTGGATCTCAGCCAGCTAAACAAATCAGTAGTTCAGACCAAGTTCCGCATGGTCACGATTCAATCCATCCTTCCCTTTCTGTGGGAAGCTGTGTGGATGTGCTCTTTAGACCTCCGGGATGTGTATAACCACATCAAGATGGACAAGCGCTCCAGGAGTCTCCTTCACTTCTGGCTGGGAGCCATTCACTACCAATTCAGAGCCCTGCCATTCGGTCTCTCAACGGCCCCCAGAGTGTTCATGAAATGCCTAACAGTGGTCACAGCTCATCTGAGACATCAGGAATTCCAGGTGTTTCTGTATCTAGACGATTGGCTCCTCTCCGCCCCCACCAAGCACCTTCTAGTACTAGCGGAGTCGCTGGGCATCACCATCCACTGGGAAAAATCCAACCTTCAACCCTCACAACAATTGGAATTCATAGGGGCAATATTCAACACTCAATCAAGTCTGGTCTCTCTTCCTCCTCACAGGCTTCAGAGATTAAGGGCACAAGTTCAAGTGATACTCTGTCAAAGAAAGGTGTCTGCAAGGGATGCTCTCCAGGCTCTGGGGTCTATGGCTGCAGCCATCTCAATTGTTCCCCTAGCCAGATTACACATGAGACTGCTGCAATGGCTTCTTCAGTCCCAGTGGATATCCAAGCTTCACCCCCTGAGCTCACAGATCCTCATCACCAACACCCTCCAACAAGATCTCCTCTGGTGGATGAATACAGATGAAAATCTTTGGTGTCGCCCCTTCCAGGATCACCAACCCAGCACCACGGTGACCTCGGATGCTTCCCTGATTGGGTGGGGGGGCCACTTCCAGGGAGAGTCAGTCCAGAGCACGTGGTCCAGTATAGAGGTCAACTTGCATATCAATGTCCTGGAGTTAAGAGTGGTGCTATTGGCATTGCAAGCTTTCCACCTGTTCCTTCCATCCAGAACGATTGCTATCCAGTCAGACAACATGTCAGTTGTCTGGTACATAATCAAACAGGGAGGAGCCAAATCCTACCCCCTATGTCGCAAAGCTATGAGACTCTGGCAGTGGGCAATAGCTTCCAACTGCTTTCTGATCGCAACGCATATCCCAGGGAGCTCCAACATGATTGTGGACAGACTAAGCAAATGCATCCTCCGTCCTCATGAGTGGTCTCTCAATCCGAGTGTGACGGCAGAAATCTTCAGCTGTTGGGGCCAGCCATGCTGTGATCTTTTTGCCCCCCCCCCAAACACAAAATGCAGCAGCTACTTTACCCTGTTTCCCCCTCACAGGGAGTCACAGAGAGATGCTTTGATTCACGATTGGCCCGCGGGTCTCCTTTATGCTTATCCTCCGATTCCCCTGATTCCTCTTTTTCTAAAGAAAGCTATTTGGTTGAGAAACAAAGTGATCCTCATTGCCCCATTCTGGCCTCGTCAAGTGTGTTTTTCCATCCTCTGACCTCATCTGTTACAACCTCCTTGGATCCTAGACACTTGTCAGGACCTCATATCTCACCCACAAGGGCTGACTCCCCCAAATCTGTCCACTCTCAAGCTGACAGCTTGGTTTCTCCACTTCAGTTAGTTGCCAGGTAGGAAACCCTTTCTTCTTCCGACCATGATATTATCCTGGCCTCACATAAACCATCCACCAGAAAACTTTACAGGGACAAATGGAAAAGATTCTCTATTTGGTCACATAATCGGAAGCTAGATCTGTTCTCAGCTCCTGTAGCTACTATTCTTCATTGTCTTGCTGAGCTGTTCGACAATGGTGCATCAGCTTCCACCATTCAAGTCCATGTAGCAGCTGTTTCCAACTTCCATAATGGGTCAGATGGAGTTCCTCTTATTTCCGCCTGACTTTGCAAGACCTTCCTCAAGGAAATATTCCACAGCAGACCTCTCATCATGCAGCCGGTGGAAGCATGGAATCTCTCCTGGGTTCTCCAGTTTCTCTCTCTACCCCCATTTGAGCCTGCGGCAACATGTGATCTAAAATTCCTGTCTTGGAAATCCTTATTTCTGGTGATGGTCACTTCAGCCAGACAAATATCTGAGTTGCAAGCTTTATGTATCAAGAGCTCTTATGTGATCTTCCATAAGGACAGAGTATCACTTCGTACTAATCCATCCTTTCTTCCCAAGGTGGTTTTAGAATTTTCTATTAATCAATCCATTGAACTCAATGTATTCTTTCCAAATTATTCAAACAAGGGAGAATACTGCCTACATTCATTGGATGTTCATAGACAATTACACTTCTACCTGGACAGAACTATGTCATCTCGCAAGTCGGACCAACTTTTCATTTCCTTTGTGGACCCTAGAATGGGAGGTGCAGTATCGAAAGTTACCTTGTCAAAATGGCTCAGAGATTGCATTAGGTTTTCATATTCGCTTACAAATGAATCTAAGCCTGGTCAAATCAAAGCTCACTTAACTAGAGCAATTGCAGCATCGGTTGCCTTCCACTCCAGGGCCTCCATGGATGACATCTGTGGTGCTGCCATTTGGGCTAACCCCCATACCTTTATCAAGCATTACAAATTGAATCTCATCTCCAGTGGAAGAGCGGCCTTTGGTTCAATGGTTCTCAGGAATGTTCTTTCATAAGGGCCACCCAGGTTCTCCAAGTAGCTTGGGATTCTGTCCCATCAATGATGAATAGGAAGAAGATTAACAACTTCAGATAAAGAAGTTATGTCTTACCATAACATTCCATCTGAGTTGTTGATCTTCTTCCAGTCATCACACCCTCCCACCGACCCCCACCAAAGGCTCCTGGTGGATCTTCTGGGTCTTTGTGGTGTTTCAGGGTTTCTGTGCAGAGATGGCCTCTGACTTTCTGGATGTTCATCGTGCATACAGCTGCAGTCATAACAGATGGGTTATCCTGCCGTCAGACGGGTCCTCGGTCGGCCGAATTCCAAAGTCTAGGTCTAGCATTGGTTGTTGTCACTTCTTCCCTGACGTCAGTGTGGCAGGGGTATAAAAGAGCCAGCCGACGCCATCTTCTTCAGTCTTTCTTGCCGCGCGGTGCCCGAAGCAGAAGCAGTTCGCAAGTGCCGGTCGGTGCATGAAAACTCGGTCTGAGGTAACGTGAAGGGCATTGTGGGTAGCAGCTTAGCTTGAGAGTTTTTGGTGCACTCAAACTTGGTATAAGGCCGACTCGGTTCTGTGGACTCAGAACCGAACCCATCAGTAATGACTGGAAGAAGATCAACAACTCAGATGGAATGCTATGGTAAGACATAACTTCTTTTTTCTCAGGATATAGGATGGTGTAATTCTAATTGCACTATGTTAGCCTTATGTTCTTTTTGTATATTATTGATATATGGACTACATGAAAAGAGACATGGAAGAGCTCTCTGATCATGTAGCCCAGGCTGGTATGACCCTGACCCTGAGTAGCATCCTACCCTCACCAAGAATGATACCTCAGTATAAAGACAAAATGATCAATTTCAACAATTGGCTAAGCTTCTGGTGTCATACAAAGGGGATCCAGTGTCTGTCAGCCTGGGACAACATGCTCGACAAGCCTCTTTGCTTCGCAAGAGATGGCTTGCACCTGTTACCCCTAGGCTTTCTAATACTGGCCAAGGCACTTGCTGCCCCCATAGTGCCTTTTTTAGGCAAGGCTCAAAAGTCAAACCTACCTCCACAAACAGCACAATTAACAAAAAACTGAGGGTTATGTTACTCAACGCCAGGAGTTTAAATCTCAAAATGCACGAAGCACTCCTCAGTATGGAGAACATCGACATCTGTGCAGTAACTGAAACCTGGTTCAAGGCTCCAGAGAGCACCCAGCACTACCAGGCTAAAATTCATACCACACGTTTTGGCCACAGAACATGGACCAAAACACAAAAGGAGGGGGTGTATCCATATTCATCAAGGATACCTACACCTCTAGGTTAGTGGCGCAGCATGATACCTCTGAGATCATCCATGTGCAACTAACATCGGGCAAATCTGCAATGCAAATTGTGGCCTGCTACATATAACCCTCCATGACCCAGGACTACCACTCCACCTTTCTGGAGACACTGGAAAATATGAAGGTCCTACCAAACACCCTGATATTGGGTGATTTCAATTACCCTACCATTCACTGGGAAAACTACTCGAGAAAAAATTTCCAGGCCCAGTGCTTCCTGGAATTCATCAACTCAGATGGCCTGGATCAGCTGGTAAACTCCCCTACCAGAGGTGAAAACATATTGGACCTGGTCATCACCAACATGGGCGACAGGTGTTCCACACCAGAGGTCAACCTGTCACTGGTTAGATCAGACTATAAACTAATCACTCTGGATGTCCACACCCCACCACCACCCCCAAGTAAGGAAACCACAGTAAAAAACTTTTCTAAAGCAAACTTCACCTTACTTAAGACAGAGGTGGTAAGTTTCACAGCCCCCACGCTAAAGGATAACGCTGCCCAAGATGCAGAAACCTTTACAAATGCACTCTATGAGCACCTACAAGGATGCATGGATCGTGTCATCCCTAGAAAAACCAAGACTTGCTCCTCTAAGAGAAGGAAACCAGTTTGGTGGACCCCTGCAATAAACAGGCTATACAATAGGAGGAAACTAGTTCAGAAAAAAGCAAATCCCAAGAAGGAAAGACATCCCTGATCAGTATCCGTAAGAAACTGAGGTCCCACATGAAATCATCCAAGGCTAGCTTTGAAAGAAAAATAGCCAAGGATTCAAAAGATAACCACAAAGCCTTCTTTAGCTATGTTAAGAATCTAAGTGGCAACTCGCAGATATGCACTGAACTAGTGCAAAATAGCACAAAATATACTGAACCTACTGATATTGCCAACATCCTGGCAGATAGATTCAGTGCAAACTTCACCCTCCTCTCACCTCCAAAAGGGCCCACAACAATACCGGAAAAGTGTAGTATCCCAAAAATCACAGAAGCACAGGTGAAAACAGCCCTTTCAAAAGCCAAAAACACAGCGTCAGTGGGACCAGATGGTGTCCCAGGCTGTGTCTTGCACGAACTACAGAACAAACTAACCCCCCACCTAAGCCCGCTGTTCAACCTTAGCCTCCACAAGCTACATGCCCATAGAATGGGGCACAGCAACGGTTATTCCTCTCCACAAAGGAGGGGCCACAACTGACCCTGGTAACTATCACCCCATAAGCCTGACTAGCCTGATCTGCAAGGCTATGGAGTGCATCATCATGGAACTCATTAACAAAGACATTGGGAACATCCAAACACTTGACCCAACCCTGTTCGGCTTTGTTAAGGGCAGATCATGCCTACTAAACTTGGTTGACTTCTTCGAGACAGTCACCAAACTTGGTTGACTTTGAGACAGTCACCAAGGCCATAGATGAGGGAAAGGTTGTTCACACAGCCTACCTTGACCTCACCAAGGCTTTCAACACCATTCCCCACTCGGGTATTACAGAAAAACTCACCAGCCTGAACATAAACCCCTACGTCACGAGATGGGTTGCCATCTGGCTTAGAGACAGAACTCACACAGTAAGAATAGCTGGCTCCAGGTCTGACTCTAAACCAGTCACAAGTGGTGTCCCACAAGGCTCGGTCCTGGGACTCCTACTGTTCGGCATATACTTCTCAGAAGTACAGGCAAACACTGGAGGACTATGGCTAACCAAGTTCGCCGGACTGCAAACTGGGAGCCATAAACTGACTCTGGCTGACACGGCTATCCTCCAAAAGGGCCTTTCTGAGATGGACACCTGGTGTCAAAGTCATGGCCTCAAGCTAAATGCCAAAAAATGCATAGTCATCCCATTTGGGAAAAACAAAACACCCACGAATTACCACATAGGTGGCAGCCCCCTTAATACAGAAGAGGTAAGAAGTGATCTGGGGACCCAGGTAGATAGTAATCTCTCCTTTGACAATCATATTGCCAAAGTAGTTAAGAAATCCTTCTATGTGGCCCATCTAATTACTAAAGGGTTCGCATCTAGAAATAAAGAGGTTATAGTGCCCCTCTACTCGTCACTCATTAGACCCATCATAGAGTACAATGTCCCATTTGGGATGTACCTCACAAGGCACTTCCAACAGCTGAAAAGACCACAAAAGTACCTCACCAAGAGGATTACTGGTCTCAAACATATGTCCTATGCAGCCCGACTGAAAACTCTCCGGCTGTACTTAGTGGCATACCGCTTACTCAGAGGTGATCTCTGCCTGACTTACAAAGCCATGTCCAACTCAGAATTGATGGACATGCTCCACCTAAAGAATTCCAAGTCACTGCAAGCCACACACTCTAGTGAGCTAATCCTCACCACAACAATAAATAGAACATGCTGGAGGGATAGATTCCTGTCACAGAGACTCCCCATGCTTTGGAACAAAATTCCAAATTACATCAGACAGAGCCCCTCACTAACACTCTTCAAGAGATACCTTGATGAGTGGATGGGTAAGAGAAAATACACCCCTGGGATCACTTCATTGGCTCTGCTTGACAGAGGATCAGTTAATCAATGGGGTGGTGAAAGCCGACACACACTGGCTAGGCTTATAAATGCCCTTGGGCAGATAGCCTAGTACCTACCTATGAAACTATAAGCTTGTTCCTTCTGACAAATGGTGTAGGTGAGCATCTCTGTATACAGGCTTTCATTTTTGTTTATATTTCTGTAATCACACAGCAGATATCTTTAAGGGGGTTGGCTAGCTTTTTATTATTTAAAAGCATTTCTTGGCTTAATCACCTAGGTGAACCAGATTTATCTTCAGATTGCAGCATTTGAATCAGTCTTTAATGTATCATAATGTATTTAAATTCCCATCCTTGAAGTATGAGACTTCTGACCCCTCCTTGGTTAGAGAATTGCTCTTTTTCTGGACCTCAAGTGTACATTTTCCCTCTGGTAAAATTGTATTTTATACAGATGATCAACCTGTCTGCATTTATACCTGCATTCTTTGATGCCACCTCTCCACATTTAATAGTTTAATTTCTTGATAGCTTTCACATTGGCCAGCAGGATGTCTGCACTCCAGTTTGGTTGTTTGTCTTCTGCAATGGAGGATTTCAATGTCCTTCATTGGATACAGTAGAATAATTTATTACCAGTTTAGGAGTGTATATCCTGTTTTGCACTTCTTTGTGGAAACACCAGTCACCAAATGTTTCCTTGCGCATGTATAAAGAGGTCCATTTTGGCAATCATCTCTGGTGTGTATCATGGGTGTAAGCACAAAGTAAATATTTATGAAAACTCCTTTCTAGCTATTTACTGATAATGATTCTTCTCCCAAGATGTTATTTCTACATTCTTTTTGAGTGGATTAGAACACGACTGTAACTCTAAGTGCTGTCTGCAGTGGGCAACTCTTGCGCTAGTTCTTCTGATATCTCCTGCTTTCACAATTTTTAATTTTTGGGGGGCTCTTAATGCAGTTGTCAGGTCACAAGATATAACACATATTAGTACTGTTATGTCTGGGAGAGAGAGGAGTTAAAAATGGTCATAAATACATATACTTCAGCCTAGCTCTCTGAAGGAGAAGATTTGTGAAGTTTTGAGACATTTATGTGGGGCTCACAGAAGGTCCCCTTGCCTTATCCTGGGATAGTGTCAGATGGGAGAAGGTTAAGGCATCAACAGACCAAGCACTAGTGCTAAGTCTATCCCTGAGGCAAGATTCCAGCACTTGTGAACTGACTTCGTCTTCAAGTGGTGAGGGAACCATGTCAAAGTTGTCTTTTTGTTGATGAAAAGAATAGGTGAGGTCCACCTTGGTAGCCATCTCTGGTGCACATCATGGGTGTCAGCAACAAATTTACCAAGCAAATTCATGCTGAGCAAGTGCTTGAGTCTCCACTGAAAGCTTGGTATTCAAACACAAGCTCAGAAGTCTACTTCTGTTGTCTTCTATAAGTAAAGGCTTGTTAACCAACTCATATAGAGATTTCTGTAGGTCATCTCTTACCATTCAGGCTTATAGGGTGCTGCATTCATTTGATATGTGTACAGCACTGTAATTTGGATCTGTCCTTGTGGTTACAGTGACATGCACTTTTTTAATTTTGATTTGTCACCTTCGTACGTCTCATGAATTGGTGATATCTCCAGAATGTAGTGACTTGATTTTGAAGATCCTGTTGTCTGATGCTAAGCTCTTGAATGCTGTTCTGGAACTGGAGACCAAAAAATCCCCATGTCATCATTACCCTAGAGAAGATACTCTGAAGGTCCCTAGGCTGTTATTTCTGAGACACAAGATAATGAGACTTGCCATCCTTGTAGCTTCCCTGTTGATGTCCCCTACTTTGGGAAGATGTTTATATGAGGTCCTGTGTGATCTGGCCTGTTATGCATCTGCTTCCTCCATAAAAATGTCTAATTCATTATCTGAAAAAGAAGGTCCTTGAATTATCACGTCCGTGAAGCCTGTCCCTAAGGATAACATTATTGCTGGAAGTATCTGGATTTAGTACCCAAGGAAGGAGGAATGCCTTCTACAAACTGCTGACCAAGTGAAATAAAGCACTGCAAAGCAGATTATTTTTCTCTCTTCAGTTAAACACAGTCCACAGAACTTTTCAACTTTGTCACTGGATAATGGTTCCAAGGTTTTGGGGAAGTGGCAGGCAAGAAGGTTTTCTTCTCTTCCACTTTAGTCCTTGGTCCCCTTTGACTACCTGTCTCAAATGACCATATCCATTCCTCCCTCTTAAACTAGGCTCAGGGAAAAAAATTACTAGAGCTGTCTACTTTTTGGGTTCATAGGTTGGTACTAGGCTATCATCCATTGGCCCTAGGGCCTATACAAGCCTAACCATAACAGTTCCCTGGCTGTTTCTTCCCACAGTATTTACTTCCCTGGACCCCTGTCTAGCAGGGTGACTGACGTGATCCCTGGGGTGAATTTCATATCTCGCATCCAATCATCAAGGTTCCTTTTAAAGAGGGCCAAAGAGGTGCTCTGCTTGACATGTATCGACAGTCTATTCCAGAGTCTGGGGGTCGCTGGGTCAGGAACCTATCCCTCCAGCATGTTTTGTTCATTGTGATGACAAGGTTTAGATCCCTGGAGCGCGTGTCTCTGAGGGATTGGAATTTCTTTAAGCGTAGCATGTCCAACAGCTCTAGGTTTGACATGCGTTTATATCACATTATCGAAAGATGAAAATAGCGTACGCTATTTCATCAAATCTAAAATATCTAAACAACATAATGTTGAACATTCCACCACAGAAACAAGCGTTCAAAGCAACAACAATAGTTGAACAGTTTGCGAAACTAGAACGCCAAGAATTCGCTATCTACTCACAGCAACCAGATGTTCAACAAACTTAAAATATTCAAGTCCAATGCCACTAAATGTAAAAACAGATTTATTCCATAAAAAGTTAAGCGCTTTCACCCACAGATAGTGGGCTTCATCAGAACTATCGTCTAACTAATCAAAAACACTTAAATACGCAACATTGGCGCCAAAATCACTTCAGCTTCTAAAAGCTACAGTACATACATTTTGCTACAATTTGTAACAATTAAAACAATCATATATACAATGTAGACGAAATGCTTATATAGGTACTACTGATGTACATCCTAATATTAAAACTAATAAATTCTTACATATTCGTTTAATATAAAAATATAATAAGGTAAAAAACTTGTGCATATAATATATCACCTTCCTAATTCCAAAATTGGTTTTACAGATATATATTCATTTAATCCTGGTGGTGTCATAGCATCTGTTAATAACTGCCACCACAGTTCCCTATATGCTAAGATGTTTTTAATGTTACCACCTCTTGGGTTAACAGACAAACTTTCTAAAATAGCAAATTTAAAATGATGGTCATCACCCTGGCTATTTATATGTTTGTATAAAGCATTTTTGGTGTCTTTCGTTCTAATACTATAAAGGTGAGAATAAATTATTTTTTTGAACTTCCTCTCAGTCTTACCTATATAGTATGAGGGACATATCATACATTTCACAAGATAAACTAACATACTGGTACTACAATTACCATACTTAAAAGTATTTTTAGTTTTATTAATATTTTCCAAGATTAAATCCTTCTCTTCATTTATGACAAAGCATTGATGACATGCACCACATTTCAAAGTGTGTGCAGACTCCCTATTCTTTCTAGTTTTTATACCATGTTTTAATAATTTTTTTCAAATTATTTCCCATTTTGTACACAAATGTTGGACTGGAGCCTAGAATGTCAATTTTCTCCTGGTCTGTCAATAAAATATGCCAATTCCGGTCATAATCTCCTTAACCTGATTACTATAAGGGCCAAATTCAATAATGCATGCTCTATTATATGTATTGTTGCCTTTACTTCTGATACTTGTGACGTTACCAACTACATCAGTATTCTGCTTCGTATTCATACCTAGAAGTGGTACATATTTCCTCCCCCATTCACTAATAACATATTTATTAACATCTTGCATCATAATTAAATCATACCCTCTTTCTTCGAATAGCTTAAAGATGTAGTTAACTTCTTCTAACATATCACTATAATTACAAGTCATTCTGAGGCTCTAATGCACTGCCCTTTATAAATATTATATTTTAGTTTCCTGGGGTGATTGCTATTAAAATCCAAATAGGAGTTTGAAAAAGTTGCTTTCCTATGTATTTTAGACTTGAAACTTATTCCATCAATAGTAATAAGTGTATCCAAATAAGCCACTCCTTTGTTGTTAATTTCAGAGGTGAATTTCAGATAATCACTGCTCCTATTAAGATATTCTAAAAAATTATTGAAAGATCTCTGGTCTCCTTTCCATAAAATGTAAATGTCGTCCAGAAACCGAGAATAATATTTTATATTATCTATGTACTCACTATTAAAAATAGTTTCCTCTTCCCAGTCTAACATTACAAGATTTGCATAAATGGGGGCACACGCTGCCCCCATAGCTACTCCTTTGGTTTGCCTTAATATCTCCCCTTCATAATAAAGTTGTTTTCCAGTACTATAGTCATCATTTCAATAATTAAACTAATTCTGTCCCACCCAAGATTACTATATTTCTGAATGCTGTTAGAAAAAGCCTCCATCCCCTGTGTCGATGGTATACATGTAAAAAGATCAATTACGTCTATAGAAATAAACAGCAAATCATTGTTCTCCAAATTAATAGGGACATTTTTTAAAAATTCCCATGAATCTTTCACTAAATGTTTGATCTCAACGTATATTGGTTTGAGCATGGAGTCTATCATCACTCCTATGGGAAAGGTCTTCGATTTGTTTCCTGAAATAATTGGCCTAAATGGTGGATCAGATACATTTTTGTGGACTTTAGGTATACCCACAATAGTAGCCATATAGGGGTATTCCACCCTTAGAAAGCTGTATAATTCCTCAGTAATTCTATGATCCAACAAAAGTTCTTCTAAATACATATCAATTCTTCTATAAGCTATATTGGCTTCGTTCATGGAGGTCACAACATAATTACCTGATGTGTGCAATAAATCATGCATTGTAGAACTATATTCCAAAGAATTGTAGATCACAATGCCACCACCCTTATCGGGTTTCATCACTCTTATATTTTTGTTAGTTCTTAGTTCCTCCAGAATTTTAACTTCCTGCATTAAGTTAGATTTAACTTTTTTTCTATGGTTCCTTTTGTTAAACTGATAAATCTCCCTAGAAACCATTTTGTCATATATCTGGACATTGGGGTTCATTAAAGGCATAAAACAGCTCTTCTTCTTAAGTACTTCCTGCTTTATTACTATACTGTCCTTTTTGTCTTTAAACATAAGTGCTAAATTTAACTTCCTAACATATTGTTTAAATTCACTTAAGCAGTCAACAATATGAAATCGAGTGGTAGGTATAAACTTCATGCCTTTAGAAAATAAACGAAAGTGTGCTTCATTTAGTTCTATATCACTGTAATTAAAGATTTAAAAAATTATTATAGTGATAAATAGCACCTTCCTGTGTTATTATAACATCCCTTTCTTCACTGGAAACAACTTTATTTGTTTTACACTCTAATACATCCTTTACACCTTTTTGATGGTTGGTAACTCTTCTTTTTCCACTTTTCCCCTTTTGTCCACTTGGTGTAATTTCCGGTCTTGTGTACCTGATGAAAATTCCCAGTCTTGTGTGCCTGATAAAAATTTTCATTGTCTGGGGGTGGTGTATGATACAAATGTTCATTAATGTATTTATTATCAGTATCAGTTTTCCACTGTCTCCCCCCCCAATTGTATATTTCACCACCAGGATTAAATGAATATATATCTGTAAAACCAATTTTGGAGTTAGGAAGGTGATAATATTATATGAACAAGTTTTTTACCTTATTATATTTTTATATTAAATTAATATGTAAGAATTTATTAGTTTTAATAGTAGGATGTACATCAGTAGTACCTATATAAGCATTTCGTCTACATTGTATATATGATTGTTTTAATTGTTACAATTTGTAGCGAAATGTATGTACTGTAGCTTTTAGAAGCTGAAGTGATTTTGTCGCCAATGTTGCGTATTTAAGTGTTTTTGATTAGTTAGAAGATAGTTCTGATGAAGCCCACTATCTGTGGGTGAAAGCGCTTAACTTTTTATGGAATAAATCTGTTTTTACATTCAGTGGCATTGGACTTGAATATTTTATTGTTGACTGCTTAAGTGAATTTAAACAATATGTTAGGAAGTTAAATTTAGCACTTATGTTTAAAGACAAAAAGGACAGTATAGTAATAAAGCAGGAAGTACTTAAGAAGAAGAGCTGTTTTATGCCTTTAATGAACCCCAATGTCCAGATATATGACAAAATGGTTTCTAGGGAGATTTATCAGTTTAACAAAAGGAACAATAGAAAAAAAGTTAAATCTAACTTAACAATGCAGGAAGTTAAAATTCTGGAGGAACTAAGAACTAACAAAAATATAAGAGTGATGAAACCCGATAAGGGTGGTGGCATTGTGATCTACGATTCTTTGGAATATAGTTCTACAATGCATGATTTATTGCACACATCAGGTAATAATGTTGTGACCTCCATGAACGAAGCCAATATAGCTTATAGAAGAACTGATATGTATTTAGAAGAATTTTTGTTGGATCATAGAATTACTGAGGAATTATACAACTTTCTAATGGTGGAATACCCCTATATGGCGACTATTGTGGGTATACCTAAAGTCCACAAAAATGTATCTGATCCACCATTTAGGCCAATTATTTCAGGAAACAAATCAAAGACCTTTCCCATAGGAGTGATGATAGACTCCATGCTCAAACCAATATATGTTGAGATCAAACATTTAGTGAAAGATTCATGGGAATTTTTAAAAAATGTCCCTATTAATTTGGAGAACAGTGATTTGCTGTTTATTTCTATAGACGTAATTGATCTTTTTACATGTATACCATCGACACGGGATGGAGGCTTTTTCTAACAGCATTCAGAAATATAGCAATCTTGGGTGGGACAGAATTAGTTTAATTATTGAAATGATGACTATAGTACTGGAAAACAACTTTATTTATTATGAAGGGAAGATATTTAGGCAAACCAAAGGAGTAGCTATGGGGGCAGCGTGTGCCCCCATTTATGCAAATCTTGTAATGTTAGACTGGGAAGAGGAAACTATTTTTAATAGTGAGTACATAGATAATATAAAATAGTATTCTCGGTTTCTGGACGACATTTACATTTTATGGAAAGGAGACCAGAGATCTTTCAATAATTTTTTTGAATATCTTAATAGGAGCAGTGATTATCTGAAATTAGCCTCTGAAATTAACAACAAAGGAGTGGCTTATTTGGATACACTTATTACTATTGATGGAATGAGTTTCAAGTCTAAAATACACAGGAAAGCAACTTTTTCAAACTTCTATTTGGATTTTAATAGCAATCACTCCAGGAAACTAAAATATAATATTTATAAAGGGCAGTGTATTAGAGCCCTCAGAATGATTTCTAATTATAGTGATATGTTAGAAGAAGTTAACTACATCTTTAAGCTATTCGAAGAAAGAGGGTATAATTTAATTATGATGCAAGATGTTAATAAATATGTTATTAGTGAATGGGGGAGGAAATATGTACCACTTCTAGGTATGAATACGAAGCAGAATACTGATGTAGTTGGTAACGTCACAAGTATCAGAAGTAAAGGCAACAATACATATAATAGAGCATGCATTATAGAATTTGGCCCTTATTGTAATCAGGTTAAGGAGATTATGACCCGGAATTGGCATATTTTATTGACAGACCAGGAGAAAATTGACATTCTAGGGTCCAGTCCAACATTTGTGTACAAAATGGGAAGCAATTTGAAAAAATTATTAGAACATGGTATGAAAACTAGAAAGAATAGGAGTCTGCACACACTTCGAAATGTGGTGCATGTCATCAATGCTTTGTCATAAATGAAGAGAAGGATTTAATCTTGGAAAATATTAATAAAACTAAAATTACTTTTAAGTATGGTAATTGTAATACCAGTATGTTAGTTTATCTTGCGAAATGTATATGTCCCTCATACTATATAGGTAAGACTGAGAGGAAGTTCAAAAAAATAATTTATTCTTACCTTTATAGTATTAGAACGAAAGACACCAAAAATGCTTTATACAAACATATAAATAGCCGGGGTGATGACCATCATTTTAAATTTGCTATTTTAGAAAGTTTGTCTGTTAACCCAAGAGGTGGTAACATTAAAAACATCTTAGCATATAGGGAACTGTGGTGGCAGTTATTAACAGATGTTATGACACCACCAGGATTAAATGAACATTTATCTGTAAAAACAATTTTGGAGTTAGGAAGGTGATATATTATATGCACAAGTTTTTTACCTTATTATATTTTTATATTAAATGAATATGTAAGAATTTATTAGTTTTAATATTAGGATGTACATCAGTAGTACCTATATAAGCATTTCATCTACATTGTATATGTGATTGTTTTAATTTGTAGCGAAATGTATGTACTGTAGCTTTTAGAAGCTGAAGTGATTTTGGCGCCAATGTTGCGTATTTAAGTGTTTTTGATTAGTTAGACGATAGTTCTGATGAAGTCCACTATCTGTGGGTGAAACCGCTTAACTTTTTATGGAATAAATCTGTTTTTACATTCAGTGGCATTGGACTTGAATATTTTAAGTTTGTTGAACATCTGGTTGCTGTGAGTAGATAGCGAATTCTTGGCATTGTAGTTTCGCTAACTGTTCAACTATTAATGTTTAACATTCAGAACAGAGAATTTTTTCCTTGGGGAAAAAATTCGCTATTCCGAAACACATACACACAACACAAGCACACCTAAAAAACATCAGTACACACGCATACACTTATAATCCTACAACTAACCCTACACTAAACTATACATACACTACTATCTATCCACTTACCTTAACCCAAACCCTAATGTCCATGAGTTTCGCACACTTGCCTAACCCACGCCCTAACCCTTACTCACCTAACCCACGCCCTAACCCTAACTCACCTAACCCGCGCCCTAACCCTAACTCAGCTAACCCACTCCCTAACCCTAATTCACCTAACCCGTGCCCTAACCCTAACTCACCTAACCTGTGCCCTAATCCTAACAACCACAGAATCATACACTTACCTGAACCTGACCCATAAATCTCCACCACAGCACTGAAAATAGCGAAGCCACAGAACCAGACAACTGAATTCTTTCCCTAGGAAAGAATTTAGTGTTCTGCAGCTTCGCTATTTTTAGCGTTCGAACAAAACGGGTCGATATTAGAACATTCAAAGTTTTAAAACTTCAATATTCTGATATAGACCCTTTGTCATGGCCTTGTATGTTAAGCAGAGATTGCCTCTGAGTAGACGATATGCGACAGAGTAAAGGTGGAGTTTTTTAGACGGTCAGCATAGGGCATCTGCTTTGGGCCTGTGATTCTTTTAGTGAGGTATTTCTGTGGCCTTTCCAGTTGGTGCAGATGTCTTGAGAGATACATACCAAATGGGGTGTTGTATTCTATAATGGGTCTAATGAGGGATGAGTACAGTGGGGACAATGACAACCTTTTTTCTGGATGAAAAACCCTTAGTGATAAGATGTGCCGCATAGAAGGATTTCTTGACTGTTGTGGGGATGTGGTTATCGAAGGTGAGACCACTGTCCACCTGTGTTCCTGAGTCTGTTATCACACTTTCAGTGTTTAGTGTACTGCCACCTATGTGGTAATTCATGGGTACATGTTTTTCCCCAAAGGGGATAACTATACATTTCTTGACATTGAGCTTAAGCCCATGGCTCTGGCACCAAGCATCTGTTTCTCTAAGGCCCTTTTGTAGAATATCCACATAATTTATGGATTCAATAATGGCTCCCAGTTTGCAGTCATCTGCGAACTTTGTAATCCAGAGTCCCTTAGTGTTGGCCTGTACTTCAGAGAAGTAGATGCCAAACAAGAGCAGTCCCAGGACTGAACCATGAGGTACTCTACTTGTCACTTGTCTGGAGCTGGAGTTGGAGTTGGCTACTTTTACAGTGTGGGTTCTGTCAGTAAGCCAGTTGGAAACCCATTGAGTGATGTAGGGATTAATGCCCATCTTAGTAAGTTTATCTATGATTCCAGAGTGGGGAATGGTGTAGAAGGCCTTGGAGAGGTCCAGATAGGCTGTGTGGACCACCTTACCCTTGCTACGGCTCTAGAGACTGATTCGAAGAAATCAATCGGGTTTAGGAGACAAGATCATCCCTTCATAAACCCAACCTGCGTGAGGTCCAGTGTTTGAAGGTTGCCAGTGTATTTGTTTATAAGTTCCATGGCGTTGCAGATCAGGCTCGTCAGACTGATGGGGTGGTAGTTTCTGGGATCCAGGGTGGATCTCCCCCCTTGTGGAGTGGGATAGCTGTAGCTGTTAGCCACTCAGTGGGCATGAAGCCTGAGGTGATGCTATGATTAAACATGACAGTTAGGTGAGGTGCCAGTTCATTTTGTAGTTCATGTAGTACACAGCCTGGGATGTCATCTGGTCCCATGGATGCTGTATTTTTAGCTTTGGAGAGTGCGTTTTTTTTACCTGTGTGGCCGTTATTACCAGAATTTGTCAATCTTTTGGTATTGAGATGGGCCCTTTAGGTGGTGAGAGGGGGGTGAAGTTTGCACCTAATCGATCTGCCAGGATATTGGCAATATCCTTGGGATAAGTATATTTAATGCCATTCTGTTGTAGCTCAGAGCAGATCGGAGTATTGCCATTTAGATTCTTGACATAGCTATAGAATGCCTTGTGGTTGTCTTTGGAATCTTTGGCAATTTTATTTTCATAACTAGCTTTGGAGGATTTTATGAGGGATCTCAGCTTCTTACTGAGGCTGGTAAGGGAGTTTTTTGCATCCTGGGATTTTCCTTTTTTCTGCCTTTTGTTGTAAAGTTTGTTTATGGCAAGGGACCACCAGATTGGCTTCCTTTTTTTGGAGGAGAGCGTCTTGGTTCTATTGAGGATGACAAGATTCATGCACGAGTGTATGTGCTTGTACAGTGCCTTAGTGTAGGATTCAGCAGTCGAACCTTCAGTTCCCGTCTGTATGGGTGTCATGAAGTTTGAAACTTCTGACCTGAGTAGCATGAAGTTGGCTTTGGCGAAGTTTTTATGGAGTTTTCCTTACTGGGAGGTGGGATGTGGATGTCAAGGGTGATTAGCTTATGGTCAGACCTGACCAGTGAGGGGGTGACCATAGGTGTGGAGCATCGATTTCCCATGTTAGTAATGACCAGGTCTAGGATATTGGAGCCCCTGGTGGGACTAAGGATTAGTTGATCCAGGGGTTGGAATTTATGAATTCCAGGAACCGTTGGGCAAAGGTGTTGGTACATGAGTAGTTTTCCCAGTTAATGGCAGGGTAGTTGAAATCACCCAGTATTAGGGTGTTTGGTTGTATCTTAATATTTTCCAGTATGTTTAGAAAGGTGTAGTGAGAATCTTGGGGCATGGTGGGGGATCAGTAGCAAGCTACAATTTGGATTGCAGTCTTACCTAGTGTTAGTTGCACCTGGAGAATTTCAGATGCATTGTGCTGGGCAATTAGCCTGGTGTTGTGAATATCCTTGGTGAATATGGACACTCCTCCACCTTTAGTGTCTCGGTCCTGGTTTGGTGGCCAAAGAGTGTGGTAAGAGTTGTAGCCTGGTATTGCAGGGGTGCTCTGTGGAGCTTTGAACCAGGTCTCAGTTACTGCACAGATATCAATGTTCTCCATTTTTAGGAGTGCTTTGAGAGACTGCATTTTGAGGTTTAGACTTCTAGCATTGAGTAGCATTACCTTCAGATTTTGCATGCTTGTATCTGTTACGGTGGTGGTTTTGTCCTTTGAACTTTGCCTAAAAAAGGCACTATAGGGGTGGCAAGAGCCTTAGCCAGTAACCTGAATCCCAGGGGCAACAGGTGCAGACCATGTCTGGCAAAGCATCGTGCTCTATTGATCATGTCGTCCCAGGCAGACAGATACTGAATCCCCTTTGAATGACACCAGAAGCTTAGTCAATTGTTGAAGTCAATCATGTTGTCCTTATACTGTGGTATCATTCTGGGCGAAGGCAGGATGCTACTCAGGGCTAGGGTCATACCTGCCTGGGCCACATGATCCGAGACCTCTTCCATGCCTCTTTTCATGTAGTCCAGGGAGGTACGTCTCAAGTCATTCACTCCAACATGGACAATGACAGAGTCATATTTGTTCTTGTTGTGGAGTGACTTGAGTGCATGCATTATGTGGCAGATCCTGGCACCCGACAGGCAGCTGACTGTAATTTTCTCCTTGTTCAGCCTGGTGAGTGGGACATCAGTGTGCATGACTATAGAGTCTCCTATGACTAAATTGTTGGGTACATTGTCTTGCCTTAGGGGCTGTTGTTGGGTGGCACATTGGTGTTGTGAGCTATGTGATACTTTGGTTGTAATTGGTGTTTGTTTGCATTTCAGCTTTGGAGGTCCTTGTTGCTTGAGCAGGTTAATGTTAAGGGCCTCCACATATATAGGTTTAGTGTTGCTATATGTGGGTGTTGGTGGTGCGGGTTTAGAAGGGCTATGTGTTGCTTGAGGTGTAGTGCGCGGGTGTTAACCTCCTCTTGACTGTCTAGCACAATCTTGGGTGGAGAGAGCTTTGCTTCCAGTTTGGCTATGTAAGTGCATCTCTCGCAGGTTGTAGTGTTGGGTGGTAGGAGGAGAGGGTTGTCTGTGTACATGAGGCAATTGCTGCATTGCCCCAGTATTCCCAGATTCATCAGGTGAACAGGAGAAATCACTGGAAGCTGACCCTTGGACATGCTTGGTTTGCTGCTTTTTTTTTTTTTTTTTATAAAGTACAAGAGCTATTTTCCCTTACATTAGCAAGGTACTTTGCAATTATAGGCTGTTCTGGAAAATACATTTTGATGGCTGCTTTGGTAATTTCTTACATAGCACACAGCAGTTTTGATTACACTGATGCTCTTAATAAGCCTGCATGTTTAGAAATGTGCCGGCGGTAGATGATGTAATTCTAGATGCTCCCATTGGTGTGATGTCTTGTTGGCCAGGGTTCCCATGTCCTGTTATGTGGTCACTTTAGATGCTTCTTCTGGTGTGATTTCATTTTGTTCAGGGTTGCCAAGTCTTGCTGGAATTCCTCCAAAAGAGGAGATTGACATTGGCCAACATGTAGGGTTTTCATAAATGTCCCTGCTGTTCTCTGCATATAGAGCATCCCACCCCCTCCCAAAAAATGTCACCTTGCAGAATTGGGAAAATTCTAAAGCATCAAGTATTGAATCTGCAGGTGCCACCATTGTAGCCCTGACTACTCCACAGGAACAATATGTTGCAAGCTGTTTCTCTGAACTTGATGTAACCTGGAGAACTGTGACATATGACTTACTGCCTGTTTTTTGGATATGTTCTTATGTGGTCACTTCATACAGCTGTATCTTCTCAGAACTATGCTAAGGGGAGCATGTGGTCTTTGCAGAGCTCCTGGAACAAGCTCAGACTTTGCAAAGGTACAACTGATCTTTTCCTTCTTCAAAGGGACAGGGTGTCTGACACTTCCTTTACTAAAAGAAGTCTCAGAAACAAACACTTCTTGTACTAAAGGCAGTGAGAAGCCTGTCCTAGTCTGAACTTTATTTTCACAGAAGCATCTGACACATCACATCACACCACATTTTGGATGGCAACTCCAGATAGACTTGACCCTGCTACCACAGGGAGTCTGTATGTGTCACTGGATGTAATGGATGCCATTTAGCCAATCAGTGCCTGGTGTCTGCATAAGAGGTATCTTTACTTTTTGGATAACACCACTTGCAGTATAGTGATTTGGTGTTGGTGTAATTTCTCCAAGTCTTTTGTGTTTCTAATGCCATGACAGGAAAGGACCCCATTCCTATGTCAACGTATGAGTAAAGTTCATGAAATTAGTATTGTTTCAGTCTTTGATGTTAGCCAAAAGTACTCTTCACAGCACCTGCAGTGCACCCAGAACTGATTGCAATTCATATGGAGTTACATGTATAAGTAGTATATCTAAATAAGACTGTAAATTCTTTTTTATATGACCTATTGCTCCTACTACTATTAGAAATGTTTGGGTATTCTTCCATGTTGTTCTCATTTCTGCCTGCAAATCTTGGTATCTTATGACTTTGTGTCTGTCTGTACTTAAGACACTATAATTACTAGGTGTAGCAGTTTCAGTGATCATTGTTACTTTTGTCCTGTTTTCATGGACTATTATTTCTGGTTTTCTTACATCTACTTTTTGAACTGTTGGTAATGGGTGATCCCATGTGATACAAACTTCATCATGCTCTATAATGCTTTGGCGCTCATGTTTCCAATGCTTCTCAGATACTTTAATATTGTAATGTTTGCACAATCCCCAATGCAACAGTCTTGCCACATTATTATGCATTTCAGTGTACAAGCCCTCTGCCATTAGTGTATCATACCCAGCAACATGATTTGCGACTGTTTTCAATTCTGTTTTACACAATCTGCATTTGTCTGTTTCTCCCTGATGTTCAATGGACTTTGTAAACCAGTGTGTACATAGTCCACTGTCCTGGGCCACCAATATTAACCTTTCATCTTTTTGTTTAAATTCACCTCTCCTTAACCTTTCCTGCATCAAATCCAGATGGAAATGAGGTTGTTCCAGGAGTTTTCTGTACTTGCAATTATATTTATGCCTTTTCCACATTTCTTGACTTCTCATCTGATCCTTCTCCTTATATTCTTTCTTTTTTTTTTGGCATATTCAGTTGCTGTCTGAATTGTATTTACTTCTGGTTTAGTTTCTTTTCCAGCTTGACACTGTTATGCTTCTGCTAAACTAAGTCCTCTAAGACTTGTTCTCTTCATGTTTCACAAATTTCACTATGATTGGATCTGATGAGGTCAACAGATATGTATGCAGCCCTATATATATATAAAACAAATTTTGAGGAGGCCCATACCTCCTTCAGAATGAGGAATATATAATCTTAGTATACACTGATTTTTCTATATCATTTTATATGAGTGAAGCATTTTTCTTGTTTTCCCATCCAATACCTTTTGGGCCTGTCAGTCACCTGAAAACTGTAAGTTAGAACAGGAAGAACAAATTGGTTTATAGCTTGAACTTTGTTCCTAGATGTCTGGGCTGTTTTTTTAGTCTTCTAAAATATTCCTTACTGAGTTTTGTTTGCATTTGTTCATGTTTTATTGTTGATCCTTCATCATTTCCCAAATATTTATACACTCCTCCTTGCTCAAGTTCCTTTGTATCACATTCCTGTCCCAGACTGATATTTTCTTGGTGCTGCAGCTTTCCTGCTTTAAATGTTACTTTTGCACATTTATCAAGATTAAATGGTATTCTTGTATCATATGAGAAAAATTTGACAACTTCCAGTTGTGCTTTCAACTCCTCATCTGATGAACTGTACAGTTTTAAATCATCCAGAAGATGATGATGATGAGACATCTTTACACTTTGTTGTTTTCTGGGAGACAAACTGTATCCATGGCCAAATGGGCAAGACAAAAGGGCAGCACAGACAAAGAGTCACCCTGGAATATCCCCCTTTGGATTTTTATCCCTGAGATGTTAATATGTTCTTTATTGTGGCTTAGCTGCAGAGAGGTTTGCCATAGTTTCTTGGTCATTATAATGGGATTGATCAATGTAGGGTGTATCTTATACATCTGTAAACCTTCCTTTATCAATGAATGTGGGATGTTGCCAAATGCTTTTTTGTAATCCATGCCATACTTAAATTCTCTGTTATGACTTTAACAACCAATGATCCTTTGCTCCATATGACTTTCTTTTGTTACCCTTTTTTGTTCTAATGCCATGACTGAGTTTTCTTATAAATGACTATAAACTCTGTCAGCATCAATTCCAGTTTATAATTTATATATCATCAGAAGGCAAGTTATTGGTCTATAGGTTTTAGGATATTTTACAAGTTCACTCTTAAGGAGGAGGGGTATCATTTTTCCTGTTGTTAACCATGTTGGTGTTTGTTCAGGGTGCACATATAAGTAGTTCTTTTTTAGGGCTATATCTTTCTGTAAAGATGGTAATACTTTTAGCCAGACCTTAGATACTGAATCTGGGCCTGGGTTTTTCCTGGTTAGGAGCTTTTCTTAATTTTGTTTTAGTTTCTCTGGTTGTTACTTCAATCCCATTTCAAATCCTGTTCATTTGAACTTATTTATTTTACTTCTTCTATCCATTCAACATCTTTGTTATGTTCAACAGGATCTTCATAAAATGTGTATATTTCTTCTTTTTTAGTGCTGTTTCTGTTCCTTTGTTTCCCAGTTCTGTATATAATTTTTTGGGTCATCAATGAATTGCTTATTTTGTACTTTTCATATATATTTATCTGAATATCTTTATTTTATCTTGAATAGTGTGCAATAGATCCTGGTCTGTTCTAATACTGTGCTTTGCTTTTATCACATCTAAGTATTTTTGTTTATCTGTTCCCTCTTCAAACAGTGCAACTTCTTGTCTTAATTGCTTTATAGTTTTCTTTGTTCAATACTTCCATGATGGCATTTGATTTCTTCCCCTTATTGCTTTGTATTTTTGAGGTAAGATTTTATCTGTTATTACTTTAGCTGCACAGTTATATATTCTATTTCCTTCTGTTATATCACATGAATTTGTTAATAGTCTTGATTACTGTGTTCATTTGTTTTATCAGACATGTAATATTTTGGGTTATATTGACTTTCTATAATGTATTTCTTCCATCCATCTTAATATGTATATCCATCTCTATTAAATCAAACAACTCTTCCCTTAGATCTTTTTCTTCTAAATTGAGGGCACATTCTTTATTCTCAGTTTCCTGCAGGTATTCTACAGAAAGTTCCAGAACATCTTCCTGTGACATATTCTCTTCAGCTTTATCCTGTGTCATTTGTTGCTGTTTCATATGGAATTCACTGGCCTATCACTCCACAACATTAACTGCTTCAGAGTTGCCACTTTTTCTTGTTCCATCCTTTGCTATACAACTCCAAACAAACTTTTGTACTGGTTTACTTCTGAAGGCTCCAAAGAATCTTCATATGGCAACTGATCAGATGGTTTCCATTGCACTGGTTTCTCCTTAATTTGGGGACACGTTCTATCATGCTGTGACATCACCAGAGTTGGATTTTCTACACTAAATCCGCTTTGCAGGAAATCCATAACTTCTATTTCTATAACTTCTCCATTACTAATCCACTTTTCTACCTCCCCCTTTGTTTTCTTATTTTTGTGTTGTAAAATTTTCCATATCTGGATGCCTTTGCCTGTATTTCTCTTCAAATATCTTTGGTGCTGCCTTTTTGTATTGATCATTTTTGCTTTCTCCTTTGCATAAATATTACACCATATTAAATTTTGTTTTCTTTCCCATGTCCATATTTATTCTAGATGTCTCCTGCTCCTTCTGTTTCTCTTTACTGTGGGGAATCATTGCTCCATCATGCTGTGACATAATCTGCATTAAGACTTTTTGTACTAAATCTTTCGATTTACAGGTATCCCATAACTTCAGCTTCTATTTGTTTAACTTCTCTTTACTAATGTTCTGTTCTACATCCCCCTTTGTGATCTTATTTTTTGTATTGTGAAATTTTCTTTAGGTTGCCTTTACCTGTATTTTTCTTCAAATATCTTTGGAGCTGCTTTTTTGTATTGCTTAGTTTGGTTTTCTCCTTAATATTGCACCATATCAGATCTCTCTCTTTCCCGCATCCATGTTTCTTTTTCATACCTTTCAAAAATCTCCAGATTTTGCTCTTTATATTTTTGCACTTCCTAAGTCACTTCTTTTTACAAATGCCCAAGATTTCTTGCTCTATATAAAGATTTTCATGAATCTATTGTATTAATAGATTAGTGATTAATGTCAGGACCCTACCTAAAACCCCAATCCCTTCCCAACCTTATGTCACTCAACTGTCTACCCTCCTGCCTATATAATACTTATATTTCTTCCTTTTACACTTTCTTCTCTGATATATATTCTCTATACTCAATGATATATACATCCTATCTTCCCTCTATTTACAGTGTATTTACACACTGTAAAGTTGAGGTTCTTACTACTGCACTATACTAGTACTAAAGCTCAAATTGCACCTTTACCTAGGCTATTTTCCTCCAACACTGTCCTTGGATTACTGATGACTCAATCATAATTTTTGGTCTGCTCACGGTCTAGAGATGTTTTTCCCTTGGGTAAATCAATGCTGTATTTCACTCACTTATACTTACTTCCTGTAAATTACAAACTCTGAAGCTGTGTTATTTACACCATTCTTTGCTTGTCATGTTCATAACATCAGTTTTTATGTATTTTTTCACTACAACTGCTATGTATTATTATGTTAGATTTGATACTTTACAATGTTTTAGCTAATTGAACAAAGCACCACTGCCTATTGGCGTGGAACACTCTTAATTGCCAAGCGCAGACTGTTAGCATCATTTTGTAATGCATGGTAACACACACTCAATACTGTCTGCATTTTTTAGCCTGCCATAGTTGTTTAATTGTTTCCGTTTAACAGCTAGTGTACTGTATTTAGTAACCAATGCTGGAAACTGTAACTGGAACTAATGTTTTGCAAGTATTGAACTGCATTTAAATTCCAAAGCTGGCAACTGTTACAAACAATTTTAACTTATAAGTGCTAACTACATGGAACTGTTGAGCACAGACTAATAATACTCTGTGGAATAATACTCTGTCTAATGCGTGGAAGCACACACTCAATACTGATTGTTTTTTGGCTTGTTATACTTGTGTTTATAAGCGACCAGTTAGATATGGTCATATACATCACTGTTTGCTTTTAGCCTGAATTATTTGTTACAACAGCGACTGCTTAACTAAGGGCAAATTTTTGTCGCCTAATATTTTCTATGTCTGTTAAGACCCTGCCTGCGACTCAGTCTCCTGATCACAAGGAATCCTGTCTAGTAATATAAGTTTCCTGGGCAGATTTTAACTGTTTATTACCTACATGCTCTAATGAATAACAGAAGGAACCGATAATGCCTGTTCGATATTCTTAATTTGTTTGCTTGTACCTTGTCTTTCCTTTCTGCAACTGCTGTCCTGTCACTGTATTCCATACGCTACCCTACATGAAAACTAGCTGATATCCAACTTTTGCTTGTATGCGGCCACAGTGTTGGCTGTGCGCAAAGTGCCTTTTTTTCTTTTTTTCCTTCCTCTTTTCCTGCCCTTGCATACCATACCATTCCAGGGTCCGCTAGGGGATTTTCACCCCTGTGTATTTGGCTGTTATGGTACCTCCACCTTCACTGTTATCTGTACTAATCTCCTAAAGGCATTTTTCTTCCCTTCTCATCTAGCTATATCTCACTGCTCCCTTGCACTATCCCCTACCTCTAATACAGTACCTGACTCTCACTAATTATCTTGCCCTTCCTTTTTTACAGTCTATTACCTGTGGGCTGCCACTCTCTCCTACCCAGGAAAGACAATAACATCCACAAAAACTCTTTAGACCCACAGACACTACAAGAAAGAAAGAATATCACCTCCAGGGATCCGGTGAAGACTCCTACCCTCTCTGCGCCCCTTGGAAAGACAATTCCCCTCATTAGAAAAAATACAAACTCAGTGTACGTAGCCTTATTCTATGATGTTGCATTAATTTACCTATTTCTGTTTAGAGCTTAGTACTACACCCTACTAGCATGCAATAGCAGCCATCTGCAGGCCACCTGTACCCCCAGTTTAGCCACGCTCTTATAAATAAGTTTTCTCTTAATTACAAACTACTTTACCATTATTTTTCTGTGGATTCTTCTCTGCTGTCATTTCCCCCTGTTGCCACTAGGTGGCACCCTATACATATAACATAACATACCTTACCTTATTCACCTCTTTCATTCCAAAATCAGTTAAACCTCTATCGCTCAGCTATTTTTACCCAGTTTTTTCACTACCCTTTGCCTGAACTCCTAAAATAACCCTTGCCTGAAACTCCTAAAGTAACACTTGCCCTGCCCAACTTACATTTCTTCTGTTTTTACCCTGCAAACCCTCTTTAGCAATCACCTACCTCTAAACTGATTGTTTTTTGCTGCTGTGTCTTGTCCATCCTTTAGCTCTACCCGCTCCATTCGCCCTGCTGGCTCACTCCGCTCCCCTAACTTACCGCCAAATCTCACCCACCCCCAGAGCACCTAACCTTATACTTCCATAGTCACACCTCCAACCAATAACCTATCTTATCTCATTAATCAATTAAATATTTTACCCTTGATTGGTTTTTGCCTTTCTGTCCCTATTTCACCTAGCAGCTCCACCCCTTCACTGGCCTACTCTACAACCCAATTTGACCTGTTTATCCAAACCTATAAGCCTCACAATGACTAGCCCAGGCAGGCCAATACACTTTAAAGTAATCCTCTGGTCTGTATGTCTTACCTCTCTACTAATATCGTACAGCTTAAGCTACTATGAAGTCCCAAGCTTTACTAGATTTCAACACCCTACAAGGCAAACAAGCCCATTCTCTCTTACAGCTTCTCACACCCATATTAACATAACGTCATCATCTTACTTTCTTTCATAATTTCATAGATTATCCCATACTAAATATTTCCACATAAAAAATGAATACACTACATTCTTTAAAGTCTTCAAACTTAAATATAATCTTCAACTAGGACTACTTCAACACCATGACATTCATCCAAACCCAGGTCCTTACACTACCACTACTGACTCCTCATCAGCCAATAGTTCACCTTCTAACAACCCCACCAACACCCTAAACTCTCTCTTGATAGGCCATCTTAACATACGCAGCTTAAACAATAAAATTACACAACTTCATGCCCTATTAGACACCTATTCTTTTGACATCTTATGCTTAACTGACACTTGGCTCAAACCCACAACTAAAGACAACAATATAATTCCATCAGGGTATAACATACTCCGACTTGACCGTCTAAATAAAAAGGGTGTTGGGGTTGCTTTACTGTTTAAATCTGAAATGAACATCACCTCAATAGACATTCATCCGCCATCACCTTCAAATCTCGAGATTTTAACCACCAAGCTCCAAATAAATGCTAATAAATCCATATACATTATTTGCTCATATATCCCCTCAAGAAATAACATTAACACTCTTGAAAATACCCTTAGCTGTCTCTCATTGACCCTCCCACAGGAAACCATACTCCTTGGGGATTTTAATATTGACTGGAATGGATGTACTGCTCCCAAACCTACTACTCAAATAAACATATTTGGCTTTCACCAAACCATGTCATTCCCAACCAGGACCCACAAACCTAGTAAGAAACAATCTACCTTACACTGGATACTAGTTAACAGCAGCCCCCTCAAGTACAAAACTGGCATACTTCCCGATGAAATTAGGGACCATTCCCTTACCTTCATAACTAGAAAAAAGACCACCATTCCCAATGAAACAATATTTAGAACAACCCGTAACAAAAAAAAAATTCAACCCAATGAACTTCCAAGCAGAGCTCAAAGCATGCAACTGGTCACCCCTAAAATGCCTGCCTCTTGATGAAGCAGTCTCTTTCTTTAACAATAAATTCCTGCAAATCCTTGATAACCATGCTCCCTCATGTACTGTCAGAACTAAAAATAAACCTGCTCCCTGGCTCTCTAATGAGACTAGGCACAGCATTAGACTAAGAAATAAAATCTGGTCCAAGTGGAGGAAATCAAAAAACCCAGTAGAGCACCTAAACTTTAGACAGCTTCAAAATTCCACAAAAAGAGCTATAGTCCTTGCAAAAAAAACTACTACCACAAACTCCAACAATCCCAGCAGAAAAACCCACAAAAGTTCTGGTCGGGAATCAACAAACTGCTGCATCCAGGTCACTCCAAAACTCCTACCCTCTCTAACCTAACTCAAAGCCCTCCAAACATAATTGGTGACACTTTTAATAAATTTTTCTCTGAAACTGTCCAATCCCTAGCTAACACCTTACCACCTGCCACCACCTCAGAATCTCCTCCACTAAGCAATCTACCCCAAACTTTTCATCTCCAGCCCGTTCCCACATCCCTCATTCACACTCTACTTCTTAAACTAAAACCATGTACACCATCAGCTGATCTCCTCCCAGCTGAATACTTGCAAATTGCAGCAGGAGTACTAGCCTACCAATCTCCATCCTAATAAATAGATCCATTACTGAATCCTACATCCCATCTCTCTGGAAGATCTCACATATCATCCCCTTGCATAAGGGAGGAAACTCAAATGAACTTGCAAACTTCCACCCTATAGCCCTTCTCTCACCCCTAGCAAAAGTTATGGAGAGATGTATTCACCATCAACTACTTCACCGCCTCATTGAAAATAACCTATTAGTGGACTGCCAATACAGTTTCAGGCCTTTCCACAGCACTACCACTGCACTCCTAACCTTTGCTGACTGCATTAATAAAAATAGAAATAATAACCTGCTGTCTTCAGCCCTCTTCAGAGACCTCTCCAAGGCCTTTGATATGGTGAACCACCAATTACTATCAAACATTCTCAAATCTCTTTCAGTTGATACTCAAGCAGTTAAATGGTTTCATTCATACATTGAAAATAGACAACAAGCAGTGTGCTGGGAGAACAACTTATCCTCCCAGCTCCCAATCACTCTTGGAGTCCCACAAGGATCTATTTTGGGTCCACTCCTCTTTAGCATTTTCATTAATGATCTAAAAACCTCCCTTCCCCAAACCACCTGCATCCAATATGCTGACGATTCAACTCTAATCTGTCATGCTTCCTCTCCAACTGAACTCTAAAACAGGTCACAAACAGTATTCACCTTAGTGGAAAAATGGTTCCACCAATGGTGCCTCCTCTTGAACCCAAAAAAAAAAAAACAAAACTACTAGTGTTTACACCTACACATAAGACCCCTCCACTCAATCTCTTACTTACCTCTAATAATGGTACTGTCATCACTCCCGACACTACCACTAAACTCCTAGGTGTAACTATAGATAATAACCTCAACTTTGACACACATTAACCTAACTATTAAATCTGTAAATAGAAAACTTGGTTTCCTGTATAAACACAAACCATTTCTCACAGCCTCTGCCAAGATTACCATTGCTCAAACTCACCTGATTTCAACCCTCCTCTGTGCCTCCCCCATATATACAAACCTAACCAAAAGCAATTTAAATAAACTGGCAAATTCTTACAACAACATAGCCAGATTTGCCATAGGTACCCCATTTAGAACCCACCACTGTCAAAATCTGAAACTACTAGGATGGCGGAAATACAAAATCAACTACTCTACCAGCAACTTACCTTTATCCACAAAATCTTACACCACCCCACTAATACCCCTATACTCAGTAACCTCCTCAATCCTTATCAAAACCTTCCAACCCTATGTTCCGCAAATAGATTACAAGTAGCCACCTTAAAATCTAAAAACAAATCAGGGGACTGCCTGTTTTCTAACTCTGTTGGTAAAACATGGAACAAACTCCCAAATGAACTAACTTCTACCACATCCACCCACCTTTTCAGGAACCAATTAAAATTTTTCTTAAAATCCCAATGGCTTTGCCCATGCACCAAGCCTGACTGATACTATCTTCTGTTGCCTTTAGCTTTTTTGACATCAATTCTTCTACTTCTACCTTTCTTTGGCTCTCTCTTTTAAAAATTATAAATAATTTGCTCTCTTCATACCCTTCATTACTGTGTCAATTTTCTCGACACAGCATACTAACTAATGCTTATACTTATCTATGATAAATGTTGCACCAAATGACTGAAATAAAAATCTTCATAATGTTACCCTGTTCTGCTTACTGTTGCTGAAATAACAAGTTGTATATGAATGTATAAGTTATCTAATTGTTTTTTTAATGTAGAGTTATCTATCTTCATAGTGTTACCCTATTTGCTTACTGTTGCTGAAAATCAACTGTACATGATTGTATAGTTATCTAATTATATTTTGAATGTATAGGTATCTTTCTGCATTTTGTATAAAATGTTTCTTTTCTTGACGCTTTTCTCCTCAGGCCTCTATTGAAAATGGACATATATCCAATTAGACTAGCTCGGTCAACAAATGTCAAATAAATAAATAAATGTTTCTATTGTATTTATTATCAAGATATGTACTGGAGCTTTTCTCCTCGGGTCTCCACTGAAAATAGGCTTCTGGCTCAGCCGGACTAACTCTGTTAACACGTCAATAAATCAGTCATGAAAACAAAACTGCATTTGAAGCTTTTGACAGTTTGTCTTGTGCAAGTATTTTTTTTCCTCTAATTTCTATCTTAATCTTTTTGTATATCTTCTGTCTGGAAATTCTGGACTTCTTACATAACAGCAACAATACATAATTTCTTTCTTATCCTCAGTAGTCCACTCTATTATCTTTATGGCTCTTTTTGTCCTGTCAGTTTTTTTTTAACTACTACTTCCTTCTAAAACTGGGGAAGATCCTCCCCCTGAGCATGACCTAACACCATTATAGGAATGTTTCTGTATCTTCAGGATTCTACATGGTCATTTTCTCTCATCCTGGCACCAGTGTGCCTACCAGTATTGGGCACTTTTTTTATCTTGGGACTTGTGCACCCAGCTGTCTCTCTTATTTTTTAATGTACTTCTGTCCCTGATATATGGTCTATAAAATATAATGTATATGTCAGTGTTGTCTTGGTGAGATTTTGTCAAAACAGGGTCCACCAAATGAAGGTACACACCAAGACTTGAGGATGAGTTCAGTTCTAGAAATACTACTTTCCTTTGCTTGTTGATTTGTATCATTTCTCCATTTGGACCTCTAAGAAAAGAAAAATAATTGCTCTTTGGTCTTTTCTCTATACTCAAAAATGTTAGCCAGAGTTCTGACTATTGTGGTAGAAGATTCAAATCACTTGGAATAACCAGTGCTACTTTACTGGCTGCTGGTGACCTCTTCAGGGAGCTCCCTGGTAGTGGTTTTTGCTTGGTTCCTCCCAGAGGTACACACTGTTTGGAACACTTTAACTGGAGAATTCAATTACAAATGATTGCTTTATTTGGGAAGATGTGAATTCTGTTCACTGCTTTTCATTTTTGTCCACAGGAAGTTGGCCTTTCTCATCTTCTGTGAAATCAATGGTGAATGCAAATAGGAACTGTTATGATGGGCACAGTCTCATTCATATGCCTGAAGATGAGGCTGCTGCATTGTATCGGGAGGTACTAGTAGCTGCAAAGTCATCATTCCTGTGTGGACATATTATTGCATCATTCAGTTGTGGGATTGTTCCTCCACTCCCATTGTACACTTTCTTTTTTCTGCAGCTCAACTCCTTGTAAAATCTAGAGGATACTTCAGTTGTGGACTTTGGGACTGATCTACACTCCTTTATGGGAAAATTATCTTCACTTAAATTAGCTGGATCAGAGGGATGTGTTTCTTTCCTTTCATGCTACTGTAAAAGGTGAAAGAAAACCACAGCCCTTTCTGCTGTAGTCAGATAACCAGACCGTAATAAAAATATATGGATAAACAGGTAGGTGACATAGGCTTGTATTTCTGTGACCAGCTATGTTACAGATCCTACAACCAATCCTAAGCATGGGCATCTCTCACAGCTGATACCTCACAAAAATATGCTGGGAGACTCCAGTTGTACTTTATGCTCCTCCAGGAATTCAGGTGAGGATCTTATGAATTCAGGACATATGGCTGACCCATGTTTTCCTGAAGTGGGCCACCTTTTGAAATCAACTTACTTTCTGCCTGGGATATGAAGTTATCTCTCTCCTGCTTACTACAGCAGACAAAGGGGAGTTTGCAGTGGATGCATTCTCCATCCTATGGCAAAAGTTATTGCTGTTAACTTCCTTAGTCGCCCCCCCCCCCCATTTTCCCTCTACTTCAGTTCTTCATGGCAAAACTCTGAAAAAATGGTGCCTTATCCTCATCACCTTAGAAGCTAAGAATGGTCTAGCCAATGGAATCTCCTTAGCTGGGTAATAGTCAGATCCACTCCTGAGTCTAGCTTGTTGACCTTATGATCATACCAGAACTTCTAAGTGGGATATCAGAAATGAAGGAATCTACCAGAAAGCATTACAACGAGATTACCTTACTAAATGGAAACAGTTCTCAAATATTTTTGTCACTGTTCCTTCATACCTGCCTTCTGTGTCACCAGCCATGGCACTGTCATACAAGAGCAGGATCATGTTGGGGGCCAGTATGCAGAAACATACCTCTCAACCTCTTAGAACAAGAAATCTGGACAAAGCCCAACATGGAAGGACAAAGGCCCAAAAATAGCAACAGATTATACATATTATTCTTATAAACTTAGAAAGTTGCTAGAGTAACATGTTCATTAGTGTGATGAAGGGAGATACTACCAGCCCATCTAGCTGGAATTTTGTAAATAATTATATGCCACTGGTGAGTATCAAAATGATTTATACAAGCTGCTTGTGTTACAAATATATCAGAACTATATGTCATGTGTATATCAAACTGCTTGTACAGATGTGTGTGTTGAAAATGTATTTTCAAAGTGCTGTGTTTAAAATGTAACTACAGTGTGCCCTACTGGAAGAGAACAGAAATGTACATGTACTATTGTAACTGCTTAAATTTATACATTTTAACAGTGAAAATTGGAATACAGGAGGTTAACCTCAGTCCAGCAAACTTTAAAAAAAATATCTGAAATGAAATTACTTTATAAGGTGCAATAAGGAGGTTACCTCTCAAGTTTTTAATGCAGATAGAGACAGAGTCTGCACTGGGAAGATTTCTGTATTGTCCTTGGAGTAAACTAATTGCTACTTTTGAAGCATGAAGGAATGCAATTGTTTTTTGACTTCTAGCATCTGCCAAAGATCTGAGGAAAAGCCCTTGTCTGTATATTTTTACAGTTAAATTCTAAATGTTTCCAAATTCTAGCAATGGAGGGTTTGGCCTGGGAAGTGGAAGCCACATGACCAAAAATGATGTAATTCAGCAAGCAATCCCAGCAGTAATATTTTAGATATTAATTTGAGAAGTCTCTTAGTGAGACAGAGTATTCTGCATTCTCTCTTGGACCTGACAACAAGAAGACCCATTCATCAAATCATCTGCCTTGCTCTAATGAAGGAAGTTTCTAGGGAATAATATAACTCTCTTAGATACAGTCAGGAATATAGTAAAGCTTAGTTTAGACACACACACTACACTCACCACACATAGTATGGATAAGGCACATAGACCCATATATGCTGGGGCTCTTAAATTGCAATCTGTCCAAATCTCAAAGGCCTCCCAGGTGCTGCACTTACAATAAGTATCATCGGCAACCTCATAAGCAATTTGCAAAAAAAAAAAAAACATCCACCATGATACGTACAGCTACATCTCAGGGTGTCTCAACCTCTAAGCCCGTAAGGCATATCACCACATGACCCACTGTTCTGGTCATAGGAAACTTCATTGTGAGACACACAGATGTCCCATTCACCAAACTGAGTAAAGTGAAAATCAAAGTCAGTTGCATATCATGGTTCCAGGATCTGCCAGCTCATGCAAGCACAGGTACCAGTATGACGGTCAGAGTCCATGTGGGTGTAAAACATCCATACAAGGCGTACAAGTCATGCTCTGACCCATTAGTGATGGGTTTACTGTATATCAGCAAGTCAAATAACATCAAAAATACTCAGTCTAGGGATTTAAACCTCCTCTGCAACATCAACAAAATGATTTGAAGGGGGAGGTATAGTTCACAGAGGATACTGCTACTGTGGAACAGACTCCCCATACACACAAAATATATGTCACCCCTGTCCATTTTCAAGTGCAACTTAGATCTATAGATTGGAAACAGAACATTTACTCAAGGACTGCCCCTGTACAACTAATGGTCAGATGCAGCTCCTAAATGCTTTATCCCATGCATGGGTCCCATCAAATGTATCTATGATATGATTCCATTTATTCTTATTGGGGTAATATATAATTATTGACCATGGGATGGGTAAATCCAGTCTATAACCGAATGGGATAGGTTATTTTGAACATAAAAAGGGAAACTGGCTAGGCTTAAAATGGCCCACAAGGGCAGCTAGGCTAGTACTTACCTATGAATCTATAAATGACCTGAGACATATCACCCTGGACTATATGAAGAGACATGATAGAGCTCTCAGACTGTGTGTCCCAGGCTGGTAGGAGCCTAGCATTGAACATTATTCAACTTTCTCCAAAGATGGTGCCACAATGAGAACAGAAGATAATTGACTTTAATAATTGGCTTAGTTTCTGGGGTCATTCAGAGTGGTTAAATTTTATGTCTGCTTGAGAGGATATGGCTGACAGGCCACACTGCTTCAGCAGTGATGGTCTGCACCTGTCCCCTCTAGGCTTTTGAATATTGGCCTAAACCTTGTCTTACCCAACACTGTCTGGTTTAGGCATTGCCAGCCTGATAAACATTCTGACATAACTAAACCTACCCAAGATGATCTAAAGGTGTTGCTATTCAATGCCAGCAGTCTAATGAAACTCTACTCCCTGTACACTGACCTCACCCTGAAGAATGTAGACATCTGAGCAATTATCGAGACATATGGTTTAAAGCCATGGAATGCACCCCAATGCTATAGTGACCTCCACATATTTAGGCCATCCACTACAAAGGAAGGGACAAAAGGTAGAGAAGTCTCAATTTGCATCAAACAGTATGATACACTTGACCACCTGCATGTCCAGCTTTCCATAACCAAAGTCCTATACCCCATCTTGGCAAGCTGTCCCCCACTATGACCCATGAAGTCCACACCACATGCTTAAACATATTTGAGACTATTCTAGTTTAACACAAAACCATTTTATGGGTGAATTTAATTACCTCATTATTAACTGGGAATCATACACAACCTCAGACATGTAAGTCAAGAGATTCTTGAACTTTATCAACACAAACACCATGGACCATCTTGGCTATATGTACACTAGATGCATTAGCATCCTTGACCTGGTCCTCAGAAACACTGTCGAAAGCTGCACCCCCTAGTGTAATGTCCTCACTAGTCAGGTCCAACCATAAAGATGTCTCCTTTGAAGTAAACATTAAAGACAAGACCCCAGATAACCCTGGAGCTTTTAAGAATTATTCTAAGGTTAACTTCCTACTATTAAGTGTCACCTTTACCTAATTCCAATCCCCCACCAACATGAGAAAACTGCTGTCTATGCAGAACTTTTCACAGAAACCATGCACAGTCATGTATATAGCTCATAAATATAGCTGTACCTACCTGAAATAAGCATAGGACAGCATCAGAAAACAAGCCACTCTGGTGGGATCACATCATAAATAGGCTGTATAATAAAAGAAAGAAAGAAAATCTTGGCCAAATGTAAGAAGGACTATACCCAGCAAGGTAATAATTCACTCATCAATCTAAATAAGCAACACAGGTGACTAATCAAGTCTACCAAAGATAAAATTGAGGCACAAATAGCCTCTCTGGCAATGGACAACCACAAGGCTTTTTTTGGCTATGTCCTTAAAGGTTACACAGAGAATGTGCCAAACTAATTGTGAATGGAGCCACCTATACTAGGCTGTAGGACATAGCAAATCTATTGACTAACAAACTTGGCTAGAGTTTTACCTCCCCTCTCCTCAGTCACCCCTCAGGAAGCAACCTCAACCATACCTTTCCCAACTATCACTAGATCAGTAGGCTCCCAATGCACTCTCTAGGGCCAGGAACAATGTATTGATGGGTCCCAATAATATTTCAGGATGCCTTCTAAATAGTATGAAGCATGACGTATCAGGCCCACTATGATCACTATTCAATACAGACTTTGTGCTTAGCGAATGGAGGACTGTAACTGTTATCCCTCTGCATAAGGGGGGCATCTGTGGACCCTGGCAACTATAGGCCCATAAGTCTGACTAGTCCTCATATGCAAACCTGTGGAAAGAATCATAATGAAAATGATAGAGTGCCAAAGGAAATCTACAGACATTGGATCCAGCCCAGTTTGGTTTTGTCGAGGACAGGTCATGCTTATTCAACCTGGTGGACTTCTTTGGGAATGTCACTAAAACCACGGACAAGGGCAAAACAGTGCACATTACTTACCTCAATCTGGCCAAAGCATTCAATGCAATACCTCACTCTGGCATTGTAAAGAAAGTCACTAAATTAGGCACCAACCCATAAGTCTCTTGATAGATAGATAGTTGGCTCATAGATAGGACCCAATGATTAAGGATAGGGTAGGGTACCTCCATAAAGAGTTCAGTCACTAGTGGAGTCCCTCAAGATAAGGTGCTGGGATGTCTTCTTTTTGGTATCTACTTCTTTGAAGTCAAGGCCAACATCAATGACCTCTGACTGACCAACTTTCCAGATGAATGCAAACAAGACCAGTCACCAGATTCCACAAAGACCTTTCAAGAAAGCCTGACACAGACAAATAACTGATGCCAGAGACATGATTTAAAACTCAGTGTAAAGAAATGTATAATAGCATTCTTTGGAAAGACAGACACCCCTGGAAATTACCACAGTGGTCAGGGCATTATGTATATGTAGACAGTAGCATGTCTTTTGACCATTATATGTCTATGACAATGAGAAAATCATTACATGTTGCACAACTTATAAGTGAGGGTATGACATCTTGTTCCAGTGATAACATGGTTCTGCTGCCCTCAAACCAATCACTGAGTACAACACACCCTTCAGTATGTATTTGATAAGGCATTTGCATCAGCTGGTGCATCCGCAGAGATTTCTCATATAAAGAATACAGGACATGAACAACATAGATTCATAGATTAGTACTAGGCTAACTGCCTTGCAAGCCTAGCCAATTATCCCTTGCGAGACTCAAACCCTGCACCTTGTGTTTGTAAGGCAAACACCTTAACCATTAGGCCAACCTCCCAACCCCTTGGAAAGTTGCTAGAATAAAATGCTGTTACCGTCATGCATTTCACTGCGAAGTTTTGAACCCAGGACCCTATGCACTACAGTCAGATGAGCAAACCACTATGCCATATAAGCTGTCTTGTGTAGACTGCCTCAAAGTCCTATCCTTGTATGTTGTCTCCTACAGACTGCTGCATGGTGATCTATGTCTTGCCTACAAAGCATCACCTGATCTCACTCTGATAGATCTCATATATATCCACAAGCAAATAGCATTAAAAGTACCTGATCTAGGGACTTAAACCTCATGTGCAACATAAATAGGACATACTGGAGGGACAGGTATTGTGTCTCAGAGACTACATCTCCCCTGGATCAGGCTTTGCATCCAAATGAAGCAGAGTTCTTACTCAACCAAATTCAAGTGTAACTTAGGACCAGTGGATAGGAAATTAGAAATGTATCCCTGTTCTGCCACCTCTGTCTCTTATGGACAGTGGCAGCCTGTAAATGCTTGACCACCCATTGTCCAAGACTGTATCCAACCAATAAAATTACCCTGGGTATAAAATCATGTCAGATACGTTTGGGAAAATATGGTTAGCTTAATAGCTATCTATGAATACTTCCATAGCAGTACTCTCTAGAGTCATTTGATTAACTGACTCAAAAGTTCAATTACTCAAAGCTTCCAATAGTTTAGATACTTTTCTTAAATCTCAAATAGGTTTGGCAGCTACATAAGCTGCTAATATTCCTTCTCCAGAGATGACATCATCATCCACATCCATAAGTGCAAGTTCATTATGACCTCTATAGACTAATTCATGGTGGTAAATCCATGAGACGTCTATCTTGGCTACAGGACTTTTAGCAGTCTCACTGTCTCTCCTTTGCCATGTTTCTAATCTCCCCTTTTGTAGTTTGCATGTGATTTAAATAGTAGAGTAAGCAAGCAAGAAAACACCTATAAATCCAGCCATTTGACAGCCACCTGTAAGCTTTTGTTCATATACAAAATATGTGCCAGATTAATAGGTAACCAAAAGAATGCCCAATGTATATGGAGAGAATAATGGCCGAAGTTTTCTTCACTTCTGGGCAGGCAATAAAGTCTCCTGTTACAATTACTGAGCACTGTGAGCAGCTTAGGTTTCCTTGTCAAACTTTTGAAGCAGTAATGTCATGGGATATTTTGTTGCAGACCAAGTCATTTTAGTGACTCAACTTTTTTTTTTTTTTTAGCTTTCGTTCTTTGACCATATGACTATGAGCTTAGTTAACTTTTTCATGTAAATCTAAAGTCGGCCAATGAAGAAAAAACTTTTTTATTTGGTCTAACATGGAGCAGTAATCCTTCAACAAAGGCTGTGGATAACCTACTTGCAACTACACCTATGGCTGGTTTGGGGTGTCCTGAGGAGGACTGAAATGCATCTATCACACATAGCAAACATAGGTTCATAGGTGTGTACTAGGCTAATGGCCCTGGATCCTTTACAAGCCTAGCCTCTGTCTACAGAGTTGTCTTCTCTGCAATAACTTTTACCTGTAACCAGTTGGTTACTGGGGTACAAACTGTTGTGCTGGCATTAAACAAATCTTGCCTTTTTGCCTCAAAGTTTGCATCTGTGTGTTTTGCTTATTTCTGTTCCTTCCTATTCTATTTTGGAGACTTCACATTTTTTCTTGAAAATGTCTAGTGGGACTGATGCTTTTAATATAACTCTTAAATCTTTGATAGTGTGTTGCATATGACTAATAATAAAAACAGTTCACCTGGTAAGAGCCCAATCCTTTAATGGAAAAATACAGTTTGAACAACATGAGCGCTTTCGTCTGTAAAAATACAAACTTCATCAGATAAAAATCACACTAAAACTGACATCCTTTATACAGAAAAAATTACCCTATAAAATAATTAGCCTCAATAATTCAATCAATCAATAAAACATAAAACTTTTTTAAAAAGACATGATACTAAGTAAGTTTTAATGCATCATACCAAAAAGCCTGAAAAGGCTTTGATACAGCTGATAGAACTTTAATGAACATTTTAATTGCAAAATGGTGAAAGAAATATATATTTATATATAAATTGTACAACTCAGATGTTGACCAAATGATATATTTCTGTAGTTGTGTGTATATGTTTTCTAAAAATTCAAACTTTTTAAACTATGTTAGCCTTTCCTACTAAAATGGCTTTGATATTAATGTGTTCATTTAAACCAGGAAAAAAATTAGATTTTAATCTAAGTTGCCATCTTATTTCTTTCTGCAACAAGATATTCTTAGGATCTCCCCCTCTATTTTCCACGTCAACAATGTCAATGGTCCCAAATTTGAACAGTGGTGAAGAAGACTGACAAGTAATGGTGTGTTTGTATAGGGCACTTGTTTCCTTTTTAGTTTTTATATCATTTCTGTGTTCGTAAATCCGATCTTTTAGATGACGTTCCGTTTTGCCCACGTAGAAACATGAGCAGTGACAACAAGTTGCCAAATACACCACCATGGAGGTGTAACAGTTGCCCCTACAAAATTGTACTAAACTGTTCAATCCGTTGTTCAAAATAACACTGTTTGAAATATTGATATAAGAACATTGGGAACATCTGCCACATGGGTGGGTACCCCTACTATTCTTAAAAGATTGATCTCTTCCTTCCAATGTTCTTTTAAAATTGTTACCCACTCGGTGAATAAAAGTAGGTTTGTTGCCTATAATGTCCAAAATTTCAGTATTGGTCTTGAGACTAGGCCAATTCTCATGTAAAATCTTCTTAAAGTTCGAAGAAAAGTTGTTATGTTGAATAGAACAGGAACCAGAAAATTCTTTGAATCTACCTTCTTGTGTAACCACTTTTAAAGTGGGATTCCCAAGTAAAGGTTTAAAACGTGTGCCCCATCCCTTATAAACCTCCGTCAATATCTTGGCCACTAATTCCTTGGGATAACCCCTTTCTCTGAACATTTTGTCCAGATTGATAAATTCTTGTGTGAGATCCTCCAAATTCGATGTCATCCTTGCCACTCTGACAGCTTGACCCTTTATAATACTTTTCTTCTGAAAGAAAGGATGTTGGCTGTCAAAGTGGAGATAACTATTGCACCAAGTTGGTTTTCTATACACTTGGGATTTAAAGCCATTAGAGGTTTTTGTGAGTGTAATATCCAAGAAATTGATAGATTCCCTGTTTGCTTGGTAAGTGAATGACAAAAAGGAGGTAGATTGATTGATGTAGGAAATAAATTGATCCAGTTCCTCTTGAGTCCCTTCCCAAATGACAAAAATGTCATCCAGGAATCTGAAGTAAGCTTTAATCTTGGCAAAGAATACACTCTCAAAAATGTGTAAGGTTTCCCATTCTAATAATACCAAATTGGCGTAAATAGGGGTGCAAGCCGCCCCCATAGCTACACCACTGACTTGTTTATAAAGAACACCTTCAAAATTGATAAAATTGTTATCCAAAACAGTTTCCATTAGTTCTAACAATAAGCATTTCCTATCCAATGTTAATTCTGAATATTTGTGAATGCTTGCCTCAAAAAATTCAAAACCTTCTTTCCTAGGGATGCAAGAGAATAAGTCTTTTACATCAATAGTAGTAAAAAGACTATCTTTGGTCCATAACTCGTGATTAATTCTTCCCAAGAAATCCCATGAGTCCTTAATCAGATGTTTGTGTCGGTTTGCAATATTTTTGAAATTTTGATCAATAAATACTGCTAAGGGATGGGTTTTGGATCCTCGGGCGGAAACTATAGGTCTGAATGGTGGTTGAAGGATGTTCTTATGAATTTTTGGTATCCCAAAGAAACCAGGAATGGTCGGGTGGATTTGTCGAAGAAAATCATAGGTAGTCTGGTTGATACGCTGTTCAACTAGATATTCTTCGAGAAGGGAATCTATTCTATTGTAAGCAGTCTGAATCTCGTTGTGAGAAACCAGACAATATGTGTCATCTTGTGCCAAGATATTTCCTAAAGCATTTTTATAGTCCATTTGTTTAAAAATTACCAACCCTCCACCTTTGTCTGGTTCCATGAAACGTAGATTTTTGTTGTGTTTCAAATTCTCTAGTAACTTAGCTTCTTCTAACTTAAGATTGTAATTTTTCCAAAAGCCATTGGTGTTTTTACCATATGTTTCATATATTTCTCTGGTGACTATATTTTCAAAGGTATTTAGCAATGGGTGAAGAGGGGGGTTGTATACATTCCTTCTAGTAGAAACATTGTTGTCACTCATCACAGAAATCTTTTCTGCAGCCCCTAATTTATGTATGATTGTAAGGTTTAACTTCCTCAGGAATAATTTTAAATCAATCAAAATTTGAGCCAGATCTCCCTTGAAGCTTTTTATAAACTTGAAACCTTTGGAAAACAGGTTGAAATTAATTTTTTCCAGTTTCAAGTCGGTGTAATTGTATATTTTGTATCCATGATATTCAAAAACTATTCCATCTTGGTGTATAATTGTGTCATCTATCTGTCCCTGTTCCCCTTGTACCCCCTGTGATTCCATTCCTGATTTTTCAAGTGAGAATCTGGAATTGTGGCATTCTGATATTTGTTGGCTAGGCGTTCTGACCTCCGTGGGCCTAAAAAAACTTCATTGGTTTCTTGAAAGGAATCTAATTCATCTAAGGAACATGTAGGTGCAGCAAAGGTGTCCCTATTGTGATTTCTGTCATCAAATGATACCCTTAGGTTTCTTGTATTATATCTGTAACTGGGAGGTTGTGTACCTGTTCTCCTGTTATACCCCTCCCTAAATCTAGATGGAATAGTTTGAGTATTGAGAACAGGTAGCGGGTAACTTTTCCCAGTCTCATATTGCCCCTTGTCCCTAAAATATTTCTTTTGTTTCCTTTCAAAAACTTTGTCAACTTTGGCATTAATTCTTTTTAAAGTTCTTTCAAAAAATTCTTTGTATTGGTCAAACAATAAATCCGTAACAATACTAAAATGCAAACTGTTAATTTCTGTCAATAAGGTTTTTAAATGAACTTCATTGTATTTTATGAGCTTTAATATTAGTGAAAAACCACATTCATCAAAAAAACTTTTAAATTCTTTAATAATGTGATCAGTATAAGAAATACCAAAAGGGTATTTGTAAAAACGAAGTCCCTGAGGGACTATCTTATTATTTAAACATAAATGAAGATAGTTGTTTTCAATTTCTAAACATTTGAGTTTGAAAAGAAGTTTTTCAAACTTAAAAATGGAGTCTTTCAAACTGTAGACATCATTCTCGTCTTCATTAACAACTTTTTCTGCAGCATTGTAATTCCCTTTACTCGTACTAATAGAAAAGACAAATTTCTTTTCTAAAATGTCTTTATAAGAGCTTTGTCGAACAGAATCAGCCCCTGGGACAGTCCGTGAACCAGAAGGGACCGAACCTTGGTTAACATAGTCTTTGGAAGAATGAAACACAGTACCTTTATTCTTGGTTGTTCGTGAACACCCACGAGAATCTCCTGCATCAAGCAAAGTGTGGTGAAGATTGTTGTCCTGTAACGTCGGAGCGCCAAAATTCGTGTTTCTTCTCCTAGGCTGGTCCTCGTCTGCTGTGCTGGTTCCTTCCCCAAACTCTTCGTGCACGGAAGTTGGAGATGATGTCACAGGTGGCTTCGGACCTGTGGAGGAATGGCTACGAATGGCAACGGCTCCCTCTGGTGGTTCCTTCTGGGTAAACAAATCTATTAACTTTGTAAGGTCACCACGGAGAGAAGAAAGCTCATTGACATTGTTGACGTGGAAAATAGAGGGGGAGATCCTAAGAATATCTTGTTGCAGAAAGAAATAAGATGGCAACTTAGATTAAAATCTAATTTTTTTCCTGGTTTAAATGAACACATTAATATCAAAGCCATTTTAGTAGGAAAGGCTAACATAGTTTAAAAAGTTTGAATTTTTAGAAAACATATACACACAACTACAGAAATATATCATTTGGTCAACATCTGAGTTGTACAATTTATATATAAATATATATTTCTTTCACCATTTTGCAATTAAAATGTTCATTAAAGTTCTATCAGCTGTATCAAAGCCTTTTCAGGCTTTTTGGTATGATGCATTAAAACTTACTTAGTATCATGTCTTTTTAAAAAAGTTTTATGTTTTATTGATTGATTGAATTATTGAAGCTAATTATTTTATAGGGTAATTTTTTCTATATAAAGGATGTCAGTTTTAGTGTGATTTTATCTGATGAAGTTTGTATTTTTACAGACGAAAGCGCTCATGTTGTTCAAACTGTATTTTTCCATTAAAGGATTGGGCTCTTACCAGGTGAACTGTTTTTATTATTAGTCATCAGTTTTGGAATTTTTTTTGCTTTGTGGAGTGTGTTGCATATGGACAAAGACCTTCCAAGATTTTTATGTATTTTCCAGAAAGATTACTGACTGACTGGAGGGAATAAATTATAGTCTGAAAGTCCACTACAGACCAAGAGACTACTACATTAATAGTAGAGTCAGTATTTACTACATTAATAGTAGATTCAATATTTACTGCATTAATAGTAGATTCAGGATTTACTACATTAATAGTAGATTCAGTATTTACTACATTAATAGTAGATTCAGAATTTACTACATTAATAGTAGATTCAGAATTTTCTACATTAATAGTAGATTCTGTATTTACTACATTGATAGTAGATTCTGTATTCACTACATTAAAAGTAGATTCAGAATTTACTACATTAATAGCAGATTCAGAATTTACTACATTAATAGATTATGTATTCACTACATTAATAGTAGATTCAGAATTTACTACATTAATAGTAGATTCTGTATTTACTACATTAATAGTAGATTCAGAATTTACTACATTAATAGTAGATTCAGTATTTACTACATTAATAGTAGATTCAGAATTTACTGCATTAACAGTAGATTCAGTATTTACTATATTAATAATACATTCAGTATTTTAACTTGGGCAGTTGCAGGGTTGGGTTTTTCTCTTAGAGTATGTCATTTGGGCATCATGTCTTCTAATGATGATTCCAAAACTGTGGAAGATTCATTCTCTGAGTTTTGTTTCGGGGGGTTGGGACCCAGGCAAGAGCACCCCCCCACCACTTTAATTAAAGTCATAAACTGTGCACCCTGCTCCTGGCTCCGATTTTTTTTTAATAAGGAAAGCTGTACCAGAGAAGAGAGAAGAGTGACATCAGAAAAAGAGTGTGTGTGTGTGTGTGTGTGTGTGTGTGTGTGTGTGTGTGTGTGTGTGTGTGTGTGTGTGTGTGTGTGTGTGTGTGTGTGTGTGTGTGTGTGTGTGTGTGTGTGTCTGCAAGTTCTGTGAGTGCATGTATGTCAGTGTTTGCAAGTGTGTGTATGCAAGTGCATACGTATATGCGGATCTGCGCTCACTCAAGTGCATGTGTATATACGAGTGTGTGCTAGTGCGTGTATGCAAATGTATGACTGTACGCCACTACATGTTTATATGTGAGTGTGCCTGAGTGTGTGATTTCATGTATATGTTTGTGGGTGAGTGCATGTGCCTGTATGCTAGTATGTTTGTGTACATGCGGGCATGCATGAGTGTGTAGAGGGTTCAGAATAAGACTCCTTGATAAAGTTGGTTGCGCCAGAGAACATTATTTTTTTAAACTTTAAAGCATGCATACCTATCAACTGTACAGATTCTTTGCAGAATGCCAGAATTTAACCCCATTTTTTTTGGTCTGTTCTCTTCATAAAATCTGTGTTTTTTGGCAAATTATTGAGGATTAAAGTCCCTAAATAATGACATTCATTTGAGTTTCAGACTTCATATTTAAAATCTGTCACAACTTTTGGCCCTTTGTCCTACCATTATTTTAGGCTTTAACCATATCTCTTGCATTAAGAGGCTGAGAGTTATTCACAGCTATTCAGGGAAAATAATTATACATTTTTTTTTAAATATTCCTTTTTTCAGTTAAAAGAAAAACTGGCAATGTAAAATTTAGCAAAAATTACTCAACAAATGCATTTATTTATTTATTTTATTTGTTCTTGTTTACCAGGAAAGTTCGACTAGTAATATCCATTTTCAGCGGAGGCCTGGGAGAAAAGCTCCCTTTACTTACATTGCATTATACTAAGTTCCAGTAAAAAAACAGAGAAGAGTTACATTTCTATTTACAATTATACACAAACAGTAGTTACATTTATACAGTCTAAGATTTTACAGAGGTGGAAGTTACTAAAGGAAAACCCCACGTGCAACTTAGTGGATTGTATAGGCAGCAGTTATGTATAAAAACTGTTTTGTCATTTCAAAGAGAGGCTGAGAGTATTCTGTTTAAGGAGAGCATTTGGAGAGTATCATATGGTGAACACAAACCCCAGGATTCATGAAGCCTCCGTGTAAGAGTTATAACTTTTACACGGAGGCTGCAGTTAAATGGAGTGATGTCAGCATGCTTTGCATATTCATGAGAGCATGCTGAATCACTCCTAAGTCTAACACGGTCCATGTAAGACAGTAGGGGGGCGTGTCCGTAGGCTGAGCCCTGCAAGCGGACACGCCCCCAGAAGTGTAAAAGTGCCAAAAGTAAACACCCACAACAGAGTCCACGGAAATGTGAATAAACACAACACAACACATGCCCCCCACAGACTATGAACATAAAATATATATAAATGAACATGTTATATTTTTTCTTAAAATTGTAAAGATGTTTAACCGTGAGTGCACTCGTTTGCGCGCGCGTGCCCGTAGCGTAGCTACAGTTAGCAGCCAGTGGGAAAGCATATAAGAACTAAATATGCAAAATAAGCCAGGAAGCAATAGCGTAGCGGTAGAGATGTTGGCTGAAGAGCAGGCATTCATGGTTCGAGCCCCCACAACACCAATTTTTTTTTTTTCAAAATAAGCAGGAAACAAGTCCCTGACAAATATGTACACATAAAACCCCAATATATGTAAAATGTAATGAAATAGCCCATTTATATTGAAGACATGTGAGGTAACAAAAGAAGAAAAAATGCCAGATGTGCTCATAGCTGAGCTACAGTTTAACAGAGTGAGTGCACGTGCCCGTAGATGAGCAGTGGTTTAACTGGCGCAAAATGAGTGCCCGTAGCTGAGCAGTGGTTTAACACGCTAAATCTATGTGTCCCTAACTGAGCTGAGCGTAATATGCGTGCCGATAGCCAAATGATGCTTAAAGCAGCGTACCTCGTTTGCGCGGAGCTGCGCACCGCGCAAACAAGCTAACCGACGGGCAACGTTGAGCAAGCTGTATCAAAACTGCCTTTATACAGACACACCCCTCAGCATGTCTAGACAGTCATGAAAAATAAAAAGCAGTGGCCAGGTTCGAACCCAGGATACTATACACCATAGTCAAGGTACAGAACCACTAAGCCATGACAGCAGTACCTGTAAATGCAATAATAGCTAATATATAGGAATGAATACAAACTAGAGCATGACAATGCAGGTTTACTGAAGTTGATACAATTCCAAAATGGCCAATCACAGATATGTGTGGGAAAAACGGACTATATAAGCCCCATAGGTGGGAATACACAGCATAAACGATTGTAGAACTGACCTGCAGGCAGAATGACAGGAGTAGGAGAGGGTAGTCGCTTTCGAGCACAGAGGTGGGGTGTTGAGGAGTCCAGGTACATGGTCTGGCTCCTAGTCCATCATCATGAGGCCCAACTCATGCAGGGCCAGGTCCTCTGGGGAGCATACAGGGCTGAGGCGTGGGACCGGTTGGCTCATGATCTCACCAGTGCCACAGGGATTCCAAAGACTGGTGAACAGGTCCGTCACTACCATGTGGACCTGAAGAGATGCAAGCAGGACCAACTGAACCTTTGGATCCAGGAGGCCCGGCAAACACCCAACGCCCCACTACTGAGTAAGTAACATTTAATTATGTATGTAAGAAATTAAACTAGCTGATATTATGGAGATGTGTATTCCAATATTACTTCATTTATATTACAGCTGCAGGTGTCTGTTCTGTGAACCGCAGAGCCTATGGCGATAGGCTGGTGCGGTTGCGCCACCAGGCAGGTCAGTAATCCACTACCAGTAACTGTAAAGAAATATAAAAGTATGACAGTCAGCAAAAGAGTGCAGTGTAGTCAGTAAGGAATAGAATCTGCAAGTAACAGTGTGAAAGTGTATGCAAGTATTGCTTGATTACAAAAGTGTGTTTCAGCCTGTAAGTTTAACCTAAACATGAAACTGTCCAACATATATTCTGAAATAAAAATGCCCTGCCTGTAAGAAAATAGTACACAACCTGCAGCAGGCTGAAAAGTATAGCTGCAGAAGATGATGAAATCACATGTGTGAAATATATCCCTGTAGAAATACTGAAACATGACAGAAGTGAGACTGCTGGAAAGGATTGTAATAACTACTGGTAAAACATGTCAATAAAGCCTAGAAGTACCATCCTGAATAGTAAAATGAAAGCAAGTGAGAGAGTGTGAGAAAGTGTCATGAATCCAGCAATACAGTAGTAATAACCCCTGAATAAAGTATACTGCAGTCAAGACAGAATGAAATGCATGTGAGATTTAAAACGAAACAGCAAAATCTGTTCAAAGTGTTGCTGCATCTGGAATGTGTATCCCAAAATCTGGATATGTTGCTCTCAGTCTGCAATATGCAGATAGGATGTTTGTCTGATATACCAAACATCCACACTTGTCTACAGCTATATAAAGCAAATGTAGCAGGATGATGTAGCTGAACAAAGCTAGATATGAATGTGTATGAAGAACCAGAAAATGTATATTGATGTTGCAGTAACAGTCCTATCACCAAGTTGAAATAGATATCATATAGGAAACTGTAGTTAGAACAGTAGTGTGTATATAACTGTAGCTATTAGAAATGTACAGCATATGTATTGTTATTCGAAGGTGTTAATATTACTTGCTTCACCCCACCCTATAACCACATATAACCCATTCCACGTGGAAATGGTATGTGCAATCACAATTAACACCCCTGGACGTTTGTCCTGTTGGGTCATATATATTTGCATGTCTGTTGATGCATCTGCCCTGTTCATACATCCACACCTGATGGCCCGTTGCCATCAATTAACCCTGCATGTTGTTGGACTGTGTATTTCTGTTCAAATTATGCATGTGTTATGCACGCTGTTCAATGGTGTGAATATCTGGGTGTTTGGTTAATGGGAATACTAATGCATGCTGTTACAACTAATTATGAATGGTATTATATGTCACTAACCCAAACTGTCATGACATAATGCAAAACATAGTACGACAGGGAAGGCGGGTTCCAGCGGACCCACCTCTCCCACCTCAGCTGGCGAGTGCACCTGACACTAGTGCCGAGTCCGGACCCTCCGGTGGCCCTGTGCCACCTGCGGGTGGAAGCGCTGCAGGGGATGGGGCTCGCCCCCCCTCTGCAAGTGTGGCCGGAGGAGAACCACCACTCACCCTCCGTAGCGTCCGGACTGTGGTGCGTAGGGAGATTCGGGACTCTGTTCTCGAGTCCCTATGCCAGCTCGAGGCACGGGTGGCGCAACTAATGGGCATGTCTGTTGCCCCGCCTACACAGCCCCCAGCACAGCCCCATCCTGGGCAGTGAAGGAACAGTGGTAACTGCCTATGGGTGGGGATATCAGTTCCACTGTTGCCATCTGTGGGCTCATGGGCTCTGGATATCCAAACCTCCGTCCCTGTCAATTGTGTAAACCCCCCACACGTGTCATACACCGCCCCTGTATGCATCTTGTTTGTCTTGTCTGTTTACCTACCCAACCTACCTCCCCAGCTGTACTGACTTCCTTCACCTAACATACCACTCTCACCTGAAAAAAAAAAAAAGGGGCACTCTGTACCCACAAAAAAATTACGCCCCATACATAGCTGCCCATTCCGCACACATGTCTACTGGACATGGAACCTATCAATTACAATTGGCTGTACAACAAGTATTATTGTTGTCCTGACACCTCTCTCAGGGGTGGAAGGTTTCAAATGTCACACCAAATTACATACATATGCACAGCTGTTGCTGATGAAGAAATTGGCAGCTATGGGCCTTACCTACATCCCTCCTGCACATCCCAAGCTTGTTTCCCTACTGTCTTACCCTCTTTGTGACCCCTTTTTCACCACTTTCCTGTCTCCCCATTTTCTTTTCTTTCAAAGAAAATAGCACGGGTGTGCGCAAGAGTAAGCACGTTTAAGCGGTTGTAAGCAGGTGTGCGCGGAGCTAACCACCAGTGCGCATGCGTGAGCTCCGCGCAAACCAGCGCTAACCTGGTTACAACTGCTTAAAAGTGCCTTAGTCACTTTGATTGACAGGTCCTGTACTCAGCTCAAAAGCAAAATCAAATCCCACTGTGAGTCCCGAACCCAGGACCTTGGAAACAGTAGTCTGCATGACTTACCACTAAGCCATGACTCTTATACAAGAATATTGTGCTAAAATAAATATATCATGTAATAGTAGGAATGAATGTAAAGGGAATATAGATGTGTAGTACACAAAGTATGCCATTTAGAATTACTATCAAAACTAGTGGATTTCCATAATAGTAGTGTGTGAACAGAAACAGCCATGCTAGTTGGAAGCTAGTAGGTAATAATGTCACTATAGCACCTTGCAAGCCACACACATGCTCACAGCAGGATAAGCACTGCCCATACCCCACAACCTCTTATAGGAACACATCTGGACCAAGTAATAAAATATGTGTAGCAAAGGCCCTAAACCAGGGACACATTACAAATAATGTTACAACAAACGCAGACAGTTCAGAGAGTAACAGGGTCTGCACTTTGTGGGATGTTTGGAAGAGTATGCAGTCTGAAACTTGAATGTTTGTCGCCATATTCTGACTTGAGCCCAGAGTGACTTGCCAGAAAAAGGTGTGCATGAGATATTGACAAAAATATGAGGCAGAAATGTGGACAACCTGCAAATATCTGTACACATGACGGGTCTGACACCACCATATTTGAATAGTTAAGAGCCTAGACATAGCAACAGTGAATGACTTACAGGGATGCCCCACAGACCCCATGTGAAATGTACAAACAGTAGGCAGAAAGGTGTAACACATGCAATGGTAACTATGGAGTCCTGAAAGTATTCATCACTTGCATGGCAGAAAAAGTGTAGCAATACATATGCTCATGCTAACCCACAGTCACAACTGCAGCATACCAGACATTTTAATGGGTGTACCCCACTGATATGTACCATTCCATGAGGCACATAACAGATGAACCTGAAAGTCTCTGGGGCCTGCTCAGCAGCATACTCAAATACCCTAATAGATGTCAAGGCCCACACCATGGCCAGACCACACTGCATGCTGTAACACCCTAGCAAGATATAGCAAGCATTCCAAGGTGTGAATGTACATGGAAAATAGGAAAGCTACAGCAGCACACTACAGTCAAGACACCTAGCAGGCATACAAGTAGTGACTGTAAAGGGCAACTATTGAAGCCTTAGCATCAAAGTGCAAGCAAAAGTGAAAGGAAAGCACACACACACACATTAACAGTAGTAGTAGTTGTAGGTGTCAGTGTACATACACAGTTAGTACAGGAAACTGGAGAAATGAATGGAGGAATGTTAATCTACAACACACCTGGAAATATGAGAGAGATACCAACCTTTACACTCACAGAACATTGTCCACAGCATAACAGCATGGTCCCTGCCCTTAAAATCTGAAAGGGCTACGCCTATCTCACATACCTTTTTATAGCACTGTTCTGAAATCACAGTGAGAACTGCAATCAGTACACAACTGCTGCATGCAATTAGCAAATGCTGGCTAACAATTGGTGCAGAGGCCATCACATGGGCATATGCAGATACCTACAAAAGTATGCTGTACTCCCAGTCCACACATGCAATACTTTCATTGCACCCTGAGAAGGACGTGAGAGACAGACAGAGAGAGAGAGAGAGAGAGAGAGAGAGAGACAGAGACAGAGAAAACTGCAATTAAGCAGACACAAACAAATTGTTCAGCAACAGCTACCTGAAAGCTGACAACTGGGAAGTGGAGTAGCAGGACAGAGAACCAGACAGCAACACAAGCAGCTGTGACAAACACAGGTAATGTAAAGTAATACTGTAAAGGTCTACATACTGTGAACCCTCCATATGTGCCATTGGTCTGTATCCATATGTATATGAAGATGTGTAAAGGGCAGGGGACATACAGCAGCTATCAGTGAAGGCTGTACATACATTTGTATGTGAGAGCATCTATGTGCACATATCAATGTTGGTTGATTGTAGGTTGTAGTGCCATGTACAAAGTAGGTTTCACAGTTATGTATATTTAGCAGTATGTTAGTGTGTGTATACAGTATGGTAGACAAATATGTTGATATACCTGTCTAACATATGGATACGTATGTATGTCAACATATGTATGTGTGTGTATATATATATATATATATATATATATATATATGATATGCATATATGTATACATACATAGAGAGAGAGAGATGTAGGAATACATAGACAGATGTAGATAGAATATTGTACAAACATATCTATGTAATGCAGACATACAGATATAGATATATGTAGATACATATACATAGACAGACTGATCTGACTATCTACAGGTATGACTGTATATGACGACCTGCAACACAGCCTGTCCCACCTCCTCTGTCACTCACACCCCCTCTGTGCCCCCCCCTCCACATCTATAGCAATATATGTACATCAATATATATATGTGTATATGTATATGGACATATATATATATATATATATATATATATATATATATATATATATATATAGAGAGAGAGAGAGATGTATATAAATTCTGAGTGAGGCACATGTGTACAGATGTATTGCAACAGGTGCCTGGTGACAAAGGCATGGAGTGAACACCAGTGTCAAAACCGGAGTACCATACCACATTCCAGATCACCTACACCAGTAACCACCAGATATGTGATTGGCTGCCCACCACTGCATGTGTCAGGGGTGAACAGGGTCATAAATGTGTACAATAGTGGCCCCAATGATATTCACAGTGGCACACTATCCCTGGAATACCTGCACATGGTATGTGTCAGCGGACATGGTGTGTCAGCTATGGACATGTAGGTCAGTGTACCCCTCCACACCACATAATGGATGCCATGGTATGGACCTCACATGACAGCTACAGATATGGAGAAGGACACAGTGACATGTACAACACTGTCACAATGCACTCAAACACATTACCAATGCACAGTGACTGACAACACCACAGAGTACACATATGCTACCCACATAGAGGTTACCACTCCCGGATTTACATATGTAAGTCACACCCATGACAGATGTCCAACAACCATAGTAACACCTCACACCATTCATAACCTAAATGTCTGCTGTGTGTTGTCCGTGCCACTGCAATAGAGTGCACATGTGGAGGTAAGAGTTCCTACCCACAGATAAGACATACCCTGCAATAAACCACACAGTGTTAAGAAGCAAGACTCCCCATGAGTACATGTCACACATGCCCCTGCAGAATGTTAGTCAGATAGGTAATATGCCACATGGTTCACCCTGTGTAACTGTGTGACAGCAGCAGGTACCATCACACCACATGTGTAACAATGGTCAGGGTAGCAGAACAGTACACTGCTGTAGTCCCAGGGGCAATAGCATATTGTATAGTATTGTATTGTAATGTAATGTATTGTGTTGTATTGTATTGGTATGTTGAGGTGCCTCCTTCATGGAGTGGAACCACTGCTGCTGTGCGCCAGTGTACAGGTACATATCCTGTAGTCAGGCTAGTGTTACATAGCACTTCTATATGTGTGTTTAGCTCCTGTCAGAATTTATGTAGCATGCAACTGGGGATACCATCAGGTCCCATTCATGTTGTGTATTCTGCTGTCCTGAGGGTGGCTCTCACCTGGACATCTGTGATGACAGGGAGGTTACAGTCAGCTGGGATAACTATGTCTTATTTTGGGGGAGAGGGCGGGGTGACACCTGCACTGAATCTGTCTGCCACAATGTTGTCGATATCTGTGGTGTCAGTGAAATATTTGTTGTTGTGTACTAACTATGGGCATAGAGGATGGATCCTGACCAGGTTGCTAACATAACTGAAGAAGGCCTTCTGGTTATCTGTAGTGTCCCTCTTGATTTCCCTCTCAAAGTTGCCCATGGATTTTGTATGATGGAAAATAGATCCTTACTAGTGCTGCTCAGACATGCCCTCCCTTTATGGAATTATGCTCTGTCTTGCAGTAGCTTCTATCTTCTGTAATACAATCTGTCTATGGCTGGGGTCCACCAGGCAGGATGCTGTCCCTTTGTGGAGAGTGTCTTTGTCATATATGGGATTGCATGATCCATGCATTCTCGGAGATGTCTGTAGAAAGCAATTGTGTAGGGGTCAGCATTGTGGGTTGTATCTGCCACTGGCCCAGTGGGCTGAAAGGATACCATGTCACTGTTACAAAGTGTAAAGTTTGTATCTGTAATGTTATGCACTATAGTCGTTTGTGCTGGTGGTGGAGGTGGGATATGTATATCCAGGGCAATCAGTGTGTGGTCAGCTCACAGTAGTTGATGATGTAGGCCATACAGTACCTAGATACAAACCCCCAGAGTGAGGAGGTGCTCTTGACCTGAATCAGTGTTCTGACTGCTGGGGTTTGGTAGTATGTCGTATGGAGTGTGCCAGGTACTGTTGCACAGTTGCTGGCTGAGCACTGATACCTGGCCATCTACATGTGTATCCACCAATAGACAGACAGATGCTACATATGTGAGATATGTTGTATCATAACAGTCAAATAGCATGTGTAGTATGTGTGCCAAATTCTGGTGACATATATTGCTGATACCAGGTTATTTTCTTTCTCAGGTACATGGCCTACCCGCGAAATCCCACCTACTCCACAGCTGAGGATGAGGAGATACACCAGAGCCTGGTGCAGGATTATGCAATACTCTTTTCCCGCACCAGCCAGAATCAGCAGGAGAGGGCTGCACTGTGGCAAGACCTTGTCCGTCGGGTAAATGACATAGGCACGCATAATAGGACATATGAGCAGGTACGACATCACTGCAGTGATTTAATCAGACATGTCCGTCAGCGTGCGTCAGATATCCACAGGCAACAGGTCGCCACAGGTGGTGGGGTGCTACACATCCCCCACTCACCAGACTGGAGGGACTACTCATGAGTGTAGTGGCTCCAGTCCGCCAGCAACAACAACAGCAGCAGACATGCATTATGATGGAGGCTGGAGCCACGCAGCAGCAAGACAGTGAACGTGCAGGTAATATGCCATATGTATAGTTGACTGTTGTGTACACTGGTAGTTAATGCATGTGTGAGTTTTGTCCTTGGTTTGTAGCTGTCACCATAGTATTTAATGTGCAAATGTGATATCCTCAATATTAGCAGCTGACCTGTGAAAGGCGACTGTTGTACTACTGACCTGTATCATACTCAGTAACAATGGCACAGCTGTGCCCACTGACATTAGTTTCTTCGAGTCTGCAGGACCCTCTGGTATAACAGCAATGCAGCCTATCCATGCTGGTGAGTGTGTATTAACAATTCCTGTAATAGTGTTGATAGTAATAGTACTATTTGGCTCACTTAGTAGTGCTCTTTGTATGCATGTAGGTGTGTCTGTGTCTGTGTGTTGATATCACGCATACTGACTAATGTACAATTGTGTGAAACTGTGTGCACCTGTGCATGTGTGCACGTGTGCATGTGTGCACCTGTGCACCTGTGCATGTGTGCACCTGTGCACGTGTGCATGTGTGCATGTGTGCACCTGTGCATGTGTGCACGTGTGCACCTGTGCATGTGTGCATCACTGGTAATGTGTAGACATTGTAAACTGTGTTTCCTGTTTCCCTCCCACAGGTTCTGTTGCTGCTCTGGTGTCTTGTAGCAGGGAACCTGAATCAGGTGCCGTGGGTACTGATAATGATGACATCTGTGTAATGGCACAGGAAAGTATGCCAGGGTCCGCTATTGGTCAGCCGATTGACAGTACACAGCTGTCGACCCCATCAATGCGCACAGTTATCCTGCCAATACACCCTTTGTCACCAATGTCCCTAGGTGATGGACAGCATACAGTGGGCATTGACCAGAGTCATGTAGTATCTGTGGCACATGCCTCCCCACACAGCAGCCATGGGCATGGCCCAGAGATGGTACCACACAGACAGATGTCCAGGGGTTCTCGTGGGAGCATCCGTGGGTGTACTGCCCCTGTCAGACGTGCCCACAGAGGTCTTACAACCTCAGCTGTGTTTTGGGCTGTCATTAAGGCACAGTCACATATGGAATGGTACACCAGACAGGGTCTGAGGGAGCTGACAGCATGTCGCACAGCCATGACTGACAGTATGCGTGACATTGCGGCTGCCATCCGTGATTTCACCGATGTCATAGACAGATGTTGTGGGGACATATTAGACCGGTTCCACAACTACTTGTCCATGAGCCAGGGCGATGGTGGGCGGTTGAGGCGTCGACGTGGCCGTATGCCAGCAACAGCAGCAGCTGGCAGTAGTCGCGGACGACAGCAGGGCTGCGGCCTCCCCCGTAGTGCCAGCAGCAGCCCCAGCAATGCTGGGTCTGTGCTGTCATCAGACCACACCAGGAGACCACGTGTACGTGGCTCTGGCCAGGCCCGACAGGGATCTGTGTCCAGTCAACGAACACCTGCTTCTGATGACAGTACCCAGTCTGGGTTGGTACCGGATACGGTCCATAGCACCCCTGCAAGGCACAGGTACCGTGTCCGTGGCCAGAGACACTGATCTGTATGACCTGGCAGGTACAGTCTGTGGCTGTCCACAAACACCAGTATATGGCAGCCATGAGGTGGAACTGTGTGCATCCATACACACATGCGAATTGACAACACCTAGGGCTACCGCATACACACACACTGCATCAACATTGCCCCACCTTCTACTGCTGTCCCTCACTAACACACATACACATACATGTCAATTGGTGGTATCGGTGACTGACTCAGGCATACCAAGTTCACACCCTGTGCATATGATGAAACTGTGCCACCTCCTGCAATCTGTAACAACTGTGCAGGTACAGGTTAACATGTTGCTGATGCACAGGGTGACCACATAGATGTGTAGTAATAGTATCATGTTGTTAACAGTACTGTGTGCTGAATTAATTGTGGGTATATCACAGCATGCCTGATGCAGTAAGTGTGTGATTGTCATGTCCTGTTGTCTACACCCATGGTAAGTACCATAGTGTATCATCTGCACATGTAGGCATACTGGTGGTAATGATGTCAACAGAAGGCTACATACATAGGTAGCACAGGGATAAGGTAATGAATGTAGTAATACACAATGATGGACATGTAAATTGCAAGTGGCATGTTGCCCACACTGGACTCTGCAATGCAGATGTTTGAGGATGTTGATATGTGTGCAGTACTACACGACTGGTACAGGACACACAGGAGCACCCTAGCACTGCATGCTCACATCTCATACCATGCTAGACAGCCCCAACACACATAACTAACTGTCACAGGAGGGAGAGTCCCCATATATGTCAGGGATACTGTGGTGGCAGGCCAGGTAGCATACATCCTACTAAGTATGGAACCACTGAGTGAAGGCTCAGTGTCTGTTATTTGACATGTGTATTACTGCAGGTATGAGCACATGGGTTTCCATCCAGTTATTATACATCCTGACAGTACATGGTCTGTACACTTGTGTGCACTGAGACTGGACCCTAGCCATCTGACCCGTATATTTCCATGTACATGTGCATAGTGCCTGCATATTTGCAGTGTTACCTACTGGAACTAGTACAGCTTGTTTGTTGTACAATGGACTACATGCAGCCCTGTTTACTGTAGCTTTGTTTGCATGCATGTTTGCTTGCAATTACCCTGGAATACTGATCACACCTGCAATGCATAGTTATAGAGCTTCTGTGGACTCCTAGTGCCATCTGCATAGCTTACTATATTTATGTCCATTATGTCCATGTCCCACTTGACAGGATGTCACTGTTTGTCCTGTTCACATGTACATTGCCTGTGACACAGTGCATATGACTTACCTGGCATGTGTCCACATGAGCAGTCATATATGCTACTGCTAACTAATCACAGGCACTACACCTTTACATATTCATCTTCTGTTGAACTACCTGCTTCGCTAGGGACGGCCTGCACCTGTCACCCCTGGGCTTTCAGATATTGGCAAAGGCTCTTGCTACCCCCATAGTGCCTATGTTAGGCAAGGCTCAAATGACAAACCCACCTTCATAGGTATCACAAGGGATAAGAAACTAAGAGTAATGCTACCCAACGCCAGAAGTCTAAACCTCCAGATGCATGCACCCAAAACACTCCTTGGCATGGAGAACATCGATATCTGTGCAGTAACAGATGCCTGGTTCAGGGCTACTGAGAGCACACCAGCACTACCAGGTTTAACCTGGTTGATTTCTTTGAAACAGTCACCAAGGCCATTGACGAGGGGAAGGTGGTTCACACAGCCTACCTGGACCTTGCAAAAGCCTTCACAACAATACCCCACTTGGGCATTCTAGAGAAGCTCACCAGCTTAAATATAAGCCCCTATGTCACTAGATGGATTGCACAGTGGCTCAAAGACAGAACCCACATGGTTAGAATTGCTGGATCCATGCCAGACTCCAAACCAGTTACGAGTTGTGTCCCACAAGGCTCAGTCCTGGGACCTCTCTTGTTTGGTATATATTTATTGGAGGTACAGGCCAACACGGACGGACTGTGGCTGACCAAATATGCAGATGACTGCGAACTGGCCACCATAATTGACTCTCCAGCCGACACAAGCATCTTCCAAAGGGGCATCATAGAAACAGACAACTTGTGCCAGAGCCATGGCCTTCAGCTGAACAGTGTTTAAAAAGGGGAATGTGCATCCTGTAGTCTGTTCACCTAGTTGCCAAAAGGGACATTGTCCTCACACACACTAACCCCCCTCAGCCAAAAAGCACACACTTGCCAATTGCAGGATTCAAACCCCTATCTGACTATGTTATGACACTCGAGACGGACACATTAGCAGAGTGTGCTATTCGCATTACTGGGAGGTTTCCCTTCTTTTGCTGTACTTATAGGGTGCTGACATCATCAGTGTTTAGAAAGGGAAATGTGCATCCTGTAGTCTGTTCTCCTAGTTGCCAAAAGGGACATTTCCCTCACACACAATTGCACACACACTAACCCCCTCAGACAAACACACACACTTGCCATTTGCAGGATTCAAACCCCTACCCAACTATATTATGACACTTGAGACGGACGCATTAGCAGAGCGCGCTATTCGCATTACTGGGAGGTTTTCCTTCTCTTGCTGTACTTATAGGGTGCTGACATCATCAGTGTTTAGAAAGGGGAATGTGTATCCTGTAGTCTGTTCTCCTAGTTGCCAAAAGGGACATTTCTCTCACACACACTAACCCCCTCAGACAAACACACACACTTGCCATTTGCAGGATTCAAACCCCTACCCAACTATATTATGACACTTGAGACGGACGCATTAGCAGAGCACGCTATTCGCATTACTGGGAGGTTTCTCTTCTCCTGCTGTACTTATAGAGTGCTGACATCATCGGTGTTTAGAAAGGGGAATGTGCATCCTGTAGTGTGTTTTCCCAGTTGCCAAAAGGGACATTTCTCTCCCACAGACTTACACACACACCAACCCCACTCACACACACACCCTGAGCATTTGCAGGATTCAAACACCTACCTAACTATGTTATGACACTTGTGACGGATGCATTAGCAGAGCACGCTATTCACATTACTGGGAGGTTTCCCTTCTCCAGCTATACTTATAGAGTGCTGACATCATCGGTGTTTAGAAAGGGGAATGTGCATCCTGTGGGGAGGCAGACACCAAGCACACTCTGGCTTAGCTGTCATTCCCTAGGGCAAACAGCCCAGTGTTGACCTCTACACCCATATGTTTAATTGTCAAATGCACATTATTTGTTGCTGGTAGACTGTTTGCACATCTTTATTGCCATAGCATTCCCTGTTTGTATGAACAACTTGTGCATCTGTGGAAGATGTTTGCATATGGGAGGGATCCACTATATCATGTATGTCTCTGTAGTCATTTAACTGTGTGCACTGGGCAGACTGCTGTAATGTGGTTGGTTCCTGGAATAACACATAAAATACCAGATATGTGTGTCCAACTGCTAAACTGGGATTTGGCCTAAGTGTGTGAGCATGCCCAGTTCAGCCTTCCCATGGCATGTTGTCTGACATATGTCTCATTTATCAAAGTGAGTGAGCATGCCCAGTGTGAGCATTCCATATGTTGGACTCTGCAGCCCACCACATTTGTGGATGAGTGTGAACTTCAACAAATATCACCCGTTTATGGTTGTGTGTTGTGTGTCATGTTGTGTAGTTACTGTACAACTGCTTTGTGTGTGAACACAACAGGATTATACTGTGCCTGCAGTGTTTGCATGGGATACTTTGCATACAGTTGTCAACATCCTTTCACACTGACCTAACACTGTAGTACTGTATATTGTACTGGTAGTACTTTGACTGTGGTGGACAGTATCCTGGGCTTTAGTGCTATCACTGCTTTACATTTCGATAGTGAGCACAACAGCCTGGTTAGGGGCCAGTTGTGTACATCTGACCATGTTGCATTCTGTTCAGATATGAACTACTTAAACCAGGCTTGTCCAACATTGGTAGTGTATTCCACAACATAGGTGTATATTTGCAAACACTAGCGATGTGCCCTAGTCCATGTCTATTGCTAGTTGGAGAGTGTGTTTGTCCTTCAACACACATTGTAAGTGGAGTTTGCCATGACATATGTCATGGTTAGTATACTGTGCCTCTGTCTACCTGTGACATGACAGTGATACCCAGGATAAAGCTACCATCTCCCATCCACTCATCAAGATTCCTATTGAGGAAGATTGATAAGTGACTCTATGGGTAGCCTGTACTGGGGTTCACTCATGGGTGGGGTGGCTTCTGTGTTATGGATCATGCAGTACAGCTTGTCCTATGTAAGTCAGTGCTGGGGTTCAGGTCTCTCATGTGCATAGCTCACTGCCATTCAGATTGTACAAGGTGCAGCATGTTTATTGATACCAGCAACACAGGCAACACATGGCATCTGTGCAAGCTCTTTGATACTCCTGGTGAGGTACTGTTGGGGACTTTACGGTTGATGGAGATGTCTGCTGAGGTACATCCCACAGCGGCTATTGTAGTCACTTGTACCGCTGATGAAGGATGACTGCAGAGCCACAATGACCTCCCCTTATCTAGATCTGACAACCTTCATGATTAGGTGGGTATATGGTATGTTTCTGTAAACACTACAGCACATGTTTGTCCAATGCAGGATATCTATGACCTTGTGTCCCCAGGTCTCTCATTACATGTTAACTACATAATGGGTTAACACCTATGTGGTAATTGGTGGGCACTTACTGTATATCTACGGGGGTTGACTATACACGTTTCTGCAATTAGCTTGCTGACATGGCTATGGCACCAGTTGTCTCTTTCTATGTGGCCCTTTTGTGGGATGCTTGTGTCAGCTGGTGGATCATATGTGGTGAGCAGTTTGTAGTCCTCTGCAAACATGTTCGGACACAGTCCTTCCATGTTTGCCTGTACCTATGGGACATATATACCAGACGAGGGAGATCCCAGGACCAAGCCTTGTGGGATGCCAGTTATATCTGGTTTGTAGTCTGACATGGCTGCAGCATGTCTGACCATGTCTGTTCTGTCCTTGGTCTGGTTTGCAACCCCTCTACTGACATAGGGGTTTATATTTAAGCTGGTGAGCTTATCTATAATGAACACGTAGGGTATTGTATAGAAGCCTTTGCAAGGTCCAGCTACGCTGTGTGGACCACATTGCCCTTATCAATGACCTTAATGACTGTTTCCATTGAGTCAAACATGTTTAGGGGCAGGATCTGCACTTAAGAAAGCCACACTGGGTAGGGTCCAGTGTCAGTAGGTCCCCAATATCTTTATGTCTGTGGTACATGCTGATCCTTTCCATAGCTGTGCAGACCGAGCTTCTCAGGATTCTGGGGTAGTAGTTTTCAGTATCCATTCAGGCAACACCTTTGTTGAGAAGGACCACTGTTGTTGTACACTGCTCTTTGGGTACATATTCTGTGGTAAGGCTGACATTGAGCAGTAGTGTGGTTTGGCATTCCATTCATCTTGGAGTCCATGTTGCACTAAGCCCAGGACACCATCTCATACCATTGCTGCGTGTTTTGCTTTGTAGATGTTGGCTGTTACCTCAGCATCTGCAATGTCAGGGGGCCAGCAGTCTGCTGGGATAGATATTCTGCATTTGGGAGTGCACTGCACCTGTCAGGATGTATGTTGGCAATATGTGTGTGTGTTTGTGATATTTGTGTGATTCAGAGCATATCTGTGAATTCCCAACATGGTTCCTACCATCAATTGTGAAAGCCTTGGGATTATCCTTAGTGTCCTGTACAATTTGTATCTTCATAGGTTCATAGGTTCATACTAGGCTATCCACCCTAGGGCATTTGTTAGCCTAGCCAGAGTGTGTGTGGCTTTTGCCACCCCTTGCTATGTGAATATTATGGCCATTTATGATTTGCTTTGCCTCTGTCTGGACATGACACAGTGAAGACCCCCAGTGTAACTCTACAATCATCCATCCACTTGGCAAGATTCCTGTTGAAGAGTGTCAGTGAGGGGCTCTGCCTAACATGGAGTGGGATTCTGGTCCAGGGTGTGGGGAGCCTCTGGATTATGTATCTGTCCCACCAGCACATCCTATTTCATTATTTGTTGAGATTGACATCTCTCACTCTCACAGCTCTGATGGATTTGAGTTTTCTGGGGTGGAGCTTGTCTATTACTCCTGTGTTGGGCATGGCCTTCTACAACAGGCATGCAATGCCTCTGTGTAGGCAGTATGTGACTGCATTCAGCTGGGGTGTCTACAGCCAGGCAGCATATGACATATATTTGAGACCTTTTATCCTCTTGATGAGGTACCTTTGAGGTCTTTATAACTGCTGCAGGTGTCAGGTAAGGTGCATCCCATATGAGGCATTGTACTAGATTACGGGTGTGATTAGAGAACAGTATAGGGGCACAATGACCTCTGTTGACGTAGATGTGAATCCTTTCCTGATACGGTGTGAAATGTAGACAGTCTTCCTAGCCACATTGGCAATGTGGGTGTCACATAACAGGTTACTGTCCACTTGTGTCCCTAGGTCCCTGGTTACTCCTTCCATACATAATGGTTTACCACCTATGTGGTAATTTGTGGTACCTTGTTTGGTATTTGGTGGGACATTCATACTGTCCAGTGACTTCAGGACGGCTGGGTGGGGTTACTGTGTGTGAGAGTGTGGTCTGTAGCCTACAGGCAGCTTACTGTACCCTTTCCCTTGTTCAGTCTGGTGTGCGGGACAGCAGTGTGTCTGACTATGGAGTCACCTATTACAACTGTATCAGGCATGTATTTTTCTCTTTCTGGCCTGTGACTGTTTGGCACACCAGCTTTGTGTACTATGTGTTGCATGTGCTATGTTTGGAGGTTGTTTGATTGGGTGTCTGCTTTAGAGGCCTCTGTTGGTGTGCTGTGTTTGTAATTTGTGCCTCCGGGAATGCTTTTCTGTGTTTATGTGTTTGGTTTGCAGTTGTGATAGGTCTATGTGGGACTGTGTTTGTGGTGTGTGTGGTTACCTTCTCCTCCTGACTAGTTTTGGGAGTACTGAGTTGAGGGAGCTCAGCCTCCAGTTTGGATAGATGGTTGCATCTCTCACATATATTTGTATTTCTTGGTGGGAGTTGGGGTTGTCTGTGTACTTGGGGCAGGTGTAACATTGCCTCAGGATTCACAGATTCAACTTGTTGTGGCTGGCCTTAGTGGATTGTATGTGTGGACATATTTTATTGCCATACTACTGATCAGTGATTACTTCATTGTTTATGTTTGCTCTGTCATGTAGTAGCTTCCTCATTCTCTTGCATGGTTTGGTTATGGCTGGTGTCCACCATGCCAGATGCCTGCGTGTATGGCATTGTGTCTTATTTTAATTTAGGATTGCATAATCCAAGCATTCCTGGCAGTGTTCATGGAATGGCTGTATTACAGGTTCTGAGGTGTGGCCCATATTTTGCACCTGCACAGGACCTTTAATGGATTCCACATCAGTTTGGAGGAGTACAAATATTGCTTTACACATGTTTTCCACCGTGGTTTTCTGGCCAGGGACTGTGGTCAGGATTTGTATAGCCAGTGTGATTACTCTATGGTTTGGTTTTACCAGTGAGCAATACACTTCTCATCTTGCCATCCAGTACCCATGTTGCTGATTATCACATCCAGTATGCTTACCCCTCTTGTGGGAGTGATACATTGTTCCTGGGCCTTTTGGTTTATGGATTCTATGAACTTTTGTCCTACACTGTTGGAGATAGTATAATGCTCCCAGTCTATGTATGGGTATTTTCAGTCACCCAATATAATGTGGTTTGGAGGACTTGATATATTCATGTATTCCAGCATAGGCCAGGTGCAGTTCCTGGTGTTGGGACAGTAGTCTGTAGCAGGCTATAAACTGGGGGCAGTTTTAGCCACTGTTACTTGACCATGGCTAGTCCATGCTGCTTTTTGTTGTGGTACCAACATGGGGGGGTGGTTATCCTTGACAATTCTTGCTAGTCACCCTCCTTTTGTAGCTTGTTCCATGTTTTGAGGCTGTACAGCACAGTATGAGGTGTAACCTGGTAGTGTTAGGGTGCTGTTGTGAGCCTTGGCTCAGTTTTCTGTTACAGCGCAGATATCACCATTCTCCATACTGGGTGAGTTTAGACTGCATTCATCTTGCTGTTTCGACTTATCCCTTATCTTATTCTTATCCCTTCTGATACCTATGGAGATAGGTTTGTGTTTTGAGCCTTACCTATTTAGGGCACACTGTGGGTAACAACAGCCTTTGCCAGTATCCATACGGCCAGTCCTAGCAGGTGGTGCATCATGTCATGCTCAGCATGTCATCCCAGACTGGCACACATTGGATCCCTTTTGACTAACTGCGATACTTCCGTCAATTATTGCACTTAATCATCTCATTGTCATGTTGTGGCATGATGCTTGGTGAGGGTAGGATGTTAGTCACGGTCCTCAGGTGTGCATATAGTACATGGTGTTACATTACTTAACACATAGCATTCATGCCTCAGGTGGTGCTGCAGGGCTGCCTCTGTCGGATGCACATATTACACTTCCCTGTACATGTTTGAGAGCAGGTTGTATCATGTTAGGCATCCCTGTTACTATATGAGTGAGTCAGAGAGGGGTATCATTCCCAGGGTTCCTACTGAGTCAGTGTATGTGCTATGCGTTGCCTCTTTGCCAAGGCCAGGGTATACTGGGCACGCCTCCTTCTGCCTACTGGGGCAGGCTCAGGTTGTTCCTCCTCCGAGTCACGCTCTGCCTGTGATGGCCTTGGCAATGGTGGGGGGCTGTTTGGCCCGGCCCTATGCTGGTCCTGCTGCAGCTGTTTTCGCAAGATCATATTATGTAGCATAGCACATACCATGACAATTTGGGTACATGTAGTTGGTGTGTACTGCAAGGCTCCACCAGATGTGTCCAGACACCGGAACCGTGACTTGAGCAGCCCAAACACACGCTCTATTACATTACGTGTTTGTGCGTGTGCCTCATTATGGCGTTCCTGTTCAGGTGTGTGTGCGTTTCTGATGGGTGTCATCAGCCACGGCTCCAGTGCATAACCTGCATCCCCCACTAGGTGTCCATGCGGGATGTCCCCATTGGCAAATGTCTGGTACAGCTGCGTCAAATGCCAGATGTGGGAATCATGGTAGCTCCCAGGACAGCCAGCACACACATTCATTATTATGCCCTGTGCATCACACACGACCTGGCAGTTGATGGAGGGGAAACCCTTGCGGTTGATGTATGCCCTACCCTGCTCACCGGCTGGTGCTTTGATGCATATGTGCGTGCAGTCTATTGCACCCTCTACCTCAGGGTATTCCGCTATTTGCTGGAAGAGACGCATATTGCTGGCCAATACCTCACGGGCATTGGGGAAATATATATGATCACCGACATGTGCTGACATGGCATCCAGGAACTGGTGCAGTACCCTGGAGGCTGATGCCTGTGATATCCCCATCATATCACCAGTTGGTCTCTGGAAGGTACCTGTTGCTAGTATTCTTAGGCCAACACATACCTTGGTTTCCACTGGGATGGGTTCCCCTCTGTTGGTTCTGTGTTAGGCGTGGCCTGCACAGCTCCACTATTTGCTGCAGGAGGTCTCTGTCCACTCTATAGCGCTCTACTATCTCCAGCTCATGTAACCCGTGGTAGGTGACCCTGGGCCTGTACACTCTTCTCCGTCTCCTCACTGTGGGTTGTCTGGCACCATCTGCATTGTCACCACCCACAGCAAGTCGCCTATGTCTCATTATGACAGCTATGGCAGCCCCTAACATTTCTGTTCTGAGTTCAGCTTTTTCAGTTTTCACTTCTGATAACTTAACTCCTGTCTTGCAGTGTCTCTTGAGAGAAACATCCTGCACTGCTGTTTGCAGAGTTTTAAGTGCTGGGCTGGGCTACTATTCTGCCTGTGTAATTGCCTGCATCTAATTGTTTTCACCTGCTAGCTCCAGCAGTATTCCCTGCTAGCTTCCTACTAAATCTGTTGCTTCCTTTTTCCTTTCTGTTTCCTCAAGGTGGAGCCGTGTGTAAACCAGCAGAAACACGCTCACAGTGGCTTACACGCACGCACACATACTTACACGGTTCAGAATCTGCTTATTCAGATTAAAACGCGTGCACACCCACGCAAACAGTGTTAAACATCTCCCAACATGCTCCCACATGCTCAGTCCGTCTTACACGTGCACACACTGCCTTACTCGCGCTTCATGGCGTGCACACGTGCGCATACACATCCAGCAAGAAACTTTGGTGTAGGCAACAGTGTACACCTTCCATTTATTGACTTTCTCATGCTTAGTTAGTGGCACTGTTTGACATCTGTCATGTAACTCTGACCTCCAATGAACTGCATTTCTTTCTACCATTCCCCCCTGTGATGTCACCTATCTCCTACTCTGTTCCTCCCCCTTCTGTAACTCTTACACTACTCAGACTGTGCTCATTTGCTATGTGACAGTGGAATTCAGTATCCTTACACTCATTTGCATCACATTGCCTACTAATGCTTAGTTACATGTCTTAGACTCAGCTTCCCCCCTTAGCAACCACTACACGGTGGCCATGTTGGTTTTGGTCTGCTGGTCCCTGCATTGACATTCCATGTATTGCATAAAACCTACATTTGTAGGTTTAAAACCTTCGTTTTTATGTTTTATACAGTGCAGCCTGTTTGCGCGGGGCTGCACTGGGTTTAAACATTGGCAATCGCCGAAAAAAAAAATATATATTTTTAATATATTTGCATCAGGTTACTTTGCCAATGGCCACATATTTGGCCATTGGCATGCTGCCTGACACATATGCACCCTTTATTTGGAGCTGACATGGCTCCATTACAGTTTTTGCAGAAACGTACTCAGTTGTCAACTGAGTACATTTCTCCAGCTAAAACGGCTCTTATACGGGCTGTTCTGGGCTTCCTGGATCGCTAATCATCCTCATTTGCATGCTATTCGGCTGCAAGTGAGGTGATTAGCTTATCCACGCCCACTACGTGTAAGAGCCGTTTTAGCTTGTCTCTTACACAGACTTTGGGCTGTTCCTGGATCACGAAGGCTGCATGGAGTCTTACACTACTCTTAGACTCCGTGCAAGCCTTCATGAATCCAGCCCAAAGTCTTAACCTTGTGATGAGCATGAGCAGGACCAGGACTGGTTAAGATGTTGTTTAAGCAGTGGTTTAAAAATACTGACTTTGTTGGAGAGTTTTATTTGTGTGGGGTACTATTCCAGTGTTTAGCAACATATAGGGAGCACAGCGAGTCTCCTGCAACATTATTTGACTTATTTGTAAGTAGTAAGATTTTTTTACTAGAACGGAGGTCCCTTGCTAGACAGTAGGGCGTAATAAATTTTGTAGTGTAGGGCATTTTTCTGAGTGATGAATGAGTTTGTGTGCTGCACTTAGTTGTGAGTTTATTAGGTAGTTGTGCAGTTCGAGCCAGTTTAATTGCTTTAAGCAATGACAATGGTAGGTCCTATGAAGAAGGTCAATGGCAAATTTAGCTATTTTATTGTAGCAAGAGGCATTTCTGTGGAATTTCATCCTGTCAGGAAACCAGCCCCGGGATTCAATAAACCTCTGTGCAAGAATATTCTAACAGCACAGCAGCATGCCTTGCATATTCATGAAGGCGAGGTGCTGTATAACCTACACGGACACAATCCGTGAACATGTGCAGGGGGCATGTTACAGCAGTGCCCGCACATGTAACATGCTCCCTGCACTGAGAAAGTGCTGTTATGGCACTTTGAAATGTAAACAGTGTTCATGGGCATACTGCACAACTGTACAGGTATTCGCAGAATGTCCAAAGTTTAGTCTTACATATCTGGCTAATGAAGGCTAAAATAATATATCATGACAGACATTTGAGTTACAGACTTCAGACACTTCAGAAAATTCACGCTAATGCAAAACCTGCTATTCTATCAACTTTAAAGGTGTGTAAGAGAAAATTTCAAAAGCATCCCTATTTTTGTTCCTTTGTCCCCCCATTACTTATGGCTTTGTCCAGATTTCTTGTTCAAAGAGGTTGGAGGCATGTGAATACCCCTAAAGTGAGAAAAAGTTAAAATCTATGTTCATTTTGTTTTTATCATCCCAAGTAAAGTTTAAGCATAGCTAAGCAGGTGTGCATGTGGCACAGCTTAAATATTCCAAGGACCTAAATAGAAATATACAGGTAAAATTATCAAAGTGAGATAGTGTAGTGGTTAGAGCTTCCGCTTTGTTTGCAGGCATTCATGGTTTGAGCCCCAATGAAAGCTGTTCACTTTTACATGTAAAAGCAGTATTAAAAGTTTCACTAAGAGAAATCTTGATGAGTGAATGGGAAACAGAAAATTCACCCCAGAGATCACTCCAGTGGCTTTACTCGACAGAAGCACTGGGAACTAAGGTTGGGTGGCACAATACCAGGGTAATCCTATCGACTAGGCTTGTAAAGGCTGCAGGGCCATTAGCCTAGTAGACACCTATGAACCTATGTTTTATTAAATGAGGTAGTAAATAATATTTATCAACCAGGGTAGTGTAGCAGGTCCAGAATTGAGGTGTCAGTCCAGAAAAGATGTGAAACCCCCATATAAATATAAGTGCCCCATACAGTATAGTCATACAATAATAAATATAAATGAAAGCACATAGGGGGTGTCATGGAAGATAAACATAAAATGATAATATGTCAGTAATGGTGAATGAATCCCATACACCTGATAGTCTATAAAATGAAATTTGAGCAATGCTAACTAGCCCTCAGCTCTGCTGAGCTGGTGTAAACATTGCTTAAATATAAATGCTAAGCAATGAGTAACCCAGCTAAGCGGATTTGCACACTGGTAAGCAGTGCTCAACATCTGATCCTGTAAGCACTGCCAACCTTAGCTAAGCAGGTTTGCCCATCACTTAGCTTAGCTCAGCATATTCAGAAATGGTCCAGTGATGGCAACGGGCAGGAAATCAGACCTATTTAAATCTCGCAGGTGGGAATACAGCCCATAACCAGTTTTAGCTCATCACTGCAGGCACTATGGCCAAAGTTGGTGAGGGATCATGCTTTTGGGTGCAGCACTGGGGCATTCAGGAGTCCAGGGTCATGGTTGGACTCCTAGTGAAAGACCATGAGGGGAGACTGCTGTAGGGCTAGTACTAGGGCTCCCAATACAAAGTGGAGGCCTGGAACTGTCTTGCACGTGATCACACCAGTGCGACTGGCATCCCTTGAACTGATGAGCAGGTCTGGCACCATTTTGCTGACCTTAAGCATAGGAAGAGGGAGGTCTTTGCCCAGTGGGTCCAAGATGCACAGGCAGGGAATGTCCCAGATGTGTACGTATCAGTATCAGTTAGTGTTTGCCAAAGTCCAGTCTGTGTATGTGATGGATGGTTTGTATAAATGTTTCTCTGTCTCCTATACAGCTGCAGATGAGAGGGCTGCAAACGTGGACACCCATGCCAGCAAGTTGCTAAGGCTGTGTTGTGAGGCTGTTTAGTACAAATCTAGCTTGCAGTATTCAGGGCAAATAAATAGAAAGGAGTAGAATGTCAACTGCCAGTAGGTTAAAATGTGTATTGTCTGTAATTAATAAATGAGATGTTAGCAGAGTAATACTGACGTACAGGGTATATATATCAATAAAAGTGTCAGTACCCTTCAATAAAACTAAAAACCCCAGACTGTTGTGTGTACTTTGCTATGTGGTGGTATGAATCACAGGTTCTGCACAGCAACTATGGCTCTGACAGCATTAATCAACTGACGTTCATCTGGCAATGATTGTGGAGTTGTACAGCAGGAGATTAACTATATGAAATGTTCCATGCACCAAGATCTGATCCCTAACTAGTAATGTTGTGTTAACCATTGTTTCCAGATTGTAATATGTCAAAGTAGTAATACACACTACAAAAACTATCTGCCATGCATGAATGTCAGAATTACAAGGTCACATTGTCCAAACAAGAGAGTATTAGGCAGAAAACAGTCAAGCAAGAAACCGCAGTTCCTCAATAGCTCATTGTGATGAGATGCAACCTTTTTGTACAAACAGGCACAGTTCAAATCCCGGGAGTGGTAGTAAGCTGTATGCATAATTTCACCAAAGAATATGTGAATATGGGTATAAACAGTCAGGTAGTGTTAACAGATATTTCCTCCACAGGTCTGCCAGATAAGGAAACATTTATATTAGGCTTAGATAGGCATTAGTAATACAATGTGTACAAACATAGCACTGCCCAACCCCAGGCCATAGGTAGTTGTAAAGTGAGGTCATACCTGGAGAGTAATGGGTAGAGTAATGATCAGTGCAGTTGTGAACAATTGAAGCCTATACAGTTGTTAATTGACATTTCTCTTCCCCACCCTATTTGCACCAATAATTCATACACATAATCAACGGGTATGTTTTTCTCCAAACCTACTGTTGGGACATGTGTCCTATTGTTCTACAAATACTTAATTGTTTGATTATTCATGTACCCTGTTCAAATACTATCATTGGTGGCCTGTTGCTATCACTGTAACTTGCATGCTGTTATAATGGCCACTGTGGTTCCGTAGATCCATGTGTTCTGCTTGCTATGCAACTGTTTTAAATCTGTTTTATGAGGTCATTTGGAACACCCATGCTAGCTGTTATAACTAATCTTGGAATGTGTTGTTCTTGACTAACCAACATATGTTGTAAAACCTCAATACCATAGCACATCTGGGAAGGCCGATCCCAGCGGATCCACCTGTCCCACCTCATCTGACCATAGCATCGGGTCCCAGCATGTCTAGGACCCAACCCGGGACCTCCTGTCTGCTGGCCCTGCACCCCCTCTGGGTCGAACCACCTCAGGGGATGGGGCCCGTTCCCCCCCTGGGAGTGGGAGCTGACAGGAAACCATCACCCACTGTCAGGTCTGGGGCTTTGGTGCACAGCAAGCTTTGAAAGGAGTTTAGAGATCAGCTATACCAGCTTGAGGGCCACTTGGCACATCTTGAGGGTCAGCCTGCCCCTCCTGTTCAGCACCCAGCACAGCCACCTTTCCGGCTGTGAAGGTGCAGTGGTGACTGCCCATGGGTGGGGACCTCAGTCCCACTGTATCCATTTGAGGGCTCATGGGCATCCGATTCCCAATCACTCTCCCCGTCCAAGGTGTTTACCCCCTACATGTGTCATATACTTCCCCTGTCTGCTATCTTGTCTGTCTTGTCCATCTTCCTCCCCAACTTACCTCCCCAAATATACCTACTATCCTTTCCCAACATCTCACTTTTTCCTTAAAAAAAATGGGCATCTATTCCCAAAAAAAAAAAAAAAAGTTGCGCCCTGTACATAGTTGCCCATTTCACACATGTCCAGTGGACACACGTAAGTTGGTCTAATTGGCTTAACAACACATTACTGCTGTCCTCACCCCTCTCTCAGGGGTTTGAGTGTCCAAATTCACCTCCAAATTCTGTAGACATTCACAGCTGTTGCTGTTGAAGACATGGACAGCTATGGACCTTCCCTGCACCCATCCAGCATCTCCCAAGCTATCTTTCATATTATTTTCCCTCTGCATGCCCCTTTTTTCACTACAGTCCTATCACTCCTTTTTATTTTCTTTTAAAGAAATTAGCACAGGGGTAAGCGGCAGTTAGCAGGTTTGCGTGATGCTAAGTGATGCCTACACAGGTTAAGCACCTTTATGGTTAACTGTGTGTTGGCATTGCTTAGCTTTGCGCAAACACATGCAAACCCACTTAAAAGTGCCTTAATCACTCTGTATCCATCAGTCACTGTTCTCCCAGCAACAAAATAATCATCTCTGCCAAGTCTCAAATCCAGGACCCTGTACACCATAGTCAGAGCAATGTACCACTACACTATCTGAGCTGTAGTAATGAATGATGATTTTTTCAAATATATCATTCAGTACAGGTATAGAATAGTAGAGAACAAACACCGTGGAATCAGTCATGTTTAGTATATATAAATATACAAATATACATGTGTATGGTGATAGATACATATGAAAAAGTATATTAATCAGATATATCGAGATATACATATAAAACAAATGCATATAGAATATACACACACACACACACACACACACACATATATATATATATATATATAGGAGTTTATATATATATATATATATATATATATATATATATATATATATATATATATACATACATACACACTCATGTAGTGGAGTCATACCTCAGCACCATACCTCTCTATCTCTTAGTGCAAGAGTTCTGGACAAAGGATGTCAAAATGGGGGGAAATAGGCCAAGACTAAAGACATAATGTAAGTACTGCAGTTATAAATGTAGAAATTTGCTGCAGTAACAGGGTTTGTGTCAGCATACATGTTCTGAAGGATGTGAGTTTTGCAACTGAAATGTATGTCATTTACTGATAGAAATCCTCACATCATCACAGTGATTTACCAGAGAAATGAATATAATGAATTTGTGCAACAGACCAGAAATATGAGCAATAAACCTGGACAGTCTCAAACAATCTGGCCAGTCGAGAGGTATGCTCAGAACCCCCTTAATGCAACAAATGTGGACCAAGCCTGACAAAAGGGGGGGAAGCCATGAAAATGGGGACATATCCCAAATACTAGAGTAGATAAGGTGACGCAGTTGATGCAGTAACACCCTCCTGTCTGTTCTAACATATATTGACTAGAATAGCCCAAGTGCAAAACCCAATTACTTCCCACTAGTAAGTGACATAAATCTTCACATCATCCCTCTCGTGAAAAACAAAACAATGTTCGTGTCAGAAATACACAACACTTATGGGGGCCAGGCAACAGTACATCTGACAAATATTTGGACATAACATCACAGTAGGGAAACTACACTGAGCTACTAGGCATGTCACCAAGCACTGTCTAAACTACAGGCAGACTGACACAACACTAAACCAATTTTTCTATGGGGGAATACACATGTAATTGCAAATATATCAGGCACAACAGGGATGTAACAGCACTGACAGACACCAGTGTGAAAGTGCATACCCATAATCAGTCTCACCACATTCACAGTGACATACTGGTAAGCCAAATGAACAGTAGAGTATATGGACTGTGTGAACAAAATCATGATTGTTTGCTACTCACACACTACCGCTGTCCCAATTCACAGTGTAGTCTGACGCCTGACTGTGGTATGGGACATATCTCAATCTGCCCCTACAAACATGTACAGATAAAGCACCAGAAACTGGAGCAGCATGCAAAGTCAGATAGAAAAGGACCCATAACACTTACATCACCCTCCCTCCCTACACAGGCCAAATAACACATTCACAATACACTGCTACACAATCCTGACAGTCTGTCAGCAATCTCCAGAAATACACACACCTCTCAACTGTACAGAGTCGCACAGAATGTCCAGGCTTTGTCCTCATATATAAGGCCTTCTACACATAACATATCTGGCAGTCTGATACATCACTGGGAATGAAGTCACTATATAATGATATACCATACCTATCCACCTCTTACTGCATGACATCTGGACAAAGCCTGACATACTTGGGGGGCAGAGGCCCAAACACAGGGGCATTATTGACATATTGCTGTTATAAACTGAGAAAGTTGCTGGTGTAACAGGGTTTGTTGTAACATATCTGTTCTGAGGGATATAAAGTCAGAAACACACATGGATGTTACCATTTACTGACTGCAATCCTCAGACTATGTTACTGAATTTCTAAGGGCAAAAAATGTGTGAGTAACACACCAAATATAAGAGTCCAAACTCTGGCCAGTCTGTGGATAGCCCTACATTTAGTTATGTCAACCACATAACACTGTCAGACTTAAAATTACGCAGAGCAGCCATATCCACACAAACCCTGTTAAACTAGCATTACTTCAACTGTATAACAGCAATACTTCCATTCTGTCCATATGTCTGGAACATTTTCCCCCAGTTTGTTGGGCTGTTTCCACGGTGTTTGTTGTAAGAGGTATTTCCAACTACCCTCTGTGATGCTGTTTGTCACAGACCTCCATGACGTCCTCCTCACAGGCAAGGAAAAGAGGCAATGCCCACATGAAGTACTCAGTTATAGGAGTGCATTTCCTTGCTATTAAGTATAGGAATTATACCACAGCTGTTCTACATGCAATAGCAAGTGGGGGACTCCAGTTGGTGTACAGGCTATCAGCTGCTCATGAGCATTACCTACAAAGGGCAAGCTGCTGCCTATGTTAAACAGATGTATATCCTACATCTGTCTTAGAGAGAGAGAGAAAGATAGACAGACAGACACACACACACACTGAAAGTGGAGGATTATACCAGCCAAACTGAAAAACAAACAGGTATGTCAAACAATTAAGCATGTAATGGAATGTAGTAGGGGTTATGTAAACATGGAAAACAGGAAGTTCAACAAATATTGTCTCAACAACACTGCTGTACTGATAGATTGCTGATCAGAATCATAGTATCTGTGTCTGTCTGCAGTGACATAGAACATAGCTCAGGACCCTGAGTCACCCCAGGAAAAGATGTCTCACGTATGACCAGTACTGGAGTGTGTGTTGAACAATACTCACTGTGACACTGGGAGGCCAGCTACTGTGATGTTGCAGATATCTTTATGTTAATTGTGAATACAAATATGATATACGTGTCTCAGAAATGTGATAGACCTATACAGGGTATTTGCATACTGAAATACTGTTGCAGCTGCGTGTGGTGAACTGCATGTGATGTACTGAGTTCATACCATTGAACTGTCCAGTGTTATGTACACTGACCATATGTGTGTCTCATATTTGTAGTTATTTCATCAAGAATTGTGTTATGTCTGGCAAATAAATGGAAACCTGTGAACATTGACATTACAACATCACCTTCTCTTTCTTTTGGCTGTTCACTTTAGGTTCACCACAGCAGATCGTCTGTCTCCATGTCTTCCAGTCCTCTCCATCTTGCTCTGTCACACCAGCCACCTGCATGTCCACCACATACATACACCTTATCTCAGGCCTTCCTCTTTTCCTCTTACCTGGCAGTCTCATCCTTTCCCAAATATACTCAGCATATCTCCTCATCACATGTCCAAACCAACATAATCCTGCCACTCTCTGGCTTTGTCCCCAAGCTGTCCAACCTGGGCTGACCCCCTAAAATACATATTCCTAATCCTGTCCACCCTCGTCACACCCAGTGCAAATCTTAACATCATTAACTCTGCTACATCCAGCTCTGACTTGTGCCTTTTTTTCAATGCCAATGTCTCCAACCCATATAACATAGCTGGTCTCATTACCCTCTTGTAGACCTTCCCTATCACTTAATGGTACTAGTTTGTCACAAATCACTCCTGACACTCTTCTTCACCACCCGCATCCTGCCTGTACTCTTCACCTCTCCCCCACACTCGGCATTACTCTGAATTGTTCCCAAGTATTTAAACCTATCCACCTTTGCAAACTGTACTCCCTGCATCCTCCCCATTCCTCTATCCTCCCTCCCATTCACACACACATATATTCTGTCTTAGTCCTGCTGACCATCACTCCTCCCCTCTCTAGACCATACCTCCACCTTTCCAGGGTCTCCTCAACCTGTCCACTACTCTCACTACAGACCACAATGTCAGCAGCAAACAGCACAGTCTACGGGGACTCCTGTCTGATCATGTCTGTCAACCTGTCCATTACCACTGAAAATAAGAAAGGGCTCATAGCTGATCTCTGATGTACTCCCACCTCCACTTTAAATGCACCTGTCACTCCTAACGCAGAACTCACCACTGTCACACTAGCCTTGTACATATCCTGTAGGATTTTTATGGATTCTTCCACCAATCCTGACCTCCTCATACAATACCACAACTCCTCTCTAGGCATCCTGTCATATGCTGTCTCTAAGTCCACAAAGAAATAGTGCAGCTACTTCAGACTTTCTCTGTACATCTCCATCAACACTCTCAGAGCAAACATCACATCTGTATTGCTCTTCTTGGCTGAAACCATACTGCTGATCAGTAATCCTCACCTCCCTTCTTAGCCTAGCTTCTACCACCCTTTACCATTACCTAATGCTGTGACTGATCAGTGTTATCCCTCTGTAGTTACTACAGCTCTGCACACCACCCTTATTCTCATAATCACATTTCATCCACTCCTCATGCATCCTCTCACTTTCCAAGATTACAATAAACAATCCAGTTAAAAAGACCACTGGCATTTCTCCTAAACACCTCCATGCTTCCACAGGTATGTCATCTGGACCATTTCCATTCTTAAACCTCTTCATAACTATCCTTACTTCCTCCTTGATAATCTGTTGCACTTCCTGATTCACCATACCCACATCATTCAAACTTCTCTCTCTCTCACACATTCTCTTCATTCAACAGCCCATCAAAATATTGTTTCCATCTGCTGTACACAATCTCCACACTTGCATGTTTCCATCATTATCCTTTATCAGCCTTATTTGCTGCACATCTTTCCTAGCTATGTGCCTCTGTCTAGCCAATTGGTACAGGTCCTAGTCTCCATCCTTGGTGTCCAACATTACATACAACCCTTCAGATGCCCCATCCTCAGCATTTGCCACCACTGTCTTTGCCATGCACCCCATCTCCTTATATACCTGTCTATTTTCTTCATCTGTCTGACAATCCCACTTCTTCTTCACCTACGTCTTTCTCTGTATACTCCCCTGTACTTCCTCATTTCATCACCAGGTCTCCTTGTCCTCCTCCCTCTGTGCAGATGTCACACCAAGCCCCATTCTACTCATCTCCCTTACTAGCTTGGATGTAGTTGCCCAGATATTTGCTAACTCTTTACTGCCACCCACTGCCTGTCTTAACTGTTCCCTGAAATCAACCTCACCATCACCCTTTCTCAGTATCCATTTGATCCATAGTACTGCCCTCACACTCCTCCCTCTCTTCTTGATCACCAACGTCATCCCACAGACCAACATTCCATGCTGCCTAACTACACTTTCCCCTGTCATCACTTTACTGTTTCCAACCCCCTTCAAACAGGCCCACCTGCATAGCAGATAATCCACCTGTGTGCATCTTCCTCCACACTTGTATGCCACCCTATGCCCCTCGGTCTTGCAAAACTACATATTCACCACAGTCACGTCCAACCTCTTTTGCAAACTCCACCACCATCTCACCTTCTGCATTCCTTTGCTTAACACCATACCTACCCATCACTTCTGCATCCCCTGTGTCCCCTTCACCAACATGCCCATTGAGATCTGCTCCAATCACCAGTCTCTCACCCTTGGGTACACTCATCACCACTTCATCCAACCACTCCAAAGCACTTCTGTCTCACCATCACACATGCAATTAGTGGAGCATATGCACTAACAACTGTCATCATTACACCATCAATTCCCAGCCTTCTAAACATCACTCTACCCATCACTCTTATCACCTCCACAAACACTCTTGGCATAATATTCTTTCAGGTTAACCCCTACACCAGTTCCCCTCACATACACACTGTGACAGAACTATTTGTACTGGACTCCAATACACACAGCCATACACCCCTTCCATCTGGTCTCTGGCACTCACAATATATCCACCTTTCCTCTGTCCATCATATCAGCTAGCTCTGTCCCCATACCAGTCATGCTCACAACATTAACAGTTCCCACCCTCACTGCTACACTCCTAGCCTTTCTCCTCTCTGCCTGCCATATGAGCGTCAGACATCCTCCAGGGCATGTCTGTGAATGCAAAGGCTACTGTACATGTGTTACAGAAATATGAAGAAAATGTCACTCATTTTGGCCCATAGCCCACCAGGTATGTGCGGTGGCCTCCAGATGTCTTGCCCTAACAGGTTGACATGAATGACTGAGCAGCAAGAGTGTAATTACAGTGTGCCATACTGACAAAGAACAGAAATGTAGAGCAGTATTACCTGTGCATATGTATGTATGGGTAGGTGTACCTGGCTGCCTCATAACAACTGACATGGGATATAAAACATCAGTTAAATAAGCTGTGCATGTTGTACAGGTGTGTAATCTTAGCTTCTGTGCATCCAACAGAGTTACACTTCTACAGCTAATGGTTGTTGCATTGCCCTGACAAAGACATAGGTACTAGAATAACCACGAGTATCACGTTGAAATTGGAGAGGTCTCCAACTGTGTTATGACCTTGTGTCCATAACTACTATAAACAGATATATGACCACCAACATAGCTGCATGGCCTCAGCAATACCTTACTTGTAAAACCTGTCTCCACCAAAGTAGAGTGATCCCCTTTGCTGTATAGCAGCAATGCACAAAGCACATAATAAGATGCTATATTGGCTGTACAGGGCAAAGGAGGATCATGCACCAACTGGGCAGCATGTCAGCCTTTGTCTGAATGAGCATATTAGGTCACAGGTGGATTACTGTAAGGCTAACTATGAGTACAAATTGGACACATCCACTAAGGGCAATCACAAGGCCATCTTTATATATGTCTGCAGTCTCAGAGGCAACAACCCAACCCACCCTGTAATGGTGGTCAATCACACCACATACACACACACCAAGCTACAGCCAACCTGCTGCAGATAGGTTTAGGGCAAACATCAGCCCTCTGTCTCACCATCAGTGTAGGTGGATATGCACAACACACACACCACTCCCTTCATCATCCTGGATTAGGTGCAAACTGCCTAGTTAAAGTTAACAAAAGCAAATCCCTTTGGGGACTGATAACATTCCTGTCTGCATCCTACATGAGCCCAGGCATATGCTTGCAGCTCCATTACACACTGTATGCAAGCACAGCCTGAGCACCATTGAACACGGCCATTGTCATCCCCTACACAAATGTCAGTGATGAATGGTTTATGCAATGTACTGGTCATCATGGGGGGGCATGACACATCAGGACAAGGAGTAAAATGCATGTCCATACAGTGCTGCTTGGTACAGAGGTATGATGTGTTTGTAAGTGGTGGCAAATGATAGCCAGTATTTATGTGCTGGCTCTGTAAAGAGCTCAGGGCAATGTCTGAGGTCCTGTGATGTGTTTCTCTGTTTATGTCTTCCAGGTGCCATGTAGAGGCAAACCGCATACACTGCTGCGGAGACAGCAGTCATTATAGAAGCTGTGATAACACACTATGCTGTTCATTTTGGCCATAGGCAGCAAAATATGCAGGAGTGGACTGCTCTGTGGGTGGGTCCTGCCAACAGAGTGAACATCTTGGGCCACCATGGACGAACATATGATCAGGTCAGGCATAGAGCAACTGACCTGATACATCATGCCCGGCAAAGGGCTGCTGCTGTAGCGAGGGACTGTACTGCTACCGGTGGGGGTCCAGTCACACAGGCCCCACCTACGGCAACAGAGGAGCTCCTTGCCAACCTTGGGGTAGCCCCCACACAACATCAGACATGAGAAACACCAGTTGTGGTGGTGGGTGGCACCCAGGCAACAGGCAAGGAGCATGCAGGTAAGGCCAATGTGCACATCAATGTAATGAGATAGCAGTGAAACTGTCTTCTATAGAGACTTTAGATGCATATGTCAATGCAAAATGGATTAGTGGGCAGGGTTTTGTAATGCACACAAGTGCACATCTATGGTGAAGGACAGCAACTTGTATAATATCATAGTGTGTACTGTACCTGTACAGAAACTTAGCATTCATATTGTACCAATGCCATATGTGAATCTGCTGACAATACCTCCCCCACAGCTACATAGGTCCCTCTGGTCTGCACGTGGGACAGTAGCTTGAAGCTGGTAAGTATGGGATTTTCCTGTTGTGGCTGACCAGTACCCCAGGCATGTTAAGGTCATGCATGTGACCATGCACACAACTGTTACACTCAGCCATTGGGCAATATCTGCATGTTCACTTGTGGTGGTTACTGCATTGCACGGTGGTCATCACAGGGGCCTATTTGCAGGAGATGTCACATATCTGTAGCATACCTCACAACCTGTCATTGCAGGACATATGGACAAAGACTGACAAAATGGGGGGACAAAGGCCAAAAATTAGGGTAATATTGTATAAATTAGTGTTATACAGAGGATATAAATGGTGTACACACCTGTTAGAATGCCAGGTATTTGTGATATACAAAAATGAGAGCACAACAGACAATTTCAAAATCCTGCCAACCTGTCATGTGACCTATAACCTGTACAATTCAATTGTAAAGCAAACAAATCTGTTATAGGAACAATTATGACAGATAACAATCATATAACAACCTAGATGCATATGTGTGCACAGGCTGAAACTAGCACTGTGTTGATGCATCTTTTGATATAACTGCAGCATTACATCTTATTGGGTACACACTTGCCATCAATTACAGAGACTCTTTGATTAACAGCAAATAATGGTCAGCTGTCCTACCAGGATTATCCTAACATATACCCAGTTGCCTGCTAGAGCAACAGACATGGTTCACATAGAGCTGATGAAGCTGCTAAGGGACCACATTTTTGAGATGTATCAGCCTGGAGAAGGGTACCAAAACATTTCCACAGCATTGCATATACCATGGAACACAGTGCAGACAGTCATCAAAAGGTGATGAAAATATGGGGCTACAGTGACACTGTGAATGAGTGGACATCCCTTCAAATTCTATGAGAATACAAGACCAAAACTGGCCAGGGAGGCTTCCAGGAGCCCTACAGCAACAGTGAGGGAGTAGCAGGAATCTCCGGCAAGTACTGGGTGTGTAGTACATGTGACAACAATCTTCTGTGGTCTCCATATGTCTCTATAGGGTAGGGTTGGAAGATGGCAGCAGTTCCTCACACCAAATAATATCCAGGCCTGGAGAAAGTTTGAAAGTAATACATCAGATCTCCAAAAAGCAAGTGGGAAAATGTATTATGGTCATATGGGACCAAGGTTGAACTCTTTGGCCACAATTCTGACAGGTTTGTAATGCACAGTAACACCACTGTGCATCCCCACAACACCACCATCCCCATGGTGAAGCATGGTGATGGCAGTGTCCTGCTTTGGGGTGCTGTTCACAAACTGGAACTGAGGCTGTAGGTAAGTTGGAGGGGATTATGAACAGTTCCAAACACTGGTCCCTTGTGGCTCCAATCCTTCTGGTGTCTACCACATAACTATGGATGGAGAGTAATTCCACATTTCCACATAACAGTGGCCTAAACTATCCATCCAAATCAACAAACGGATGGCTACACCTGAACACATACAACATTCTGCACTGGCCCAGCCAGAGCCCACACCTACATCCAATAGAAAATATGCAGGGTGACCTAAAGAGGGGAGTGCACAGAAGATGCCCTTGCAATCTGACATAATTGGAGGTGTTTTGCAAGGGAGACTGTACAAACATTGGCAAGTTAAGATGTGCCATGCTTATAGACACCTTCCCAAGAGGACTGAATGCTGTGATTAAATCAAAAGGTGCTTAAACAGAGTATTACTTTAAGGGTGTGCACACTCGTGCAACCAGCCTATTATACCTATTGCATTTGTCATATGTTACCCGTAACTGATGTGTGTGTTCTTCAGTTGGATTGCACAGGTTGTATGTCATATGGAATGAGGGAAATGTTATGACCTGACTTCTGAGGTCTCATGTGATATTCCACAAAATCCTGGCATGTTAACAGGGGTGTGTACACTTACTGTCTCCACTGTAAGCTTGGGAAGTTGTTTGAGTAACGCCTTTGTTTTAACATACATGTACTGCAGGTTATGCAGTCTGAACCTCAAATTATGACATTAATTAGTGGCACCATTCCACAGGTCATCCCAGTAATTTATCAGACAAACACAGGAGTTATGGGGAACAGACCAAATATATGAGCCAGACATCTTGACATTAATCAAAACTCTGTACAGTTGGGAGGTATGTTCTGTAGGAGTTGCCACAGTGCTATACAGGTGAACAGCAATAATGTTTACATGAGTGCATTGTGTGCTAGGTGAAGCCCCATCACCTGCTACCACCACTATGTATCCCAAAGGTGCATATTAGTAGTAACAGTAAGTGGAAAGGGCTGCACTGCATGATGCTGTGGGTCTGTCCAGAGTGTGTATGTTATTGTCTGAGTGTGTGTAGTGAATGTCTCCAGTTAGCTAATGTGAGGTCTGTGTAATGTCTTTGAGGAACCTCACCTGTGTGTGTGTGTGTGTGTGTGTGTATGTATTTCTTTGTGTACCAGCAAACCTTATAGTGCCGGTAGTAATTTACATATGTTGTTTATCCCTCAGAGGTGGACATGGTGGCTGCAGTCCCTCCTGCTCTGATCCTGGTGTCTGTGTCTCTGCAGACTCTGACCATGATGATGCTCATTTTGAGGCTCAGGTGGGGTTGTCAGGGGCTGACACTGTGCCATCTGTTGGCATCCCACTGTTGTTAACCCCATCCCCACACACAGCCACAATGCCCACACATACCCTGTCACCAGTGGCCACAGATAATGGACAGTTGGTGGGTGGTGGCATGGAACAGGCTACTCTGGTGACTATGGCAAGTGAGGGTGCAGACACTAGCCATAGCCAGAGTGCTGGTTAGGTCCCACACAGGCAGATGGGCAGGGGATCTCGGAGGAGGATTGCAGCCCATCATGCCCCTGTTGAAAGTGCCACAACAGCAGTCACCAGATCCATGTTTTGGGCCATCATGGAGGCACAGACATGTAATGAATGTAACACCAGGCATATATGCAGTGTTGTGGATGAGCACATCCCTGGTGTCCGTGGCGATATTCATGAACTCACTGCGGCCACCCATGAGTGTACTGAGGTCATGGATAGATGATGGGAGGAGACCTTGGCACTCCTGGACCATGGAATATCTGTGCTTGAGCATTCGGCAGGGGGTGGCCAGCAGCCATGTGGACATAGGGCAGCACTACTATCAGCTGAGGGTCTACATGGCCACGCACCATCATGTTCCCATACTGGTAGTACCACCAGCACTACTGAAGGGGGTGTGCTGTCCACTCCATGATGCAGCAGGCCATGGGAATGTGGTCCTGGCCAGTCCCAACAGGGACGCAGATCCAGCAGACAGCAGTTACCATCGGGGAGTAGCACTGCATCTGGACTTGGCCCTGGTGGTGCCGATGAGACTCCTGGCAGGACCAGTTCCTGTGTCTGTGGCTGGAGATGGTGAACTGTACACCTTGCCATGTACAGCCCACAGCTGTCCAAACTACCCCTGTGTAGGGTGGCCACATGGTGTGACTGTGTGCATACAAACACACACAAACATCACCATCAGATAAGTCACCTCCACACACATACCACCATGATGTCAGCCGTATGGGCCAGCCTAGGGCTCTGGCAAGCCACCTGTGCCACATCCCTGCCATCCATACCATCAATGCAGGGACATGCTAATATGGGTCTGATGCACAGAGTGACTTTAATACTGTGTAGCTATTTAATGCTGTGTAAGGTGCTGTCATCTGGCATTTGTAATGCGTACACATCAAAGTGTGTGTGTACCTTTTCAGCCATGATGCATTATTGGTGTTAGTAATGCTAAGTTAATGTGTTCTCACATAATGTATTCTGTTTGTGTTCCAGGTATCTGTGTGTCAGCAGGATGTGGCCCTGCAGACATCACCAACAAGGGTTATGGCAGTGTGGTAACACATTGACTATGTCATAGCTGAGGTACAGCTGTATCTGCACACATTTCCATGGTCTCTGTAACAGTTATTGCATGTGCCTCACAGCTTGTAGAGCTGGGGTGCATATAAGTTTATGGTGGTTGACATCAACTCTTGCAGAATGCACAATGGTAAGTGTAGTGGGTGGAACAAACCTCAGATTGCTAAAATCCACAACCCCAGTGGATATTGTGTCGACCAAACACACATAGAATACTGTTCACACACACACACACACACACACACACACACACACACACACACACACACGATCACAGTTGCAAGTGTTGTGTTTGGAACTCTACCCATCACGTTGTGGTACCACACTATGTGGTTATTGCATGTGGAACAGGACTACTAGTGTGATGCATGTTACAAGGTACCTGTAATATGAATAACATCACATGGCCTTGTGAGGTATGACAATGGTGGGTGTACTGGGTGTGAGAGTACTCCTAATAGTGTCACATACAGGTCTACACACAACCACTACTATACACACCAATGCACAACACACACACATTTGCCAGGACTGACATTAACAGCCCAACCTATCTTGTTATTCATACAATACTGTTCAAAACTGTTTCACATGGCTTATAGGCCTAAAGAGTGTTTACAGATACCACTAAGGTTGATGTGAACAGTGGACCTAAGAATGTGAACTGGGAGTACCATGGCATAACATATTAAACCATGGCCACCCAATGGATCTAGTTCTCACACAAACACAAGATACTCTTCTTTCTCACACACCCACCCACACACACACACACACACACACACACACACACACACACACACACACACACACACATATTTGCCAGGACTAAGATTAGAACCCTACCTACCTATGTATTGCTACTACAGTGGTATGCATTTATCACATGCATCACAAAGCTTACAGGGTGAAAAGTGTCCTAAGGTACATGTAAGGTGAGCAACATCACCAGACCTTGCAAAGTATGGCAATGGGAGATGTACTGGGTGGGAATGCACTCAATGTACCTTACCCTAGAGTTATACACACTTACACACATAATTATAGTCAAGCACACATTTGGCAGGACTGAGATTAGCAGGCCTGCCTATCTTGTTAGTCAGTCCATATTGTCACATAGTTCCTGCATACAGCATGGGCCTTATTGGGCAGAAGAGTGTCAACAGATACCTGTATGGTGGGTGAAGATAGTGGGTCTTGTAAAGTGGTCCTTTGGATGTGTACTCAGAGTACCATGGCCTAAAATTCTAAAACCCACTTACAGAATGGATATAGTTCTCACTCAAACAGAGGAAACACTTCACACACACAAACACACATTTGCCAGGACTCTGATTAGAACCTACCGCTACCTATCTATGTATTCATACTACATTGTTTGCATTTATTGCATGTACCACAGAACTTATGGGGTGACACTTGTCCAGAGGTACTTCTAAGATGAGGGACCTCACCAGGCATTGCAAAGTATGGCAGTGGGTGATGTACTGGGTGAGAGAGGCCATAAAATACTGTAACCTACACATATGCACACTTACACTTGCCAGGACTCAGATTAGAATCCCTATCTATGTAGTTATTGGTATTATTGTGTTATGCAGTTACCACATGTACCACAGAGGTTATAGGGTGAAGAGTGTCCCAATGTACCTATGTAGTGAATAACATCAACAGCACTTGTAAGATATGGCAGTGGTAGATGGACTGGGTGAGACGGGCCTCAAACTACTTTCACCCACATGTTCACACTCACAAACACTTTTATACACACTAGTGCACACACACATTTGCCAGGACTGAGATCCATAGGTTCACAGCTTCATAGGTGTGTACTAGGCAAATGACCATGGAAGCTTTACAAGGCTAGTCCATGGGAATACCCTGGCATCATACCACCTGAAGATACTCCCCAGTGTGTCTACTGAGTATAGTCACTGGAGTGATCCCCATGGTGGGTATTCTATTCCCCATGCACTCTTCCAGATTTATCTTGAAGAGGGCCAGTGATGTGCTCTGCTTGACATGTATGTGACATCTGTTCCATAGCGTGGCCAGTCTCTGGGTTGTGAGCCTGTCCCTCCAGCATGTCCTGTTGATTGTGAAGATGTGGTTGAGGTCTCTGGGGCATGTGGTGTGAACAGATTCATTTCTTCAGATGTAGCATTCGTGACAGAGTTGGGTCAGACATGACTGTGTAAGTCAGGCAGAGATTGCACCTAAGTAGCCAGTATGAGACAGAGATTCATTGGAGTTATTGGAGTCTGTCCATATAGGGCAAGCATGTAAGACCTAAGATCCTCTTTCTGGGGTACTTTTGCAGCCTCTCCTGTTGTTGCAGGTGTCAAGTGGGGTACATGGCAAATGGGCCATTGTACACATTGATTGGCCTACTGAGGGGAGAATACAGGGAGACACTGTCCTTTTACTTCCTGGATTCAACACCCTTACGCAGGAGACATGACACATAGACGAACTTTCTGAAGACAATGGCACTGTGTTGGTCAACAGAAAGCTCTCTGTCAACCTGTGTTCATAGTTCTCTTATAACAACGTCAGTGTTCAGTGGACTACCATCAATGTATTACTTTATGGGAACCATGTTGTACCCAAAGGGGATGACAGAAAATCATCTGGCATTGAGTTAATGTCCAGGGTTCTGACAAGTCATAGGTCTCAGAGAGGCCTTTGTGAAGGAAGTCACCATCATGGGAGGGGGGGGGGTAATGATAGCATCCACCTTGCAGTCATCTGCAAACATTGCCAGCCAGGGTGCCTTCATATTGGGCTGGTCCTCAGAGATGTGGATCCTGAATATGAGGGAACTCAGGTTCACACCCTGTGGGACTCCACTCGTGACTCATCACTAGTCTGACATGGTGTCCACTTGTTAACACTGTGGGTTCTATCTGTGAGACAGTTTGCAGGCCACCTACTGATATAGGTGGTGATTCATAGCTGAGTGTGTTTCTGTATGATTCCAGAGTGGGGAGTGGTATCCAAGGATTAAATGGGCTGCCTATCTTATCTATTCCATACCATCACATAGTTATTGCACATGGCACAATGCTGATAGGGCTGCAGAATGTCCACAGCTTCCTCTACAGTGGATGACAACTGTGGGCCTTGTAATGTGAACACTGGGACATGTACTGGGTGGGCAACAGCAAAAAGTAGCAAAACTCACCCCACAATAGATATGGTTTTCACACAAACACAACAACCCCCCACAGACAGGATACTGTTCTTACACACACACACACACACACACACACACACACACACACACACACTTGCCAGCACTGGAATTAGAACCCCTACCTCTCTATTTATTGCTACTACATTGTCATGCATTTATCACAAGTGCCACAGAGCTTATAGGATGAAGGTTGTCCAAAGGTACTTCTCAGGTGAGGAACATCACCAGCACTTGTAAATTATGGCAATGGGTGATGTACTGGGTGAGAAGGCCACAAAATACTTTAACCTACATACACACACACGCACAGACACACACACACACACACACACACACACACACACACACACACACACACACACACACACACACACACACACACACACTTTTACATTTGCCAAGACTGAGATTAGAACGTCTACCTAATTAGTTGCTTATGCTATAGTGTTACACAGTTATTGCACATGCCACAGAGCTTTAAGGGCTGACGAAAGATACTTCTAAGGTGACTGATATCTTCAGGACTGCTAAAGTAGAGCAATGGGAAGTGCACTGGATGTGAATGGACCCAAAATCTTTGACTTATAAGCACACACACTTTTACATTTGCCAGGACTGAGATTAGAACTCCTACCTAACTAGTTACATATACGTTAGTGTTATGCAGTTATCGCATGTGCCACAGAGCTTACAGGGCTGAGGGCTGCCAAGAGGTACTTTTATGTTGACAGACATCTTCAGGACTGCTTAAGTAAGGTGATGGGAAGTGCACTGGCTGGGAAAGGCCTGTTAATTCCTAGATCCTACTGACAATTCTCTAAGTGTATGAGCATGCCCAGTGTGACCTTCTATAGTAAATGTGGGACTCCATTCCAGAGATTGCTGTAGTCCAGTCCAGTGTTGTTTATGCTACATCCATACCTCTCAACCTGTTGGTGCAGGATATCATGGAGATAGCCTATCAAAATGGGGAGACAATGGTCCATACATAGGGTGATTGTGACTATTTCTCTTAGTAATGTATGAGTTGCTAGAGTTACAGGGTTTGTTTTAGCAGACATCTGACATATGACATGTGACACTGTAATGTATTGCTTCAGTACCTCATGACATACCTCCTCAGAGCATCACAGTGATTTACCAGAGGAGTACAGAATGGATGATGCACAAACCCAATATTATGGGCCAAATGCTGGGCATTCTTGCACAATCCAGCCTGTTGAGTGGTGTGCCTACAATCAATTGACTTTTGAAGCTGTGTAAGCAGTCCAGCACCTTGGTGATATGTTACAATGGGGGAATCTCTGTGCATTTCTGTTCTGGCGTGGTTTGATTTCCAGTCCAAGGTTGGGTAATATAAGTCAGGCAGATCAGGGTGACAAGCAGACTGCAGATAGATTTGTAGGGGATAAGATATGTAGGGGGGGGGTGTCCTGGGTCAAATATGTTGGCCTGTAGCTACCAAAACTTTGCATAGGGGTCTTCTCAGTGGTTGATGGCACTTGGAGGGTCTTGTGTGTGTCAGACTGTTTGACCAGCCTGGAGGTGTGTGTGTGTCTCACATATAGGTTCATAGGTAGGTACTAGGCTATTGGCCCTAGGGCCTATACAAACCTAGCCAAAAATTACCCTGGCTTTCGCCACCCAAGAAAATTATTTTCCTGTGCCCCTGTCAAGCAGAACCACAGAAGTGATCCCCGGGGTGAATTTCCTATTACCCATCTAATCATCAAGATTTTTCTTGAAGAGTGCTAATGAGGAGCTCTGTTTGACATAGATAGGTAGTCTGTTCCAGAGTATGGGAAGTCTCTGGGACAGGAATCGATCCCTCCAGCATGTTCTGTTTATTGTGGTGACAAGGTTTAGGTCCCTAGAGCGTGTAGCTCAGAGGGATTGGGATTTCTTTAAGTGGAGCATGTCCAACAGCTCTGGGTTTGACATAGCTTTGTATGTTAGGCAGGGATCACCTCTGAGTAGGCGATATGCGACGGAGTAAAGCTGGAGTTTTTTGAGACGGTCTGCGTAAGGCATCTGTTTGAGGCCAGTAATCCTCTTTGTGAGGTATTTTTGTGGCCTTTCCAGTTGTTGTAGATGACTTGTGGGGTACATACCAAAAGGGGCATTGTACTCTATAATGGGTCTAATGAGTGATGAGTAGAGGGGAACAATGACCTCTTTTTTTCTGGATGAGAAACCTTTTGTGATGAGGTGTGCCACGTAGAAGGATTTTCTGACCACTTTGGCGATGTGATTATCAAAGGAGAGACTACTGTCCACCTGTGTCCCAAGGTCTCTTATCACACTTTCGGTGTTAAGTAGACGACCACCTATGTGGTAGTTCATGGGTACAGAATTTTTACCAAAGGGGATGACAATGCACTTTTTGGCATTGAGCTTGAGACCATGTCTTTGACACCAGGCATCTGTCTCATTGAGGCCCTTTTGTAGGATGTCCACATCATTAGGAGTTTCAATTATGGCTCCTAGTTTGCAGTCATCTGCAAATTTAGTTAACCAAAGACCTTCTGTGTTACCCTGTACTTCAGAGAAGTAGATACCAAACAGGAGAGGACCCGGGACTGAACCTTGTGGTACTCCACTTGTCACTGGTCTGAAGTCTGATTTGGAGTCTGCTACTTTTACAGTGTGAGTTCTTTCAGTAAGCCAGTTGGCAACCCATCTTGTGACATAGGGATTTATACCTAGTTTAGTGAGTTTATCTATAATTCCAGAGTGGGGGATGGTGTTGAATGCCTTGACGAGATCTAGATAGGCTGTGTGAACCACCTTACCCTCATCTATGGCTTTGGTGACTACTTCAAAGAAGTCTATCAGGTGTGGGGTACAGGGTTTGGAGATCTCCAATGTCTTTGTTTATGAGTTACATGATGATACGTTCCATGGCCTTGCAGACGAGGCTTGTCAGGCTAATGGGGCGGTAGTTCCCAGGGTCTGTTGTGGCCCCCCCCCCTTTGTGGAGTGGGATAACTGTTGCGGTGCGCCATTCAGTGGGCACAAAGCCTGAGGTGAGGCTATGATTTAACATGGTACTTAGGTGGGGTGCCAGTTCATTCTGTAGTCCATGTAGAAGGCAGCCTGGGATGTTGTCAGGTCCCATGGATGCTGTGTTCTTGGCTTTGGAGAGTGAAGTTTTTACCTGTGCAGCCGTGATTACAGGAACTTTGCATTCTTCCGGTATAAAGATGGGCCCTTTAGGGGGTGAGGGGGGGGTAAAGTTAGCACTGAACCTATCTGCCAGGATGTTGGCAATATCAGTTGGTTCTGTATATTTAGTGTCATTGTGCTGTAACTCAGAGCAGATCTGAGTGTTGCCATTGAGATTTTGACATAGCTATAGAATGCTTTGTGGTTGTCTTTAGAATCAGTGGCAATTTTGTTTTCATAACTAGCTTTGGAGGATTTTATGAGGGATCTCAGCTTCTTACTGAGGCTGAACAGGGAGTTCCTCCAATCGTGGGATTTTACTCTTTTTTGCAACAGTTTCTTTCTTCTGTTGTAGAGTTTGTTTATGGCAGAAGACCACCAGATTGGCTTCCTTTTTTTGGAGGATAGCATCTTGGTTCTGTTAGGGATGGCATGATCCATGCACTCGTGTAAGTGCTTATAAAGTGCATTTGTGTAGGATTCAGCAGTCGTACCTCTATTGTCCATCTGCATGGGTGTCATGAAGTTTGCCACTTCTGTCTTAAGAAGTGTGAAGTTTGCTTTGGAGACATTTTTTACGGTTGTTTTCCTAATGGGGGGTGGGAGCGGGATGTGGATGTCTAGGGTGATTAGCTTGTGGTCGGATCTGACCAACGAGGAGCTGACCTCTGGTGTGGAACACTAGTCACCCATGTTGGTGATGACCAGGTCTAGGATATTGCTGCCTCTGGTGGGGGTGTGGATAAGTTGATCCAAAGCGTTGGAATTGATGATTTCCAGAAAATGTTGAGCAAAAGAGTTGGTACATGAGTAGTTGTATGTCACACCTCATTTGGCTTGGCCACCCACATTTTGGGGTCAGGATGTTGTAGGGGTTGAGTGATCAGGGAAGGATGTGTTACTCTCCATGGCTGTGGGCCAGGTTTCTGTAGGTGCAGACATGTCACCATCTTCCAGGGTTAGAACAGCCTACAATGAGTGCATTTCCATGTTCAGACCCCTAGCTGTACCTCTCAACTGTACAGAGTTTGACAGAATGTCCAGATTCATGACTCATATATCTGGTTGGTTACCCAAACAAGTGTGGTTTTCAAGCAAACGTGTTTTGCAACTCACTCAGGGTTGATGTCAGATATTAGTGACAGGTGACATTGCAGTTTCAGACTTCATACCCTTCAGATATTCCATGCTAGTACAATCATTCCATCAACTTTCTAACATTATTAGAACAGTATTTCAAAGATGTCCTCTTCTTTGGACCTTTATCACCCCATTATTCATGGTTTTGTCCAGATTTTTGGCTTTCTGAGGTTGGCAGGTTTGCTCCTAGCAGTTAGCAGCATGGCCTTTCTTTGCATTTTATAGACTGTGTTATGTTGGTGTTATGGACCCCATGACACTCCCTAAAAGGGCAATGTGGGTGAGGCATAGGCCTTTGCCAGAGGTATGTAGGCCAGGTGTGACAGATGCAGGCCATCTGCAGCAAGGCAGTGCATTCTGATGATCATATGTTCCCATGCTGCCAGGCAGTGGACAACCCTGAGATGGCACCAGTAAGTTGACTGGGTGTTACTGACAATTGCTTTCTGTTCATATTGACCCATCACTCTGGGTGACAGCTGGATGCTGCTTAAGGCTAGGGACATGTTACTGAATTTCTTCGGGACTATGGGTGGGGGTAGGGGGCACACCTGTACACAATACACATTTGCACAGACTGTGCTGCTATTTGCTTAACATTTTGGTCCCATTTAGCATAGTGGTGTGCCCTATCTTTGAGATTATAGGCATAACAGTATTGACCACAGGTCAGATTGTTCTGGCATAAAAATTTTTATTTGGGACTTATTACCTTTCACTGCCATACTGCCACTGCCAGACCTGCTGTGATATGACTGTGTAAAGTCTGTAGGTGGGAATTTCATGGATGTTGCCATTTGGGGGCCTTTGCCAGACATTTCTGTATGGCTTTCTACAGCTGATCTTCTGGGTGAGTATGGGGGTGAGTATGGGAACCCCACTTTGACATCCATGCATATGACAACAGAAGAACCACTGGTCACAGCAACCGAATTCCTAGCTTTTATTGTCAACCAACAACAGTCTTTACCAACAGGTTTAGCGCTTTCATCCAAACACTATTAGGACTTTTTTCAGAACAACATGAAGCTAAAATCCCAACCATTAAATACCCATGCCCTTCCACTTAACAATCTTAATTACACATTAATTGGTGACATCACAATAAAACCATTTAAAGACACAGTAAAAATACAATACAAAATTACAATACAAAATTATATGCATTAAAATGTGTACCACAAGCCCTTTAAATGATTTGGGTATCTACCCTAAAATGTTTTCAATTTCAACAAAGCAGAAATACTCACATTGTCATTTATTCTTGGGAAATTAGTTGCATCCAGACGCAATTGCCACTTTAATTCACAAATGTCAAGATGCACGTCTAAAACCCTGCCTTGCACATCCTTAACTAATTGTTGCAAAACAAAACAACTAAAAACATGTCCCTGATGTGCAGAAATGTGTCTAGCCAAGGCATTAGTAGGCTTCCCTTTTCTAATATCTAATATATGCTCATACATCCTATCTTTGAAATGCCTACTAGTCTTTCCTAAATAGAATGCCAGGCAGTGCTCACATTTAGCCATATAGACCACATTTTGACTTAAACAATTAAAATGCCCATTAAATTGCACCCTAATTCCATTAATACATAACCTACTCCCAGTTTCCATTATGTGTTTACATATCGCACATCTTCCACATTTAAAATGACCTATTCTATTGGTACCATGGGGTCCCATCCGGCTACTCATCTCTAAAATGTCTTTAAAGGATCTATCCTTCCTAAAGACAAATTTCGGGGCTCTTCCCAATTTGTGTTCAACATCCCTATCCAACTGCAACGGCCCCCATTTTTTTGAATAACCTGGGTAAATCATTCCACATCCTGATTAATTGGCAATGAACAGCAAACTACTTTCCATCTCCTTTCCATCATTATTCAGTCCCCTTTACCTTTGCAGATTCCTATTCATTATTGTAGTTGTACTTATTGTTAAAATGGGTCTATAAAAACCTTCATTCCTTTTTATTATAATTTGTTCTTTAACCAAAGTACACAAGGGTTCAGGGTAACCTTTCTTCATGAATAAACCTATTATATAGTCGGTTTCACCAAGAAACTCCAGCTTGTCACTAACCATCCTGCTGCCCTTACCAACTGCCCTTTTACTATGGACTTTTTCTGATGGTAAGGGTGCCAGCTATGGTATTCCAAATAAGAATTTGAGAAGGCAGCTTTTTTATGTATCCCTGACACCAAACACTTATTTCTTCTGTCAATCCTTAACTTCACATCTAAGTAGGATATCATCTCAGAGCTGTATTCATAGGTGAATTTAAAAAATTCCACCGTCTGGTTGATGTATACAAAAATTTTACTCAGCACATCCTTGGCCCTTCCCAAATGATAAAAATTTCATCCAGGAATCTCGTATAATGCTTAATATGGGCCATAAATATACTAGGGAATATATATTTCTGTTCCCAGTATGACATAACATAGTTGGCATATATGGGGTGGCGCATGCAGCCCCCATAGCCGCACCGGTTAGCTGTTTACAGAACTGTCCCTCAAAATGCAAGAAATTGTTGTTCAGCACGGCCTCCATTAACATAGTAAACACATTAATTTGGTCTTGGTCAAATAACTGTTTTTTTATTTAACTGTTGTTCCAACCATTCTAAGCCAACTACATGGGGTATCACAGAAAATAAATTACATACGTCCACAGTAACCAAAATTGTGTCTTCAGTAATAATTGTGTCTCTTAACTTTTCTAAAAAGTGCCGTGAATCTTTGGTAATGTAGGAAAACATGCCCAGCCCTTTTTGTAAATGATAATCAAGATATTTGCTAATGAAACAAGTCTTAGCACGTTTCCCATTCACTACAGGCCTGAACTTTAAATATTTTAATCCCTTGTGTATTTTCGGTATTTCAAATATATTGGAAACCATAAGACATTCATTTTTCAAATATCTGTGTTCATTTTTGTTAATCTGCCCCTGATATAACATGTCATCCATCAACAAGTCCAATTTTTTGTGAGCTAAGTGAATCTCATTAATGTTACTTTCACTGTAAGTTTCATCCATCAAAAAGCACCGCCATATACTCACAGTATTCATTTTTATCCATTATCACTGCCCTATTTCCCTTATCGGGTTTCATTATACATATATCCCTATCTTGGTCAACTTCAGCTAACACACCTCTCTCCTCCATGGATAAATTGCTTTTGCAGTGCCTCTGTTTGCCCTTAAATCCTTCCCTAATATCGATTTTACATGCTTTTTCATAGACAGCTACTATATTGTTGGCAGGAGGGTTAAAACTACTAGGCCTTTTTAAACCTGGCCCATATGTTTCCATGGTTCCACTTTTAAACCACATTTTTAAATTCATTTTCTGTGTGAACAACTTTAAGTCAATTAAGGTATCAGACAAAACCCCACGTCTACCTGACAAAAAGGTATAGGTCCATGCATGTGACCTATGACGCCCCCAGTTATTTGGCTCACCAAATATACTGCAGTGGTATTTGTCAACTAGGGTGGTACTGCATAGTGTGGGTAAGCCAGGACTGGCCATATACTTCTGCTGTCGCACAGAGTTGTCAGTTGTCTGCTGCTATCCCAGTAAGCCACCCCATTCCCTTGCATGCTTTCATTAATACCATAGATATGCTATCAGAACATTCTACTCCAGTCATTTATTGTTAAGAAGACTGACTTACCTTGTGCCTGAGGCAGTTGTGAGGACGGTGCTTGAGGGCTGACTATGTCAGATGCACACAGTACACTGCCTATACATGGTAAGGCATAGGTGGTGTGATGTTTGGCATCCATTTTACTGTGTGTGCGAGTCAGAGAGAGATGTCAGCCCCTGGGTCCCTACAGTGTTAGTGTATGTGCTATGCATTGCCTCTTTGCCAAGGCCAGGGCATACTGGGCACACATCCGTCTGCCTACAGGGGCAGGCTCAGGATGTTCCTTCTCCGAGTCCCTCTGTGCCTGTGGAGACCTTGGCAATGGTGGGGGGCAGTGTGGCCCTTCCCCGTTTTGTTCCTGCTGTAGCTGCTTCCATATGATCATATTGTGTAGCATGGCACATACTATGAACATGTGTACACATGTGGCTTGGGAGTACTGCAAGGCAGCACCAGATATGTCAAACCAGCGGAACTGTGACTTGAGCATCCCAAACACACGCTCTAAAATGATCCTGGTTTGTGCGTGTGCCTTATTATGGTGTTATTGTGTGGGTGTGTGTGCATTTCTGATGGGTGTCATCAGCCATGGCTGCAGTGTGTAGCCAGCATTCCCCACCAGATGGCCATATGGGATGTCCCCACTGGCAAATGCCTGGTACAGCTATGAGGCATGCCAGATGTGGGAGTCATGATAACTTCCAGGGCTGCCAGCACACACATCCATGATAATGCCCTGAGCATCGCACACAACCTGGCAGTTGATGGAGTGGAACCCCTTGTGGTTTAGGTAAACCCTACCCTGGTCACTGGGTGGTGCTTTGATGTGGATGTGCGTGCAGTCTATGGCACCCAGTACCTCCGTGTAGTCTGCTACATGGTGGAAGAGACGCATATTGCTGGTCCTCTCATGGTTGCTGGGGAAGTAAATGTGCTCAGCAGCATGTGGTTGCATGACATCCAGGTACTGGTGGAGTATCCAGGACGCAGATGCCTGTGACACCCTCATGATATCCCCAGTTGGTCTTTGGAAAGTACCTGTAGCTGGTATTCTTAGGGCTACACATACCTTGGTATCCACTTTGATGGGTTCCCCTCTGTTGGTTCTGGGTCTGAGGCAGGACCAGCACAGCTTTATGATTTGCTGAAGTATGTTCCTGTCCAGCCTGTAGCACTCTACTATCTCCAGATCATGTAGCCCCTGCTAGGTTACCCTGGGTCTGAACACCCTTCTCCTCCTCCTCGGTCTGAGACGGTTGTCAGCATTTTCCTCCTCACCTTCCTCAGCCTCTAGCACATACTGATGTATCAAAGTGACAGCAGCCCCTAACATTTTTTGTTATTTTTGCCGGTTAAAATGTCCCCATATGTGTACACCTTTGGTGCAGAGTTTGTGGGAAAAAACAGACTGAAAGGTGTTTGAACAGTTTATAGTGAGATGCTGTCTGTGTTATTGACTGTGTATGATACATTCCACCTGCCAGCTATATTATTTGCATTTAACTGGCTGTATTCTGCTATTTCCTTTTTTTTTCTTGTTCCACTTGCCATTTCCTCCTGTTTTAAGCCCCGAGGTGCACTGCTTAAACACATTGCTCAAATGTACACAGTGCTGCCATTTCCTGTTTTTTTATATATTTTTTTGTTTAAGTCCCAGTGCACACCCCTTTAGGCAAGGTAAACATGGCTATACATCCTCAGACACACCCCCTTGCTAACATGTACACAGTGCTGCTATTTCCTGTTTTCCTTTTTTTTTAAGACCAAATGCATGCTGCGCACACCCATTTAAGCAATGTAAACAAAGCTTTACAGCCTGAGACACACACCCTTGCTTAGCTTTGCTATGCACAAACACGGGCCGTGGAGATATAATCTGCTTATAGCAAGCATGACACACTCCCTTTTCATGTTAGCTGCTCCTCATGCCTACACGATTGTGTTCTAGCACCTGCACGGTTAGGTGTGTGGACTTAGAATATGTTGAGATTTAGTAAATTTCCCCTCATTTGCATACCCCACTGCCTTAGCCCATAGTTACCGCACTAACACAGACCCTTTCCCCTTGACAACCACTGTTCCCTGGTATTGTTTTGATTATGCATGCCATACACTATAATGGCAAAATGCAGATTTCCCTTGAAACTGACTTTTCACATTTTTTTTTTTATTTTCGGCACCTTCCTGTTTGCACGCCGCTGCCCTATGCTTACATGGCCAAGATCAGTCAAAAAGAAAAAAAAACTTATATTTTATAAAATTAAAACACTTTTCCATACCAATGGCTATATATTTGGCCATTGGCATGCCTACAGACTATAATACATGCTTTTATTTGAGCTGTCATGCCTCCATTTTGATTTTTACAGAAATGTACACAGTCAGTAACCAAATACATTTCTGCAACTAACACTGTTCTTGCACGGATACCTGACTGCTTGCTGAATCGCTAATTCACCTCATTTGTATGGTTTTCACCAGCAAATGAGGTAATTAGCATTCTGCATGGGTTTTTGTGCAAAAACAGTGTAGGCAGGCTTGTGCACTGCAGTTTAAGGGTTTACTGAATCGCTCGGCGGCCACAATCTGTGCAAGAGCAGCTACACTGTTATTGCACGGAGTTTTAAGCTTTTTGAATCCCACTGCAGCTCTTTTTTTATTGTGAAGCAGCAACTTCAAATGATTATATAATATACCAGTGCATGGAAGGTGTGGTGGTTTTGACCACAAAGAAACAATATTTTGGAGTGTTTAGTGCAGCTCAGGCAACACACTTTTATCTGAGTAATTGTCAACAAATATTTTATTATATCTCAAAGATCATTACTCATAATTCTTAGCTAGTAAAAGTTACTCACATGGCTTGTTTTCTTTTATATAAATGTATCTTCGTCTATATGTTAAGTGATAATTCAATAACGGTGTTTGCCACCACTGCAGGCTAGTAATTTGCCTCAGATGCAAGTAAGAGACTCTGCTGTGGCCATACTGGTTGCTCAGACCACCATACTTTTTCCCTAGATCCTTTTGGGTGGCAAATGCAGCAGCTATGCACTGGGGGTTGGCATTTTCCTCTGCAGTTATTAGGCTTCCCACTACCACTTTTATTGGTGTTGCAAGAAAGGGCAGGGAATGTACCTCTGCTTAACCAGAATGTTGTACCCATCCATGTGGAAGCTATTGATGCCATTAAAAATGTGTTTGCCTTAATTTTTCTGTCAAAAAGAAAAAAAGAAAACTAAACTTATAGTTTCTCCTGCTCCAGTTTCACTGGACAGGAGTAGTTTATTAAGTCTGGCTGTGGGTCTTGTACAGGTTATTGACCTTTCTTATCAGGTAGTTTCTGTTAAACAAAAAAAGTGATTCCTATTTTCCTGAAGAGATTCAAGAAATTATATCCAGAGAGGAACAGATAATTTTTTTCCCCCTCAGAATTCTAATTCTGTCTCGGTGGAGAGCATGTTACCTGAATTTCCCTACAAATGATTCTTTTTCCGAGACTATTTTTAGAATGTGCAAGTGTATTCAGTGGGAGAACACTTGGTTTCTCAGTTCCCTATAAAATACTATTAGCTGTTACAAAAGGAATTTCCAGAACCTTTACCCATTCCCCAGTTCTGTCAGCTCTGTTGGAAGTGTGTGTCGCTGCCTGCAGTTATCCTGATACTCAGCCTGTTGCCCTTAAAAAGGCAACTAGAATGTATAAAGTTATTCAGTCTTTTTTTATACACTCTTCCCAAACACGATCCAGCAGCTATAGCTTTAGTTAATCCAGCTGCTGCCAAACATTTTTTAACTGTAATCATTCCCCCTTTGACAAGGTGTTAGCTTCTGCAACTTTAATTTTTATAATTTTGAGCTGTCAGGCTCAAATGTTAAAGTTTATTGTCACTAACTGTGAAAATATGAGGAATGTTTTATTTGCAGTTCCTCCCTGTGAGGAAAAATCTGCTTTGTGTGGTTTGGTTTCTTTTATTTTTCAGGCCACTAGTTTTTTAAAGTGTGTTTATGACTGTAGATATTATATCCAGGAGGTTGCCACTGATACTGTGTTGAGGAGGTTTGCTTGCTTTATTCTCAGAAACTTCTAAAGGATGTAAAAATTAGCTTTTAAGTTCACCTTTGGATAGAGATTTTGGTCCCTCTGCTGCAAAGGTTATCAAAAATGTGATAAGAGGTTTAAGCTGATATACAGGGAATCTCTCAGTTTTTTATCCTTCCATTTCCAAATTTTCCAGAGGTTATTTTGCTCCCTTTTCCAACTGCAGCAAGAAACAAAACAGTCTCAGCAACATTTTGGTAAGTAGACATTAAAAACAATGGTGGAAATATTCCCTAAAAGAAAATGCCCCCCTCCTCCGAACAAAAAACAGTCAAAAAAGTCAGAATGAGTATGTAAGGGGCCTTGTCCCACCTCCCACCCTGGCAGTCTTTAATCCCTTCCAAAATGATTCTCCATATCTCTCTCTCTTTGGGAACAGGTTGTTTCAGACAAATGGGTTTTGAGGCTGATTCAGTGGGAAGAGATCCCTCCTTTGCATGGGAATTATTCCACATCCCCAGACCAAACGCCTCTGTTGCCTCCTGTTCTAAAGCACATGCTTTATCGGGAGAGGGTAATAGAAATAGTTCCTTTTTCCCAGTGGGAAAGAAGTTTTCATTCAAGAATGTTTCTGATGCCAAAAAAAGAAAATGCCTAAAGATCACTTATTCTTTTTCTTAAACCAGTTTGTGATAGTCCCCAAGTTCAAAATACTTTCACAACACAACCTCTTATCCCTTCTTCCTCATTTGAGATTTTTTGGCAACCTTAGATTTAAAAGATGATTATCATTAAGGCTTGAGATGTTTCTTAAGGTTTTATGTTTCTGGATCACATTATCAGTTCTCTGCCTTATAGTTTGAGCTGTCCACAGCCCCAAGAGTGTTCACAATGTGTCTAGCTCCAGTTATAGCACATTGCAGGCTACATGGTATCCACATTTTTCCATATTTAGATATCTTGCTTATCTATGCAGACTTTTTTTTTTAAAGTGTCAGGAATCACCCTCTTTGGTGAGAGATCTCATATGTGGGCTGGGATTCCAAGCGAACCTCAGTACAAAGAACTTTTCTTCCACAGGAAAAAATATATCTATATTTAGCTCTATTCCCCATTTTTCCCCTGATCCTTCTGGTGTTATACATACAGCCACTATGGACTGGGGGGTTAGCAATGTCCTCTGTGACTGTCGGGGTCCCCTTAATGGGCAAGGGAAGGAATACCTCAGGATTCTGAGTCTCATGGCATCTATGATTTTCATGATACCTCTGAAAATACTCCATGTGAGAAAGATACAATGGTATCTGAAGTCTCTTTGGTACCAGCGCCAACACCTGCTGTCTTTTCAGATTCCACTTATGGGATGTTTGAGAAGAGAAATTACATGGTAGAGACATCAAGTACCCTGAATCCAAGTCTCTCCCTCTCGCCTCCTGCTGCAAAACAGTCAGTCTCCACAGTTACCTTGCACTTTGCTAGGGGATAAAAGAGCAAGCTATCTGGGACAACAAACATAGACACAACCATATAAATGTAAAGGAGGACAGCAAAAATGGACAAAAGCACATGAATTAATGGAGAAGGTTGCCCTTATCAAGGCTGTCAAATATCTAAGTCACCTTTGGTCCCCAGGACCATTTCAGGTTGTTATAGACAATACCACAGTGATGTGGTACATACAAAAGTGAGGAAGAACTAGGTCTTACCTCCTTTGCAGACTGGACATGTTATCATGGGATATAGCTTTACAGCAGAATATTACTCTATTTTCTACATTCTGTCAGAGAAAAATTGTGTGGTAAACAAGCTGGGCAGGACAAAGGGAGACCTTCATGAATAGAAACTAGGTCAGGGTACTTTCAAGGTTTGATCCCTCAGTGAGGAGTTCTCAGATAGCCCTTTTTACCTTCCCAATGAACAGTCAGCTGGCAAAATTCTTCTCCAAGACTTCACAGAAGAAGTCTTAGAAGATAGATATATTTTCCTTTCCTTGGACCGGAATATTCCTGTATGCTTTTCTACCCTTTCTGATGTTCAAGGTAATTCTGAAGATTCAGAAGGAATCCCCCAAGATCATCATGGTGACTCCCTTCTGACCCAGGCAAACAGCATTTATCCCTTCTTTTGGAATTGGCCAGGGGCAATTACCACAAGCTTCTTCACAGACTGGATCTAGTCACACAAGAGCAGAGACAAAAGTGGTAACTGGGGGCATATTTTTTCATTTTCTAATCAGTTGACAGACTAAAAATTCCCTGCAGACTACTCTATCAGAAATACTGGGTGAACAAATTGGTGTAACTAAGGACATTATTTTTTGATCTGTAATCCAGAAGTGGAATTGCCTAGACATAGTAAGGCCTTGTTGAGTTTAATTCTGGTTGATGCCAAAACAGCATTTACTAGAAAATGGAAATAAAGGTCTAAACCAACTGTACGATAAGTAGTAAATATCATAGCAAAGATAAAACAACTGCAAGTGGGAGCTTTAGAAAAGTGTAAAAACAAATTGCATGGAAAAAATAAGAATGGTGGAAGCAATACACGGAGAATAATGTTTTGAAGGAGGAATTAGGTTTAAGGAAAGGCAGGAATTGAATGAACATTGTAATGGTTGACTGATAATGACTGGATAGATTATAAGTGATGTATAATGTTTAAAACTGAAAATCTGTCAATATGGTTTGTTATCATTTGGATAAATGTATGATTGCCTATGTCATAAATGATAAATTAATAAAGATGTTTCTTGTTTAGAAAAAAAGAACAGAGACATTTTATACAACCCAACCCCAAACAACATTAACTGACTGCCTAAATCTTAGGGTCTTAGTACCTTTTAGACACTTGTTTACTGAGCACGTGCAGCAGGTACTAATGGGGCAAGAAAGCCTTCTACTAGAAAATCATATATTAGCAAACGGAAAATGTTTTCTAGTTGGTGCAAAAAACATAACCTGGACCCTTTCAGAGTAGTGTTTCACTTGTTTTACAATATTTGTGTGAGATGCTTTTCTATTTGCCTGTCTTACTCTTCTGTCAAGGTTCATTTGTTTGCCATTTCAGCATGCTGCCCATGGATTCCCCTTTTTCATGGCATTCCCATGTCAACATATTTTTAAAGGGGGTTTTACATAAGAGACCTCCAAGAAAACCATTGGCTTCTCCTTGGAACATTAATTTTGCGTTAGAGAAGCTAACACTTTCTCCATTTGAACCAGCTCACCTGCCTGACTTGAGGTTCTTAAGATAGGAGAGAGTTTTACTCCTTGCTCTGACCTCTGCAAGAAGAATATCTGATTTGTAAGCTCTTATGATAGGTCAGTCTTATTTCATTTTCCACAGGACAGGGTTTCCTTGAGAAGTAATCCTTCTTTTATGCTCAAAGCGGCATTCAAATTTACTTAATGCCAAACTATCCATATCCCTGTGTTATTCCCTGAGCACCAACATGAGGGAGAAAGCATGCTTCATACCTTGGATGTCCACAGACAGTTCAGGTACTATCCTGACATTACAAAATTTTTCAGAACTTTTGCTCAGTTGTTAATGTAAGAAGAAGGGACCTGTGTCAAAGCAGACTATTTCCAAATGGATATCTTGGGCTATTACCTTTGTCGGGGTCTATACTGTAACCTAAAATGATTAAAAGAGCGAATGCTTTTTAATCGACCCCTTAAAATCAAAAGCATTAAATCCCAAACACATAGAACAGCAATTTTTTTCCCAGGGAAAAAAAAAAAATCACTGGGCTGTTTTTGGAACTTTGCCATTTCCTGCACTGTGGCGTGATCTCTGAGTTGGTATATTTAAGTAGGGGTTTGTGGGTAGCGAAGCCCCCCACTTTATTTTGTGTTTGGAATTTTTATTTTTTTTTTGCAGAGCAGGGATTTTCTTCCCTGGGAAAAAAATCACTGTGCCGTGTGTTTGGAATTTAGTGCTTTCGATTTTAAGGGGTTGATTAAAGAGTGTTCACTCTTTTAATCATTTGAGGTTATAATATAGACCCCTTTGTTATTCCCACTGCAACAAAACTATTTCAGGCAGGGTCAAGCCATATTCTGTTATGCCTTGGTTTCATCTATGTTTTTTTGGGAAGGGTTGAATTCTAGAAGTATTCTAGAAGCATCAAATTGGTTCTCTGTGTGCACTTTTACAAAGCACAACAAGCCAGATTCCTTCTCCAGGTCTAGGTCAAGTTTGGCTAGTACCATTCTTCAGGGCTTCTGGACCCTTTTACTAATTCCCACTTGTTCTAAGCTAAGGTAACCTATCCATACAGTTTAAGCCCAGCAGCAATTAGCAATGTGAAGAACATAGGACAGATGTGTAAATAAATTTACCATGGCGTTATATGTAAATATGATCACTGCTGCAGTAGCCACTCCCCCATTCTTTGGTGTGTTTTTTTTTTATTATTCCAATGTGTTGGCATTTGTTTCTTTTCTTTTTTTTTTTTTGGTTATTCCTAGCAATGTCTCCTCAGGGCTCAGCCTCCCTCTCTCTGTTGACATAAAAGTTCGGAAGGTTGACACCCAAACCTGTCTTTTTAGCCAGCTCAGCTCAAACTAATGGTTCAGGTGAGTGTATGGTGATCTGAGGCTTTGTAGGATATGAAATGTATAGCTTAGACTACTGCAGCAGGGATCATTTGATCATCTACCGTTATAGTAAATTTACCAACAAAACTGTACTTTTGTACAACCCAAAATGATTACATGAAAGTTTGCATTTTATTTCAGTATTATTTTCTACTGCTAGGCTGAAAACTCATAATACAGATTTAAGTAGCAAAGTCTGTGCCTGTGTGTGTGTGTGTTCTTTTAATAAAATTCAGAAACCAGCATTTATTGTTCTAACACTCTAGGACATTCCAGAGGGAACAGAAGCAGTTTTTTGTCTATTTTTGACTATAGTGCTGACAGCTCAGTGTATAATTTTTATTCTGAATTTTGAAATTGCCAACCTGTCTTCATTATATGCGCTTTTACAATATAAGGCATATAAAATTAAACAGTCAAGTATTTCAGTTTCCAACTCAGAAAACAAATACAGAATGAAACAAAAACGCAACTTCAAGCACTATATGACCCAAACTGTATGTTAATAAAGTCCAGAATAGGCGAGCTAGTACAAACAAGAACTCTTTATTAAAACAGTATATGATTTAGTGCTTTCATCCACACAAAGTGCACTTCATGAAGTCCATTTTGTGTGGATGAAAGTGCTAAATCATATACTGTTTTAATAAAGAGTTCTTGTTTGTACTGGATTACCTATTCGGGACTTTATTAACATACAGTTTGGGTCATAAAGTGCTTGAAGTTTCGTTTTTGTTTCATTCAATATAAGGCATATGTTAAGCTATCTGGACTGTGGCCAGAAACAGACTAGAGTCTCTGCCATATACCAATTACAATTGTTCACCACTATTTGGTTTGTGTTAAAATGCCCAAATAACAACAGATGCTAGAATTTAGCGTTGCCTGTTAAAACTTCTGTTCTCCTTTCATTTACTGATTCAGGTTTTTAGTACACATGAAGTCTTTTTGAATGGTATACTCAAAGGCCAAGCATTCAAATGAAATACATGTCCCATTTACACTTGGAATAGGATGATGAGACACAGTTGTTGTTTGTCTTTCAGCTTTTCCTGGTTAGGGGTCGCCACAGTGGAACTCCGGTCTGCTAATGATAGGCAGTTGTTTTTTATGGTGTTGAGTTGCCAGCCCGACGCCCAACCTTCAACAAAGGCATGCCCATTCAACGCATGTCTTTCGAATGCCCACTCGACCGCGGGGAGGACATGCAGACTCCACACAGAAGGCACTCCCAACCCAAGCCGAGAATGTGACACAGTAATCATTTATAATTTTATTGTGAAGTTTATGTGGAATTATTCATAATGCAACAACAGTTGGCCATGTAGTCAGCTATTCAACATATATCATATTAGTTCATTTTTTGTCACAGTTAACAGTCAAAGACAAAAAGTAAAAAAAAAAATGCCCTTTTCAGGTTATTAAAATCCCCTCTG